>NC_092231.1:19868393-20214643 GCF_036320965.1 Panulirus ornatus | reverse complement strand
TCGCTTTAAACAATATCACGATTAGTACTGAAAGATAACTCCAACCACGTCTCTACTGACGGGATCCTCAACTACAATTTCAACTTGGCCTAATATCGTCATTTCACGTGATGGTGTCTCAACGAACTGTATCAGGGCGTTATGAAGCGACTTTTGGTAGAGTTCCCACCCACGGCGACTGGAAAGAGATTCATCCCTGTAAGTTAAGATTCTCCGATATAATCGATTCTTGCTTCACAAATTTCTGCTAAATGGTCATAAAGTCTTTTCTCTAGCTCTAATGTCTGCATAAGGGGCCCCAAAGTCAATCCTACTGCCTCTTGTATGGTTTAGCTCAGATTTCCACAAAAATGGAGTAGATACAGTCAACATCTACTATGTTTTCCTTCTTAGTACAGGAGTACGACCAGTTATAACATACAGCAAGACAAAACCGCTTGTCTCACTTCGTTTTTCACTCTTAGATGCAGTGTATCCTGGAAATGTACAGTCGGCAGATAAATGTTTATTTTCGGTAACTAACCAAGATTTAAATGTACCATTTCCATCAATACTTTCTTCTAATGCAATGGTCGTTGTAAATGTATTTCGTATAATTTGCGCATTTACATAACGTATTCTTTTACGTGACTGAGCACTGTCGAGGGAGAATGTTTACGAGAAGGACTTGTGCAGGAAGCCAGCCCTGCTCCCCAATGGTTGCGATTTTGACCCACACGTATGAGCCTAACACAGGGAGGGACCTTATCAAACTTTGGGCAGCACAAAAGTGGTTCAGATGTCGTCCGTCTTTCGTATATACATCAACCTACATGTAACAACGCTGCATAAAAGTCTGCGAACTTAACTCTCTCCTGTGGAAACAAGACAGTCTATGGTGTAATCTATAGCAACAGGTGATGACGGGCAGAAGTGAGGTGTGTTTGATAAGCGGTAAGCAGCAAGTGTCCAGGATGATGAGTGGTGACAGTGGTAGCGGTGAATTGTGGTTACAGCAGCAGTGGTGATGGGCACCAACAGTAATAGTACAGATGAGTGGTGAAAGTTGTGGCGTTGATGGTAGATGATAAGTGAGAGTTGATGGGTGAAGGAAGCTGTCGAGGAGTTGGTGGGAGATGGGCGGGTGATGGTGGAAGGAGGAGGTCGAGGAAGTGGTAGGAAATGCATGGCTGTCGGGGAGGTGGTGGGAGATGGATGGGTGATGGGTGAAGTTGGTTGTCGGGGAGGTGATGGTGGATGAAGTTGGTTATCGGGGAGGTGATGGGTGATGATGGCCGCTAGACGTCATATATTCAGCCTTAAGTCTGAGTACTGGAGAGTAAGACAGAACCTTGGCTGTGTACTGCCACTCACATTATGGTACAAGGAACACCACACCTCACACCAAAGGTGGTACAAGAAACACCACACCTCACACCAAAGGCGGTACAAGGAACACCACACCTCACACCAAAGGTGGTACAAGAAACACCACACCTCACACAAAGGTGGTACAAGGAACACCACACCTCACACCAGAGGTGGTACAAGAAACACCACACCTCACACCAAAGGTGGTACAAGGAACACCACACCTCACACCAAAGGTGGTACAAGAAACACCACACCTCACACCAAAGGTGGTACAAGAAACACCACACCTCACACCAAAGGTGGTACAAGGAACACCACACCTCACACCAGAGGTGGTACAAGAAACACCACACCTCACACCAAAGGTGGTACAAGGAACACCACACCTCACACCAAAGGTGGTACAAGAAACACCACACCTCACACCAAAGGTGGTACAAGGAACACCACACCTCACACCAAAGGTGGTACAAGAAACACCACACCTCACACCAAAGGTGGTACAAGAAACACCACACCTCACACCAAAGGTGGTACAAGGAACACCACACCTCACACCAAAGGTGGTACAAGAAACACCACACCTCACACCAAAGGTGGTACAAGGAACACCACACCTCACACCAGAGGTGGTACAAGAAACACCACACCTCACACCAAAGGTGGTACAAGGAACACCACACCTCACACCAAAGGTGGTACAAGAAACACCACACCTCACACCAAAGATGGTACAAGGAACACCACACCTCACACCAAAGGTGGTACAAGAAACACCACACCTCACACCAAAGGTGGTACAAGAAACACCACACCTCACACCAAAGGTGGTACAAGAAACACCACACCTCACACCAAAGGTGGTACAAGGAACACCACACCTCACACCAAAGGTGGTACAAGAAACACCACACCTCACACCAAAGGTGGTACAAGGAACACCACACCTCACACCAAAGGTGGTACAAGGAACACCACACCTCACACCAAAGGTGGTACAAGAAACACCACACCTCACACCAAAGGTGGTACAAGAAACACCACACCTCACACCAAAGGTGGTACAAGGAACACCACACCTCACACCAAAGGTGGTACAAGAAACACCACACCTCACGCCAAAGATGGTACAAGGAACACCACACCTCACACCAGAGGTGGTACAAGAAACACCACACCTCACACCAAAGGTGGTACAAGAAACACCACACCTCACACCAAAGGTGGTACAAGAAACACCACACCTCACGCCAAAGATGGTACAAGGAACACCACACCTCACACCAAAGATGGTACAAGGAACACCACACCTCACACCAAAGGTGGTACAAGGAACACCACACCTCACACCAAAGGTGGTACAAGGAACACCACACCTCACACCAAAGGTGGTACAAGGAACACCACACCTCACACCAAAGGTGGTACAAGAAACACCACACCTCACACCAAAGGTGGTACAAGAAACACCACACCTCACACCAAAGGTGGTACAAGGAACACCACACCTCACACCAAAGGTGGTACAAGAAACACCACACCTCACGCCAAAGATGGTACAAGGAACACCACACCTCACACCAAAGATGGTACAAGGAACACCACACCTCACACCAAAGGTGGTACAAGAAACACCACACCTCACACCAAAGGTGGTACAAGAAACACCACACCTCACACCAGAGGTGGTACAAGGAACACCACACCTCACACCAAAGGTGGTACAAGGAACACCACACCTCACACCAAAGGTGGTACAAGGAACACCACACCTCACACCAAAGGTGGTACAAGGAACACCACACTTTACATCAAGAGTGTGGTACAAGGATCACCGCACTTACACGAAGAGTGTGGTACAAGGAACACTCGGCCACTCCAAACAAATGAGTTACAGATAGTCTGTGGCGCTGCCTGTTCTGAGGTAACAACAGTGGAGTGGAGATGACCTCGCGGCCTGGAATAGAAATCCGTTAGCAAGAAATAATTAGAGTAATAAACTCGTTTAATGAACAGTATCTTGTCTGTACCTTACGTAATTCTCTCCGTAAATATGCCTTAGAGCACGAGACAGACTCAAGATGAAACTTAGTATGGTTCTGATTGTGTACATTTGTCTTAGGTGGGATTACTTATGTGTATAAGAACATTTTTCTCGCTGCCAAGGACTTACATCTGCAGTTTAATCACTCAGAACAGCTTGGATGGTATACACTGGCTGAACTATTTAATGAATTCTAAACAGCACCAGGAGTACAGGTTGTTGCGACGCAGCAGGTCACCCAAGCCCTTTCTAAAATCAAAATTTGGTGTAGGTGTGCCGTACCTCCTGGTGTGGTGGCTGATGTACAAGATCCTTCCCTAAGCCTTGATATATACCAAGTTGACCCATACGCACGTGGGTGGACCCTATTTTCATTGGCCCTAAACAAAGAAAACGTGCTGGTACAAGGCTAACGAAAACGTAGATTCATTTACACTTCGCTCACATTTTCTATACCTTCCCTCACAGTATTCATACCTTCACTGAAGTCAGAGTGGGTTAGCTTGGTATTTAACGGCTTAGATTCTTCCTTCACCTCGGCGGGGCGCTGTGTTGTACCCTATTGTGCTCTCAGGATCATTACCCGGAACCTTCAATAGTTCCTTATACATGCGGAGGATTTAATTGCTACGTCATTATCGTCGCTCTTTAGAAGCCATTAACAACAAGAAAAGAATCATGATTGTTGTCGGTATTACTGGAGGCCGTTAAAATAATAATGGACCTCAGGAGAGCGAGATCTTAGCTAACGCCATGAAACTATATCTGTGGAATAACCTTCGTGAGATATAGATGTGTATTATGCCTCATATAAGAAGCTCAACATGTTTGGATAAACAGGGAGTAATCTCCTGCTATCTATCTTCAATGCGTATTTCTGAACGGGGTACAAGCACCAGTTTTCTTTCTTTCAAAATACTCCGTAGGCGTCCATGATTTATTATATGCCTGTGATAAGAAGCAGTGATGAAATACATCAACTCCGACCATTTAGGATCAACTCTTTTGAGTCCTCACAGTAAACAGACTACGTCTGAAACAGTTTCATAAGTAATCAAGTGAAAATAAACTGCTACAAACACCCAGATCGTCCTGCAGGGCTTGTTGCACAATGGTCTCTCCAGAGGAAAAAAATTCCCTGTGATGCAGCCGTAACATACACTTCCGTTAATTCATAACGAAATCTTACATGCGGAAGACTAGAGTCTACCGAGGCTAGTATGCCAGGGGCGAGTTCTCAACGGTGTTTACCTAAATTTGTGATATGGTCATAGTGTCATACATCTGAGGACACTGTAATGACAACCATTCAGTAATCATTTTTGGCATTACAACCCCAGCCTCCCTGAGAGAGGGACGTACTTGGTGAGGGGTGGGGGGCGGCGCGCTGTACCTCGGCAGAGCAATAAGGTACCAGATTCCAGACCCTCCCTCATAGATCAAGATGATGACATCTTTCCTGTTACAGTCTGATTCTTGCACTGCGCGACGTGAACTATTTCGTATTGTATTTGCTGAAATCTTATGTAATTCTCATGTTCTAGTGCCTGGAAGAGCTGTAAAGTTATATTATGCTCCGTCTGGTCAGTTGGACGGAAGGAACGTGGTTAGCAGTCAGAGCTCATAAGCTCAAAGTTTGGAGGTCCTTGGCTCAGTTTGGTGCACAAATGAACACAAACAGCAAGAGACTATTGGAAGAGAACAGAAACTCGTGGATTAGTGAAATAGGGATGGCTGAAGAGGTGCAAACATCTTGATCATCACTTTTCCATAATATGTGGTACAGAGGCTGACTTTTTACATACCAGACTTGACTACTGCTAGCCTTCTTTCTATACAACTGCTACCTCCTGTCAGAGAGATTGTACTGCGTGTGGAAATGAAGGAAGACGTACTGAATTCACTTGCGAATACTTTCCCTAATTCTTCTTTCCGTTCGCAGAGACCTCAAAAGTAGTATGTATGTATTGGGAAGTTTGGTTACCAGTTCTATTACCTTCTGACTAGCACTTCGTTTTGAAGGTTGTGCCAGAATGAATAGTTGCTGGAGGAGGAATCTGGCTGGGTCTGGTGATAAGATTTAGGTCTTTATCCCATGGATAGACGAGCTGTGGGATTCCATTACGATCATGTTGCCAAGTGTGTCAGGAAGTAAGCTTCTGACATTGAGGAGTACTGTTGTAGGCGGAGAGTTACTTTAAACGCATGCCTTTTCTTATCTTCTGCTACATCGGCGCTTTGAAACGGTGCCCTGAAGGACACAGAACCGTTTTCAGGCTTTGGTTGATGCCGAGGAAGAGGAACATTTAAGTTACTCCATCATTCGAGGTCGGATGGAAGAATTATGCGCCAGGAACCCATAAACTTTTCCACTTTCCAAGTGTTTTGAGAAGTTGACGAAGTTGTTGTGGTAGAGAACATCACTAATGATGCCAGTAATAATACTTCTAATTATCTGTCATGTTCGTACCGATGACATAAGGAGAGATCAGAAATATTACTGAAGAAACATCGGCAGTTTGATCGTCGAGTTAAATGTAAAACTAACGCTATTTTGGTTTCAGGATCGGTACGAAAGTACCTTCTTCAGAGAGGCTTTCTATACCACACTTTTGCTCAAAGTGGAAGGAAGCGAAGCTCGGAAAACAGTGTACCATGAAACTGAGATCATATTATGTACACAAACTGAGAGAATGAATTCTCAAAAGGCAAAAATGGCAGAAAACGAAAAGACGAAGCTTCGTATGATCTCTGCCCAACTAATAAAGGAAGTGAGAAAAGAACCTGTTGTAATGATCTTCAATAATCTCCAACCTAGAAAGCACTGCGTAGAAGCAGTAAAAATGGCGAACAAAATTTTAGACTTCAAAGGCAGGTTCTTTATATTCAAGATTAAAAAAATCTCACTCTATGTAATTCACTGGTGCGTCCGTATTTTGAACAACGTGTTCACTTTTAGTTACTCTTCTTTAGGAAAATACATAAACAGAGAAGAGAGGTGAGCTACCATGATGACTGCTGGTCTGAGAAACAAATCCTGAAAGCCGTCGAGATGACCTTATTGACCTTAGAAAAAAAAAAAAAAGGATTAAGACGCATTGAAAATGATCAAAACAATCGATGGTACTGACCTAATTAGCTAAAATTATGTCAGTTTATCTAATCCGCAGTATGAGATAAAAACTCATGGACAATTGCTTACTTTGAATGACACAGAATGCTTTACATTCATCGAGACTGTTAACAAACAGAATGACTCTCAAACAAATGCAGTTGACAGCAACATCGCAAAGACGTGTAGAAATAAGCTGGACGGTCATGTTTACCCAAGTCCACGTCAAACGTTATTTGCGCCACCGTAGTTTTCAAGAAAACTTTGTCACGTCTCCCCAGTTATTGTCTTTCTACTCTCTCCAAAATAGGGTCTGTCTTTTGTTTCTTCTGCTATCAAAAGTTCTCTCTCTCTCTCTCTCTCTCTCTCTCTCTCTCTCTCTCTCTCTCTCTCTCTCTCTCTTGTGAATAGGCTGACTGAAGAGTAATAAGCTACAGAAAGTTGACATCAAAACCCTGATGGCGAGAGAAGAACAAGAGTTTGTCTCACACAAACTCAACCTTGCTAAGAAGTTTCGCTCTACAAAGATCCTAATGACCTATTCCTATGGAGCTGTTTCTAGACCACGAGTTCATTCCCCCAACATCTCATACCTTTCGTTCCTTCCTTAAATACCGTCGGCTGCAGCTGGTTATAACCAGGGGCAATACAAGCATTGGAGAGGTTTCGGTGTACGTTTTGAAATAGAGGACTGTTGATGATATGCTCCTGTTTGTGGGATGCCTCATGCCAGAGCCACATCAGTTGCTGGTATATGTATACAACCGTGCTAGGAATACCTCACTCCTGCAGGATTTCTGAAGCAGTGTTGCTGTATTTACCTTGTGCAGGAACACCTCAAGGGCTCGGGTAGGGTTCCACCACATGATAGTGCCGTCTCCGACTAAGATGTAGCAACAGCAGAATCCTGTTATACATACATATACATATATATATATATATATATATATATATATATATATGTAACGTAGGACTCTACTGTTGCTGTGTTTAATTGGACTGTACATCTTACTCTAGTAAAAGTGCACATGCGATGAAGCTACGACCACTTACGTAGGAAGGCCAAACTACAGCAAGACTCAGTAACATTGTGTCCTTAGTTTCGGGGTAGCCTCCTCACTCCAGACGGAGTCATTACTGCTATGTCTCCATCTGTGAAGTGGTCACATCTGTCACCACCAGATGTCAGTCAAGAATGTTCGCCGCTACCACACAAGCTTCACTTAGCAGGAGGTGTGGCAGACCAGAGAACAACATCAGTGACAATGAAGATAATTATAATATAACTGTGTTCAATATTGGTCAACCAAATTGAAAAGAAAACTTGGATTAAAGAGAGTGCAGATGCAAGCAACGAAGATGATTTTTGGACCGTCAAACAGCATCTGATAAAAACCGACGAGTGATAATCATTTGACTTAGGAAAGATCTATGAAAGTACTTAAAGTTGGATTTGTCTGATGTCGCTCTTAGGGAATAGACGCTAAAACCCTGGGCAAACGTTCCTTATTCGAACAAGGCAAGATACGTCTTCAACAGGATTCATAACATTTGGTATGATCTACCGATTATAGAAGTTGAAAACACCACTGCAGATATATCTTTAAGAATAGACCTGACAAATACTTCGCCTCTAGTTCATGACTGACATTATTTTGGCCTCTGTAGTTATGTACAAAGTTGACTGTTTTTTCTTGTAAGTCATCTGTTAGGTTTTCCTCCTCTTATCACATGAATCTCTAAATTTATGACCTCTTTAACTACCACAAACAGCCTCGAGGGGACCCAATGGCTTGTTACTTTTCCTGTTCCTTTGTATAATCATAGCGACTAAATAAGATAATTGTCATACCAAGATCAGGGTTGTGGAGGGCAGAGTGTTGTGATCAGGGTTGTGGAGGCCAGAATAGAGTGATCAGTGATCAGGGTTGTGGAAGGAAGACTGTTGTGGCCAGGGTTATGGAGAGGAGACATTAATATACATACCTCAGCAGTGATATGCTAGAACTACTTAACTCACTTTCAGACTCTTCATATAACAGAAAACAGTTTATCAGACAAGCAGAATAAGATATACATTTCTACTGCCAGGAAAAAAAAATGTAAAATATTTTTCACAGGACACAATGACATCGCGACTCCACTTCATCGCTACATTGGCTCTCTTGGCTGTATGGGACATGTGGGCTGGTCCGCAGGGCTACAGCGGAGGAAAGAGGAAAGGTTGGCTGGAGGGTAAGAGGGAAGATTTCCCTGGTGGATGGAGGCGAAATGGTTGGTCTGCAGGATAGAGGCTGAGAAGCTGGTCGTAAGGACGAAGAGTGAAAAGGACTAGAGAAGGTGAGCCTTGGTTAGAGGATAGAGGGATAAGGGTTGGGATGAAGGGAGATGATGAGGTCAGGCTGAAGAAATGAAGTGGATGGTGAGAACGTGGGTTCGATAATGGAGTTGGGTTTGTTTCAGGATAATAAAGAAGCTACAATATACTAGGAAAGCTATCACTTGTTTAGCACAAGTCCCTGCCTTACAGGAATGTCGTTAACCGCCTTAGAAAACCCAGTTCCAACCTGACAAGCGACCATATTGGTAAGAGCCGTTATTTCCTGCTAGCAAAATTACCACCTGCCATGGATCCCACTGTCTGCCAGGAGGCCCACTGTCTGCTAGGGAAGACAACATCTGCCAAAGATGCCACTACCTGCCTCTGAGAGTAGAGCTACCAGCAGTCATGGGAACCATCAACTGTCTAAGTTACCCTCGGCCCAAGAGACTCATAAACCAAGTACGAGAAGCCATCACTTTAATCTTTAGTGTTCGATGAAACGGAACGTGTAAATGCTCTAATCAAGGCCACCCTGTCTGCCCCTAATACACCTGTAAAGGCGATACATGGTTAAGGTACATTACGGGTATAAGCATCATAGGTACACGCATATGACGCTCTCAGGGTGTGAACACCAGCAACCACATCAGTGTACCTCAGGCTATCTTGAAAGGATGTTCTTTCTCTACTGTCCCTGGTGACACTTAATTTCGTGAATTTCGCTTCTGGGCACTATATGTCTCCCACCTGAGCTTCAAGATGGCTTGCACTTACCTTTACAAGGAGGAGAAAACCTGAGTTCTCGCCTGAGAAGCAAGAACATGTAGGCTCACGCAAGATTTCTAGGCGCAATGGCCGTTCAGAATGCACGATCAGGCAGCAACTGTCCTGAAAATGATCACCCTGTAGACCTTAACAACCCAGTTACATTGTACCTCTCTTCTGATTATGTTACCTGTAACGTCACTGAATCTGTCTTAATTGCTAATACTAAGAACTTTAATTCGTCCCCACGTAACTTTAAAGCACACCCTATTATCAACCAAATCATTATGAAAAAATGATCAACAAACGATAACATACGAAAAGTAGTTGAACACACATCTAGTTACGCAAGACAAACTCCCCCATCCCAACCCCCTTAACCATAAGGCACCCCTCCACTTTCCTTTTAACGATCAAGCTAGTGTATACCTCGCCATGGCACAGATAAGACTGAGTCTGTTTGTTGGTGTAGGGATTTAAAAAAACTTTAGTAATTGTTTGCACCCATGAGGCAGATTGTCTCCGAGAAACAGGTAGTATAGCATGTATAGAAAAATTACATATGGAATGAATTCATATGAACCCTAACTGAATTGCTATTTCACCTTCATAGCTATCATTACGGACTAGTGTGATCAACATATCAACATATATACTCTAACTTAAGCCAGGTATCCAGTTAACCGACTTGCCCCGAGGGGAGGATGAATTGTTGAGTGGATTGTGGACCGGCTGCCACATTCTGAATTCGAACCTACGTAGTCTTGGCCTCGGGCGGCCCACAATTGCTACACCACGGAAGAAGTCACTCCTAGGTGGGGAAGCTACCATCCACGTAGAAGAAAAGGTCCATGTGCCTATATACATATACGTAGTTATCGCCTCCTAAGGATACCACTATCTGCCAGAGAAATCTCCAATCAGAGGCGCCACCGTCTGCTCGACATACTCCATCTGTCCACAAATCCAGCAACTTCTCAGGAAACCACCATCAGCGAGTGAACGTCCCATGTACTGGAAAGCCACTACTTCCCCATCAAACACTCACTTACAGAAGGAAGTTACACGTTATTGGAAGAGATGCCACCATTTACCCGGGAATCCATCTGTTACCACCTACAAGAGAATCCACTACGTTCCAAGGAAACCTCAACTCTCCTGGACAGCCTCCTCCTGCCAGGGAAACCACCACTTCAATCCAACAGAAGCCTCTAACTCGCCGGGAACCCTACCGGCTTTCCGAGATTCCATTACATGCCAGATGTACCAACATCTGCCTTTGGAGTCCGCCTCTGTAACGTGTCAGTTTGCATGTGGGACGCAGTCACTTACTATAATCTGACTTGAGAACTATCGGCCGGGGAACATGTCGAGCTTTGATCCAATGCTGCCCTTGACTTAGCTGCTCATGGCTTCAGCCTCCCAGTGCGACGTAAGGCCAGCGTCCATATAAACGTAAACATCATCTTCATGGTCATTCCTTAGATGCCAGCCGCAATGCTTTTTTACTGTCCCCTGCTTACAGATGTTTATCAGTTGTGGATGCCTCAACCACCAGCCAGAGTGGTGGCGGATATCTCTCCTGTTCGTCAGTCAAAAGGTTAGCCAGTATGCTTTATGATGCCTTTCCCGCGTAAATTCTTCAAGGGACACAGAGTGTGCTGGCGGATGTCTATCAAATTTCGACTCTTCAAATCAAACCTCAATTTTCTTTTTATTTACGTTGGAGGCTCCAGTTGTGGACAGATGTCCACATCAAGGTCGGGCCTAAATTGAAATACAGAGAGGATAATGCAAGGGAGAAATTAAAGACAGAAGAAAGTATTTACGAATTCTGAAAGAAGTGAAAAACCTGTCTTTTTAAATGTGCCAGGTCATAGTTATTGGGAAAAACATAAAAGGGTAGAGAGTTCCAAGGCTTCTAGGTGTAGGGAGAGAAACAGCCATCAAAACGGCCCACCATTGAGTTGCTGATGGCCACACAGTAATCATGTGACACAGCAGCTCGCTGAGTATTGCGTGGTCTAGTTGGTGGTTGGGGGCACACAAGCAAACAGCTCTCGAGAGTAAAATATAAATGAATACCTGTACAAGAAGGTAAGCGAACTAACATTGCCTCGTAGAGGAAGTGGGTCAAGTTTGGAAGGTAGTCGAACCGCTTTCGACTCAACTATGTCAAGTGAGGATACAGAGCTAGAACCACCCCAGAAATGAGAGCCGTACTCCATACTAGGACGGGTCAATCCTTTGTACAAATGGATCAAATATTCCGAAAAAAAGAAAAATCGACATCTAAACAGGAATCCAGGTTTCGTAAGTAGAAAAAAACAATAAAATAACCCTTAACTTATTCCAGTCGTCTTCGTTGAGGTGCCAACACTTTCTTCTAGAAGGGGGCTGGAGAGGGAGGTACCGATAAAACAGATACGTTTGAGAGAGTGTGATCAGATGAACCGATTCCAGTGAGATTGTGTAGCTACAGCGCGGAGGATTACAGGTGGCAAACACATCCAGCATATTAGGAGAGTGGCCACAGTGGTCAGGGGCTTGGGTGAGGTGGGTGATAATTTACTCCAGATATCAACTTGTGATCTTCCGAATACCTCTCCCATTTTCATCCTCACTATACCAGTCTGCATGCTGATGGATGTCCTCCTGTTGATGATCTTTGAGATGTTAGCTGACAGATATTCTTATCCTCTTGTCTTGTATATATATCATTTCAAAGTCTTTCGGTTCTTAAGGTACTTCTCCGTCATGGCATTAACTCAGTGGCGTTGAGAAGCGTTAATTCGCAGCTTTCACTGGTCACCACATGATCCAGGATCCTCGACTTGTCTCGAAGCGTCATCCTGAGCTTCGAACTCCCAGTCCTAACCTCGCAGATCTAAGGGTTCCCAGCAGGTACGTCTGAACTGAGATTGTCTATCACGCATGCCATTACCACATCTGCCATCTCGAAAATCAGAACTGAGACTGTCTATCCGAGATGCAAATTCTAAACAAAGTTCTAAACGCAACAAACATTTTCCTCTGAACGATCTTCTAATTCACTCGAGTAGGCGTGTGCCGTCATGTACAATTATATAATAAAAGGACTATCTGTCACCCTAGGTTTCTCCGACGAATGTGTAAGGAAGAAATGGTCGGTACACGAGATAGTGTATCGTCTCTCATGGTTATCGTCAGCCGGCCTCTGTGCCAGACTGAGACACATCCTCCCCGGCGAGTGAGAGACATGCCAGATACGACAAACAGCGGGACTCTCAGTAACGAGTCTGTAGGTCTCCAGCTGGCAGAGACAAGACTGTTATTCCAGATATGAGGCTGCCAGGGATCATGGTGGGTGTGGGGAGGTCATAGTGGGGGTTAAGGAGTTATGGTGAGGGTGAAGAGGTCATGGTGTCATGACTGGCATGGAACGGTCATGGTGGTAGTGATAAGGGGTTATGGTAAGAGGGTGGAGATCATGGTGGAATTGTAGGAGCTGTGGTGAGCACGGACAGATTAGGAGGGGTCATGGTGGATATGAAGGTATGATGGTGGACGTGAAGGGGCAATGGTTAGTATGGGGGTCAATAAAAGGCATGGTAGAGTCATAGCCTGCCGCAACTCGACCGTCATGGCCTGCCGCAGCTCGGCCATCATGGCCTGCCGCAGCTCGGCCATCATGGCCTGCCGCAGCTCGGCCATCATGGCCTGCCGCAGCTCGGCCGTCATGGTCTGCCGCAACTCGACCGTCATGGCCTGCCGCAGCTCGGCCGTCATGGTCTGCCGCAGCTCGGCCGTCATGGTCTGCCGCAGGTAGGCCGTCATGGCCTGCCGCAGCTCAGCATATGAAGCATCATTTTCTCAGCATCTGACATCCGGGATCTCAATCCTGATGTCGTTCAGTGATTATCATACTCACATTTTTCTAATGTTTTACCCGTTGTTATAACACGTTGATCACAACCATAGCTGTGTTGTTGCCCGATATATACAGTTGTGGGGCACTGGCGTCGGCGGCCGTGGACGAAACTTCATTAGGATTGGCTGTGATAAGTTTAATTACACTTATGAATTTACGAGCTGTATCAAAATGAGTTAGTTACTGCTGCTGCTCCTGCTTCAGTGTACAGTATTAAAGCTGAATTGTAGTGATTCCATATGGGGCTGTGTGTGTGTGTGTGTGTGTGTGTGTGTGTGTGTGTGTGTGTGTGTGTGTGTGTGTGTGTGAGTGTGTGTGTGTGTGCATGTACATAAGCATGCGTCTGTCTGTTCGATGTTTCAGCTAATGGTTTACACTTGTCGTTACGAAGTTTGGGCTGGCTTGGATCAGAGCAGCCACGGGCACCTGTTGCCGTCAGCTACTGAAAATGTTTTCTGTGTCTCGCTTACTAATGATAAAACTTACCCTACACATAAACTTGCTCTCCAACTTTCGCAAAACACTTGACAGCACGTAATTCACAAGATTCTTTATTCTAGATTACAAATTTCTTTCATCCCTGGCGTAAGGAAGGGGAAAATACTCACGTAACTCCTGCATGTCGTAAGAAACGCCTAAAGGAGACGAGAGTGGGGCTGGAAACCGTACCTTCAACTTGTATTATTACATTTCTAAAAGAAGGAACAAGAAATACAGCCAAGCTCTGGATGGGGATCAGAATGTGCGTGATTGTAATATAGATGTGAAGACGGGAGAGTAACGTGGATGTTCTGGCTCTGAGTAACACAGATTTGCAGGAGAAGGGACTAGAAAAGTTTGGGAATGTCCTAAGGGTAAAATCTGGTGTTAGTTTGAGGACGAGAGCAAAGTAGAGGGTGGCACTTCTGATGAAGGAGGAGCTGCAGGACTGTGATAAAGAAGGTAAGGCAGTGAGTTCAAGACTAATGTGGGGAGAGAATAAAAGCAGATTGCAAAAGGTGGGAGACTGTCTCTACATACGCGCCTGTAAGCACGAGAGGGGAGAGAAAGGGGGGGGAGTTTCTATGGAAGAGAAGCTGATTGAGTGCTTCTGAAATTTTCATGCAAGGGATCGAGTCCTTTTGCTTTGAGATTCGAACACAAGAGTGGGTGATGTGGCAGTGACGGCATATTTGAGGGGTATAGGGGACGTATACGGAAATGGGAACATATTGTCGAGATGTGCGCTGAAAAATGTCTGTAGACTACGAGGTCAGCTGGCATTACTAGGTTATACATCAATTGACAGGCATGCATAGGAGAGGTTTTTAAAACTGAAAGTACCTGGAGCGGCTATGATGCTAACTTTATAATGTGGTCAAATGTAATTATAATGTGGTACATTGCGAAGGTACTCTCATGTGGCTATAATGTGTTACTCTATGATGTGGTTATAATGTGGAAGCAGCAGCTGGCGACAAGGTAACTGTGCATGTTGTAAGCTTAGCTGCGTACAGGACCATGATGGCTGTCAAAGCATTATACTCTTTGGCATTTGTTAGTTTATTTCCAGTTATATGGATGGTACATATATCCATGATGAAGTTCATTCTGGTTCAAATAAGCTTCGCCATAGTTATATTACAACTAGTTATAACTACAATAAGGTTAGCAGTCCGGCTAATGTATGTATAACAAGGTCAGGTAATATCATGCTGACTGTCGCTAAATTGTAGTCCACTATAGGCCAACACCATCTTACGATAGTGGGACGAGGCGCTGTGCGTATCCTGGTTTCTTATGTGAAATCCTGTTATAAATCTCCCCTTTCCACCCTGGCGATGCTACAACACGTAATTTTGTTGTCCAGAACCACGGTTATCATCTGGGGGATTTACTGAGTAAACGTACGTCTTTGATACAGCAGATAAGCTCACCAGTAAACACACGCCTGGCGCGGTTGCAAATTTTGCCTGTAATTTTGATCATATTTCATTTACCCCTCTGAGGGGAAATTATATTATACCCATGATTATGATTAATTGTGGACAGACATGAAACCAGATATGGTTTTTGTTTTAGGGGCAGCTGGATGAAAAAAAAGTATGGGTGGAGGTGGGGGACAGAAAGACAAACTGGCGAACTGGCTATGTTGTCTTCTTGTGGTGTTATTCCTTTGGAAAGGACAAATTCGGCGATGGAAGAGACTGAAGGCAGTGATGGAATAATTAATGCAATGGAAGAGAACTTGAGAGAACAGGCAGTGAAAGAAGTTGGTGAAGGAAAGCATCCAGGGCAGGTGGTAAGGACAAGTGGTAAAGAAAGGTTGTGAACGTGGAAGAAACTGAACGAAAAAGAAAATGCAGGAGACTAATACAGGAAGATAGTGAGGGAAGGAATCGAAGAGTCGATGAAGATGAAGTAAAGCAGTAAAGGAAGATGATAGGGGAAGAAGATGAACGCAAGTGACAAATTAAGATTGTGAAGGAAGATGAAGGAAGGAAGGAGGTGGGAGATGATGATGAAAGAAGATTGTGAAGACAGGAGATAAAGGGACGTTGAGAAAGCAGTTACTAAAGGAAGGGGATAAAAAAGAAGGTTTGTGAAGGACGACGATGAAGGAAAGTTGTGTTGGCGGGTGGTAAAAGAAGGTTATGAAGGAAGGTGATGAAGGAAGGAGGGAAAGAAGAAAGTAAGCATAATAGATGCTGTAAAATCCAGACAGCATGTGATAGCCATCCATCTACCGACCATTATATTACTGGTACTACCTGCCTAGACATCTCCAGAGGAAGTGGCGGAAGTGTAATGAGGCAGTACTTCAGCGGCTATCAAGTATCACTCCTTTAGGCCAGATAGATGTTTTTCTGTCAGTCTCATCCACACGTAGGCTGCTGGGGTTTTTGTCCACTTATGTATCTCTATCTGATACATAACACGTAACGAACAGGGTCCTTTACACGACCAAAATAAAATGAATAAAAAATAATGTCTGGCCGTACATATAGTGTACATGAGATTACAAAGAAATTACGGGAAGACAATAAAAAACACTGGTAAAAACTAAGAAAAAAAATTCTTGAAGGAAAAGACCTTAAAAAGTCCTCTAATTATGTTACATGAAAAACAAATGCGAGATGATACCACTGTTGCACGATGAAAAGTCATGCCATACCCTCTGAACAAGAATTCCAATCCAGTGTTCACTGTCGAAGATTCCTTATACATACCTCAAGCATAAAACGTCCTTATGGGAACCGCACTTGTAAAACTGGAGACACACACACACACACACACACACACACACACACACACACACACACACACACACACACACAAACTGACAGAACAGAACATAAAGAATAAACTGAATACGAACAAATCAGCTGGTCCTGACGATATATCCCCAAGTAAATCGGAAAAAAATAAGTTCCCGTGAGCCAGCAAACACCATCTCCAGTCACCTAAATATACAGTAAATCACTACAAGAATGGGAGCTTCCTAATGTAACATCTGTTCAAAATCCACTTTGAACTACCATACTATCCGCCATCTTTTGCTCCACAGATAATGGTTAGTAGCAAAATCATTCCATCCTTTGAAGATAATAAACTAATAACTTGCTGTCAACATGATTTCAAAATGAATTATCGCATTTAACGAATGTGATTAGATTCTTTTGTCTAATGGGTATATATATATATATATATATATATATCCTTGGGGTACGAAAGAAAGAATTCTACCTTCGTATTCCCTGCGTGTCGTAGAAGGCGACTGAAAAGGGTGAGAGCCGGGGGGCTGGAATCCCCTCTCCTTGTATTTCAATTTCTAAAATACGGAACTGAAGAAGGAGCTAAGCAGGAAGTGCCCATCCTCCTCAAAGGTTCAGGCTGGGGTGTCTAAATGTGTGTGGACGTAACCAAGATGAGAACAGAGGACAGGTATAGTATTTTGAGGAAAGAAACCTGGATGTTCTGGCTCTGAGTGAAACAAAATTCAAGGTTAAAGGGGAGAAGTGATTTGGAAATGTCTTAGGAGTAAAGTCAAGGGTTAATGAATGGACAAGAGTAGCACTACTCCCGAAGCAGGAGTTATGGGAGTGTGTGAAAGAATGTCCGGAAGTACATTCTAAACTGATGTGGGTAAATATGAAAGAGATGGTGAGAGATGTATTGCTTATGCACCTGGCCATGACGAAAAAGATCTTGAAAGGCGAGTGTTTTGGAAGCAGCTGAGTGAGCTTGTCAGTTGTTTTGATGTAGGACACCAGGTGATACTGATGGGGGATTTGAATGTACAAGTGAGTAATGTGGCAATTGAGGGTATTACTTGGGGGTGGGGACATGGGGTACTGAATGTTATGAATGAGAATGGTGAATTGCTTGTGGAGTTGTGTGCTGAAAAAGGCCTGGTGATTGGTACTATCTAGTTTTAAAAGATGGACATTCACAAGAATACGTATGTGATTAGGAGAGATAGTCAGCGGGCATTATCGGATTACAAATTAATTAATAAGCGTGTAAGAGATCTTTTGGATGTAAATGTGCTGAGAGGGGAAGCTAGCAAGATGTCTAACCACAATCTTGTGGAGGCGAGGGTAAATATTTGTAGAGGTTTTCGGAAAGGAGAAATAGTGGCGGTAAGTAGATAGTGGTGAGAGTGAGTGAGCTTGGAAAGGAGACTTGTAAGAGGTAATACCACGAGAGATTGAGCATAGAATGGCAAAAGGTAAGAGTATGTAAAGCAAGGGCAGTGAATGAGTGAGGACTGAGAGGTACTTAGGGAATCAGTGCTGGCATATGCGAGAGATACATGTGACATGCGAAAGGTGGGAGGTGGGCAGATTAAAAAGGTAGTGAGGGCGGGATGAAGAAGTAAAATTACTAGTGAAAGAGAAAAGAGAGGAGTTTGGGTGTACTTACAGGGAAGGACTGCAAGTGACTGGGAGATTCATAAAAGAAAGCGGTAGGAGATCAAGGAGAAGGGAAGGTGCAGTAAACTGAATTCTCCTTGTCAGGTACTCGAGTGAGCCTCATTAAAACAGACTCCCCCCTAGCAAGGGCATCTGATGATCTTAAATGAACCATGTTTCTCTTCAGCGTGATTCTCCGACGGGCCTCAGTAGAGCACTTCTCATCATTCCCATTAGCACGGGTCAGTAAGGCGTTCTTCCTGTCACCAGATCCTCTGATGGGCCTCTGTAAACGCGTACATTCCCTCCTCAGGTACTGTGGCGAGTCTCATTATAACAGACGCACATCGTTAGCTTCACAGGAGAGCCTCAGTGAGACATACACTCTCTCGTCATGTCCTCTGGTGGGCTTCCGTAAAGCCTGCTTTCCCCCCCGTCGTCATATCACCTGTTGGGTCCTCAGTAAAGCCTACTCCTCCACCTCTTGTCATATCCTCTAGTGGCCTCAGTAGAGCACATTCCCCACGTGATGAGGGTCGTCTGGTTGGTGGGGAGGTCGTCACTCACCTCGAGAGCTGTAGTACGACTCCCCCGGATATTGCACCAGCCCGAGTCTGACTGTGATGATAAAAGACATACTCACGTCTGGCTGGCAGGTGTGTTTGTTGGTGGCTTACTTACGAGAAAAGGAGGAACATAAAATACAAATGATGCATAACGAGTGTGGGTAAAATAAAGCAAGAGATAAGAATCATTTGCAAAGTGTCATTTTTAGTCGTTTGTAGATAAATAAAAAAAGATTCTTGGAAAACGTATTTCGACATTTTCCCTTGCTGGTCGTCCTTGTTTCTGGTGCAAAACCATGTCATATTTGGTGTTGTTTGTGGGATATTGCAGATGGAAATTGTCGGCCCCCCCTCAGTGAACCAGTGTGCCGGCTGGCGCGCTGCTGGTGTCAGGTGTTGGCTGGGTGAATTATTTTGTCATATTAGGTAGACACGGTGCCAAGCCTCGTCATCCTAGGGGCATACAGTGCCAGGCAACTCTAGAGGAATACGTAGTGCCAAGTGTCTCTCGCGATTTTGAATTAGGTCTCGGTATATCAGGTGGCTCTGTTAAGTTAGTGCCAGACCTTGTCATATCAGAGACGCACAGTGTCAGGTGGCTCTTGTGGCACACTTCGTCATGCCAGGGTCACAGCACCTCTCTCCCGGGTAGGGGGTGATATGACCCCTCCCACGCTCTCGTGTATATTGAGGGGAGACAGCGGAGTCACGTGTTACGCGTCTGGTAATACTGACGCAGGACACAAAGGCGTATTGTCAGTACACATATACATCCTCACATAAATGTATGACCACACACACACACACACACACACACACACACACATACACAACGTTGATGGGTAGGCAATTCAGATATCACATAATATGAAGAGTATATGGATAAGAAATTTGAAAAGCGTTTCTAATAATCTATAACCTTACAGAGAATTTTGATGAGCCAGTTTTATTATCCCCAATGCTTGACGAGAGCGTAATAACAACAATAATGATAATGATAATAATAAAAATAATAATAATAATAATAATAATAATAATAATAATAATAATTATAATAATAATGGTAATAATGGTAATAATAATAATAATAATAATAATAATAATAATAATAATAATAACAATAATAACAATCAATTAACTTCCAGAAAGAGGTAGAAAGTCTACGTGTGGACGACTCGCGCACAAAGCAGGTGGAACAAAGGGTTGCTGGTATGGGAGTGAGGGAGCTGGGTGGAGGAATACAGACAAAATTAATGTTTTACAGATAAGCTTCAACACTGGTTGCAAACAGATGGGCATTTAACGGTTCTCAAGGTTCGCTGTGGGTGGGGAGGTGGTAGGGGTGATGGAATGGAGGATGGATGAGGTGTGCCGCTATATTGGAAAAGTTATTTATTGACGCACGTCATGACGTTGCGCAACAGTAGTAATACAACATTATGCGAATAGCAAAGATGATGTTTGGTAATTCATGACTCTATGTATCAATGTATTGCTTTATTTAGCAATTACAGCTGAGCAACTGATATTTGTCGCAACACATTCCCAGTCCCTCCCGCCCACACCCTCTTATTTAGCAATTACAGCTGAGCAACTGATAATTGTCGCACACATTCCCAGTCCCTCCCGCCCACACCCTCACTCCTTCATACCCACTCAGCTCAAGCTCTGTCACAGAAAATTTGTAAACTGTCCATAATCATTTTTCTTTCCAGTATAACGTAACATTTTGCTAGTGTGTTTGGGGTTATAAAAGTTCCGGCAATGTGGCATCACAGGCGACAGCGTCTGCTAGCACATCCACCTCGATTCACCAAAGTAAGTTATTTAACACTTATCAGTGGACAGCCATATGCCTTCATGTCTATAAATCGAATAAAACTTAATATATGGGATTATGAACTGCATATCATCAAGAGAAGCTCTACAAAGAAGTCCTGGGGACGCGAGAGGAGGAAGTACTTGCCAGATACCGCTTTTTTTTTGCCCGAAACATTTTGCAGAATATGACATCACTACTGTACATGTTACTGAGCGCACGATAGTCAGGGGTGCTGGTACAACAACACAGTAGAACTGAATCTAAGATTATCAAATATGATGATGCTTCAATAAGAAAACGTGATCATGTAATGCCTGCGTTTGACTATGTAGCTCACGGGGACGTAACAAGATAAGAGAAGATAAATGACTCGTAGTCATATTTGGATCGAATAAACTACAAAGTTAAACAAAAATGTGGAAAACAAACTGGTATATTGAGTTTCACAGCCAGAATATAGATTATTCGTATGTTAAGGCCTGTGAAATGTACAATAAAGGTTTTATAGCACAGGAACCTCTCGCTTAGAATGAAGATTTATTGTCCAATAAAAGAAGCCAGAGAAGAAAAGAGTTTAGGGATATACGAAGGAGGAGATACACCCGGCACAAAAGCCATCCCAGAGAGCAAAGAAGGAGTGCAACAAGACATGGAAGGAAGATCAGAGAATTTTTCGCAAGGCCATGATATAATCCACTTTTTTCGTAAGTGTTCGCCGTTTTCCGCTTAAGTGAAGTAGCGCCATGAGCAGACAAAGAACAGCCGCATTCCCTCGCGTCCATTCTCTGAATGTCATTTGCAATGTACCGAAACCATAGCCCGCAATCCACGACCAAGCCCAACTGACCCTTCCCTGGTATCAAGGAGACGCTTCAGTCCATTGACAGCACGTCGCCACCTGTATACCATATCGTTCCAATCTACTCTATCCCATGTTTATCTTTCATCCTCCTGCATGTTCAGGCCCCAGTAATTCAAAATCATCTTCACACCATCTTTCTATCCAAAACATTTCCGTCAACTTTTCAGCTGTAAATTTTTGGTTAGATATAATAGGTAATCAAGCAAAGAGAGTTAAAGGAAAGAGCCAATAAGGATAATCTCAAGATATACGAGGGGGTAAATGCCAAGCTCAAGTGTTTTCACTAGGGAAAATAATAAAGCCTCATCATTATCGAGATGGGATGAGGAGGTGGTAGCCTCATCATTATCGAGATGGGATGAGAAGGTGGTCTTGACGAACGATGAAAGGGCCAGAAAAGACGAGTCTGACCTTGACGCACGTAAGGCTCACATGGTCCTGATGAAGGCCTTCTATATGTGCTGGAAAAAAAAAAAAAAGATCGTGCCAATACGCTTGAGACACCGCTTGAAATATTGCTGAATATTTCACCGGAAGAGGGAGTCGTGAGGTGAACGAGAGCATACGTCAAGACTGTCCATAAGAATGGAGATCGGGGAAATTGTGCTGGGCTCTAGACCTGTCTTACTGGCCAGTGTGTAGTCTGTAGAACTCTAGAAAATATGGATTCAAAGAAAGGAGGTCGTGCGTAACAAGTCTCTTAGACTTCTATGAGAAAGTGAGCTCGGTTTTTGACAAAACAGACTGATGAGTGAATTATAAGTTCCGAGATGAGAGGGAAACATATAAGAATATACCACACAGAAGGTTGGTAAAGAACCTGGATCTTTAGGCAGAGGAGTGTAACTGGCAGAAGGGGGAAAAAAAAAATGGAAGCGTGTCAGATGAACCTCCTAAAAGGTGTTGGAACCACCAATGGCGTGCTGCGGGGCACGTTACTGACTCCTACTCTTGATGTATGCAAATGAATTTCCGTGGAAAGAATCATATTGATTTCTGATACTATTTGCCGATGATTCCAGGTTCATATTGGAAGTGAAAAAAAATGGTGATGATTACAATGAACTAACCCCAAAATATCACGTGGTTGATAAAACGAAATCCATATAAATGAAAAGTAATGAGACAGGGACGTAGTGGAAGAATTCCATTGTACAAATGTCATTCAGCAGGAAACAGGCTGGAGGAGTCTGAGTGTAGAGGAACTTAGATATCAACACTGTTCTCAACCTGTCACCCCGAGAATTTAATAGCAAGCAAAACGTCTGCTTGAAAATTTTAGAATTACTCTTAACAACAACAAGAAGAAATTGTTCGGTAAACTATTCTCAACTTGCGCCACAACTAGGAGATGAAATAGCAATTTCTTTTCACGTTCAGTAACCGTTCTCGAAGAAGGAAAAAGAAAAAAACACACTGAGGAAGGTGCAGAGACGAACAACAGAGATGCATCTAGAGTCTGGAGGCCTGGGCTACGCTGAAATGTTAGACGCCATAGATTTGTGCACCAGGGAAAAGGAAAACGATAGAGGGGACTCGACCACAACCATTACCTTCCTCAGCTTCAGGATGTCGACTTTGCAAACAGTTCTTCGAAAGCTGCAGCGGCAGAGCTACCACAGCCATAACAAGTCACTTAGCAAGAGAGGCCTTAGAACCGGTGTATTGATATAATCACAGCAAAGACAAGTAGAAAAAAATGGAACGAGCTATAAGAGAGGAACTTGTAAATGCTGGAATGCTGACAGCGTACGATAGATCAAAATACTGTTTGATAAAGAAACTTCAAGGAACCAATGCTTGTAGAATAGCACTATCCTCCCCTAGAGACAGTAAATTACAAGTATATAATAACACATCATGAGCCACCTTGGGCCCGCCCGAGAATCGAATTTAGGGTGCAGCAGTAGTCCCACACCCGACCCAAGTGGTCATCCTTCCCTCGGGGTATGCTGATATATGGGTACCTGGCCTGGTGTGTGTGTGTGTGTGTGTGTGTGTGTGTGTGTTTGTGTGTGTGTGTGTGTGTGTGTGTGTGTGTGTGGTACATATATACAAAGTTGAGAAAGGGAAACACGGGTGTAAAACTCTCTCCCCCGTTCTGTAACACACAAATATGTCACAAACAGTAATCAAACACACACACACACACACACACACACACACACAACAACAAACACACGAGGCAGAGATAGTGTCGGCCAGCAATTCTAGGGCACAAGAGAGCTAGGAACGAGTATAGCAGGATAAAAATGGAGAGACAAACAAATCTTGAAAAGAATATTATGGACAAGAAGGAGAAAATCCGCAACTTTTCTGTAAACTAACTAGAGGTCAGATGTCAACTAAAGCGTAGCCAATTAGGCTAATGGTTTCAAAGGGAAGAATTGTCGAGCATGAAATTAAGGATGATATGTCAGGGAGTGAACACCAGTGAGATGGAATAGGGAGGTTTTAGAAAACGTTGAGATGTCTGTGAGAAAACCAAACGGAATACTAGCGAGTCTTGACCCATATAAGGCTCGTGGTCCTAATGAAATTTAACCATATGTGCTGAAGATGTGTACAGATAGACAAACCTTTTGATATATATATATATATATATATATATATATATATATATATATATATATATATATATATATATATATTTTTTTTTTTTTTTTTCAAACTATTCGCCATTTCCCGCATTAGCGAGGTAGCGTTAAGAACAGAGGACTGGGCCTTGAGGGAATACCCTCACCTGGCCCAATTCTCTGTTCCCTCTTTTGGAAAATTAAAAAACAAACGAGAGGGGAGGATTTCCAGCCCCCCGCTCCCTCCCCTTTTAGTCGCCTTCTACGACACGCAGGGAATACGTGGGAAGTATTCTTTCTCCCCTATCCCCAGGGATAATATATATATATATATATATATATATATATATATATATATATATATATATATATATATATATATATATATACTGTTAAGATGCCACTGGAGAGATGCAGAGTACCAAAGGAGTGAAAAAAGGCGAACTTCATACCTATCTATGAGAAGGGAGACAGGGAACACAGGCACTGAACAACTGACCCGTCTCGCTGATGGCTGTGGTCTTTATGGATCTGGTAAAGGGAATCAATAACAAATGGATGACTTTCTACAAAGGAAGGAATAGTTTAGTGAGAGACAGCGCGATGTTAGTGTAAGGAGGGCATGTGTTAGATTTCTACGAGAAAGTGAGCTCTGTCATAAACAAAAGGGAAGGCTGGTCGGATTGGTCGGATTTGAACTGACAGAAAGTATCTAACATTGTACTGAATAAAAGGTTGATTACGAAGCTGGATCACCACGCAGAAATAAGAGGAATATTCCTTCGCTGGATAAGAAGATTATCTCAGTGAAAGGAAACAGGACAAATGTCAGAGGAGCCTTATCCAAGTGAGCCCAGGCGAACAACGGGGTGCCAAAGGGTTCTCTTCTGGAGCCATTACTCTTTTTAATCTATAATAAATAACTTGCATAAAGGTATGGACTCCTACCTACAAGAAAATGAACATTTTAGCCCCAAGTAACGAGGAAAACTTAGAGAGAGAGAGAGAGAGAGAGAGAGAGAGAGAGAGAGAGAGAGAGAGAGAGAGAGAGAGAGAGAATGTGGTACACTAACGATGTCCTAAAGCAAAAGAGGGAGGTACTGTAGAAGAGATATAGGCAGACTTACAACCAGCCAACATTTGAAAGTTATAACAGAAAAAGGAATGAGCACAACATTATATTGCATGAGGAACAGAGAAGCTCTGAAAAAAACCCAAAAAAACACAGGAGACAGAGCAGGACGTTTTCATATATTCATCACAGCTAGGAACGCTGAGAGATTCAGAGGGAAGAGTTGCCAAAGATACTATAAATATATGCAATGAGCCGAAAGATGGATTAAGATGTATTCTCACAGCGGAAGACACTACAGGTCTAATACTAGGAAGATGGAATGGGTAATATGCTTTGCGAACCAATATCTAATATAGATTATATAAAGCAGCTGAGGCTGAGTGCCCTTATGAAGTCTTTACATACGGGCAGAACAACTCTGCAGTAGCGCTTGATATGGCCGTGGAGGAAGATAAAGTACCAGGGGAGCGGACGAGGGCAAATATTATACCTGTTTTAAAAAAGATGAACGGGAAATTGCACTGAAGTACATACTAGTCTCTCTGACGAATCCGATCGGTAAAATACTAAAAATGATAACCATAAAGCAAACAGATAACAACACAATCAAGTAACAACATGGTTAGAGAGGTAGGTCAATGCATAACAAACCTTTTGGACGTCTATGTAAGAGTGAGGTCCATTGTAAACAAAAGAAACGGTCGGGTGGATTGTTCAGTGTGGATCTAAACTGCTCAGAATTATCTGACACCTGTATCAAGTAGGAAGTCTGTAAAGAAGCAGGATCTTTCCATGTAAGAATTAGAAGTATACTCCCTCGAGGGACAGAAAGTTACGTTAGTGTATGGGAACAAAGGTTACATTTCAAAGAAGCCTTTTCACACTGGGTTAGGGTTACCAATGGCGTACAGCAGGGCTCAGTCCTACAACCACTGCTCCTCTTGATGTCTATAGAGGATCTGCCAGAAGGAATGGATTCACACCTCACTATGTTTAAGGATGATGCTTAGGTCATGGGGAAGGTAGAGAGTAAGGAGGATTGCATCAACTTGAACTCTAAAGTTGGTCTGATGTGCGGATGATGAAACTCAAACCGGGTAGATACAAAGTAATGAGGATCGGACACAACGAAAGAAGGTCTCGATAGCAATATTTTCTAGCCTGAAATAAGCTGTATAAGTCTACGCCTAAGTGAGACTAGAGTCTATATTCTATCTAAGTTATCTCAGAGCCCCAGACTTGTCTCCAAAGCCTTACCTTACAAAGAGATGCAAGGCAGATAAGGGGTTCTCTGGCAAAATTTGATTTTCATTGATAGACAAGGAGGTATTTAGCAAAATGTTGGCATCGCATTATTGGCCAAAACTAGAACATACTTCTCAACTTTTGTCACCGCACTTTAACAAACAAAGACTGACAGAGAGAGTCCACAGGACAGCAACTAGAACTGCAACAGAAGTAAGAGAGATGATTTACTGTGAGACGTTAGAGGCCATCTCCTTGTCCACCAAGGAAGAAGGAAGAGTAAGGGGTAACTTGACCACAAACATTAAAATTCCAAGCCAGTTTCATGATATCATTACCAGAGAATTCTTCGAAAGTTGCAAAGATGCCACAATGAGAGGACACACACAACATAGAATTAAGCAAGAAACTTGCTAGAAAGGGAAAAAAATAAAGTAGTATCAAAGTGGTGGACGATCGAAATTAACTGGGTGATGAAGCCCAAAGCAAACTGTACACAAAAGTATGAAAACGCTGAGTGTGAGGGGAGAAATTTCAGGACGATGTACCACGAGTGTCTGACTCTCACCCTGAGCGAACAGATAATCACTCATAAGTATTCACTCACGTACACAACGGCCTCACATGAGCAAGCCTTACAGTGGAAGAAGCTAAAGAGATTCTCCAGAGGACATGCATCCAGACTTGTCAACTACATCCTCTGCACCACGTGAAGCGAGAGCTAATCTGTTGTTGCAAACTTTAAGTAATAGTTGCGACGGGAAAACGTAAACCAGATAAGCGTGAGATAATGCAAATGTGGTTGAAATGTCTGACTATCTGTAAGAATGACGTAACCGACCGGTTGTAAATGTTGCTATAAACGGGAAGAAAAGTGATTCTCTTGATGAACGTTTCACAAAAGTTATATCACATGATACATCAAATATCTTCTGCCTGACCGCATTTTGGCACGCCGCTGGTAGAAGGGTTAAAGAGTCTTTAATTAAAGAGATTAACAAACTTTAGTTTTCGACAAGAAAAATGCAAGAGTTTGTAGATGGTTTCAGCCCCGTCCGCCTAGTGTGGTGCTTTGGCCGTCCTTGGCCTCCTCCTGGTGTGGTGGTATAGCCGCCTACTGTGCTGCAGGCAGCAGCCCCAACCACCTGGTATGATGTTATGGCCGCCTGGTGTGGTGTTGTGATCGGTCCCAGCCGCCTGGTATGATGTTATGGACAGCCTCGGTTGTCTACTGATGGAGTTGTAGCCGCCTCTAGCCACCTTGTATGGTGGAGCAGTCGGCTCTTGGCCACAAGGTGTGTTGTTGTGGACTCCTGGTGTAGTGTCTGACAGGCCCCGACCGCTTGATATGTTGTACTATGCGTCCCACAGCGGCTGATCGGCTTACCACAGCGAGTGACCGCAGTCTGCTCTGTCAGCCAGGGTAAACGATAACCAACAACAGAATTTCAGGGTAAAGACAAGATATACAGTAATACGCCACCGGGATACCGTAATGCTAGCTGGACTAAACTATTCGACGTGCATATAGTTGACAAGATGTGGAATAACTTCATGACTGACACAAAATTCTCCTTGAGAGTGTTTGTGTCCCGATAAAAATGAAAGAAATGCTGGGAGAGATTTGCCAGATTTGATGACTAGAATATAAGTGACTTAATAAACCGTTTGATAAACCACAGGAAGAAGGTATACTGGGTGTCTGATTCAAGTGGCAACCAACAAGATCGTGAAATGTATGCAAGATGAACAAGAGATTACAGAAAGAAAATTAGAACCAGCAAAAAGACTTTACAAAAAAAAAAGAATTTTTCACAACCTGAAGAAAATTCCATGGAACTTTTAAATACGTATGGAGGAAGAATGGTAACGAGATACCATAACTGAAGACAGTAAAGAATGGCTTCCCTTCTAAACTAGTATATCGATCCAGCCTTCACTATCGGAAATTCCTCATAATATGCCACAAGCACAGACCGTAGATTTAGGCGGCCAATAGGAGAAATGGACATAATAACAGTGATTGTCATGAAATACTTAAAGTATTCGAAGAAAATTAATATGAGTAATTTCACTGGACCAGCGATCTCTCTCTGTGAATAGTTAGAAGTCAGCCGACATATAATATTCCCGGTCACCAAAATTCTCAACACATCGCAACAAGAAGGGAAAGTGCCAAAAGACTCGAACCCTGCTAATGTAACACCAATTTTCTAAAAAGGGAGATTGAAAATGCTTTTTAGACCATCCTATCAGCAGTATTTCGTTCCCAGGAAGACTGTTCAAGTCATGTTGTAATTTTCTTAGAGATAAGAAACTGATAACCGCATTGCTACCATAATAAAATATCACTCCCAAGGAAAATAATAACATTTCTTAACGCATATACATACAAACTAGAACTCTGAATTAACTTCTGATGTTATGCATTTAGACTTTCGAGAAGCATTTGAATAAAACACTACATGAAAGACCGCTAAACAAAATATAAGCTTTCGGCACAAGAAATCGGATCTGTACGTGGATCACCGACTGACTCACAGAGAGGTAACAACTTGTGGTATTCAGTGGGGAAGCGTCCGACTAACATAACATGACTCGCGGGGTACCACAAGGTTGGGTCCGGGGATCCAGACTTTTCTTCGTCTTCATCAACAATCTGGAGACGGGACTCACACCAGCAGGACTCTCAAAATTTGTCGATGACACAATGAAGAAACATAGCTCACTTAAAGGAAGACGACTTAAAGATTCACGGTGATTTAGACAGACTGATGAAGTGACAGGGTAAAAGATCTTCAATGTACAGGAATGCCAAGTAATGTATTTGGGTACAGGAAAATCAGTAAACAATCGAAAATACTTGGTGACCTCCTTTTAAAAGTAAGAGACGAATATACCCTGGAGTATACATAGTTCTATACAATGAGACGAACAGGACTCTAAGTTTCATAGATAGAAATATAAACTACAAAACGAAAGAGATAACACTCACTCTTTATTACTCCGTACAGAGATCTCATTTGGAAAATGTAGTTCAATATCGGTCATCAAACTTGATAAAAGTAAAAACTTAAAGAATCCAAGGAAAAGCAACAAGATTAATTCCATCACTCAGGGATAATCCTTACATGAAAGAGCTAGAGATCTAGAATTATAAGTGAAGACTCAGAGGAGATCTTAAAAGATTTCTTAATCCTCTAGATTTTCAAGTGTTTGTCCGTTTATACGACAAACGCTACTCTTGCACAACCGAACAATAGCTCTTAGAGGCCCCAGAATTAGAGTTAACATATCGCAGAGTCTGGGTAAGGTTTTAAGCCCTTGAGTCTTTGATTTGAAGGCCGCTTTGAGACCCGTTTGTATTGGAGTAAAACGTGAGTTGGTGATACCGAAGAGTTTTATACGTAACCAAAGTAGTGTTTAAAAACGTACCCGGCAATGACTTACGGAGGACCTAAGAAAGACCTAAGTTGAATCTATGGAGGACCTGAGAACGACGTGATAAGGACCTGGGTAAGACCTGAGAAGTATCTGAGGAAGACCTGTAGTGGTTCTTGGGAAGACCTGATGAGAAGCAGTGCAAGATCTGGAGAGAACCAGGAATAGACCTGAGAAAGACTTGGGGAAGATCTAGGAAAGACCTGGCGAAAATGTGTAAATGCGTTTGTTTGTTACTCTTTCACAGCTGAACGGTAAAACCTCCAAGCCTCAAGTTTTTGGCATAGGTACTTCCGAACATACACAAAGTTTAAAGTTACCGCACTTTAGCCTTCAAAGCCGTTTTAGGTCACCAAAGGCCACCGTAACATACGAAAGTTTCTCTATACCAGGTCAGGTGTTACCTATCATAGTAAAGTGATGGCCGAATGTAGAGGATCTGAAGAACTTGTAGTTCACCTCTTACATTCAGCCAGGAAAACATGTACATATATATTCCGCCAGGAAAACATGTAAATTTTGTTTTAGGCTTTATAAACAAAGTATATCAAGCAGATGGTACTTAACTGCTGTTAATAGTAAAACAAGTACGTTAACAAAACAAATTATCAGTTATCATGGTCACTTAGACGCGATTATATACTGAACCTGTGGCAAACTCCATGACCCACCCAAGAAATTCACCGTGACCCACAGTTTGGGAACCACTGCTGCAAAGAGATTCACTACCTAGAAGAAAAAAAAATTAAAATCATCTCTGGCATGGCCAACTACTGTAATATACTACTGCCAGCTGCAAGACATACGAAAACCATCAATGCCTTCAAATGAAAGCTAGACACATGCGACGATGATATCTGTTAACAGCTCATACTCCTACTTGAAGGAGGAAGAAAATTTGAAGTCACTTCATTTAGTAAATAATACATTTTGAGTTCCGCCGTGAACACGTGTACATCAACTTACGTCGGAAAGTTTTCGCCCTGAAATATTGTTATGAAGTTTCCAGGTGGTATTTTCTCCTCCTTTTTATTTACGTCTTGCCAGCTGTTGAGGTGGGAGGATAGGTGGGTGGGAAGGTGCCACCTGTGTTGCTATCATGATCGCGGATAACCTCGTCATGGAGCATCAGGCTCCCTGTTGTGTCTATCCTTCCCATGCACCTGCTAACCTCTAGCCCTGCTGTATCGCCCGACAGCAGATCCACCCTCACCTGCTGACCCCTGACCTAGTGTGGAGCTAGAGAAGCAGACCTCACCTGCTGTAGTCCTCGACAGCAGTAAACCCACCCTCACCTGCTGACTACTTCCTCACCTGTTAGACCCTATCCTTACTTCATGATCCAACTCCTTCTTCACTTGGTAACTTCTGTTCTCACTAGCTGAACCCTGTCTCCACCTGCTAACCTCCCGGCACACATTTTGCTCAAGTTAGGGTAGTAACCAAAACTATGCTGACTGTGTCACTAATTCTCTCTCTCTCTCTCTCTCTCTCTCTCTCTCTCTCTCTCTCTCTCTCTCTCTCTCTCTCTCTCTCTCTCTCTGGGTAGTGGGGACGTTGGTGGAACAGGTGGGCCTCGGAGCATATTAGCACGGGCTGCTGGTTGAGCTTTTAAGGAGCAAACTTTTGGGTTAGATTAAGTTGATAAGTTGTTTATGGTCCCCCTAAGTGTTGAGTCTACTTACCTTTAGAGCATTCCCGTGTAAGGCTTCTCAGGTGACTGTTCGGTTGCTGTACTAAATCATTCCTTGATCCCCCCAAAAAAAATGAATAAAAAAGAAAAAGATAAAAATAACGCGACTATATTTCTTTTCGCTTCCAGTCTAAATGGCAGAGGAGGTCATGGGAATAACTGTTGCATGAAATGTGAAATGATGTTTATAGGAGAGGAAGTGTTATTCATGGCATCTGACAACTGTAGATATTCAGTGTATATTTACGAAGCAACGAAGCGGAAGGATAGTCAGCGTTAGAATGTAGGTCGAACCCACACGTATATGTCGGGTTTAACAAGACAAGAGGTTGTTTCAAGATCAACACACACACACACACACACAAACACACACACACACACGTCCTGAACATAAGCAACACCACATGTCATCGGTCAATCAACACACACACACACACACACACACACACCCTTAACATTAGTACCACCACATGTCATCACTGAAGGATCGACACACGCGACCGTAGCAACACCACAAGTCCTCAATGACGGATCAAACACAACCGTCCTAAAGCATCAGCAACAACGCACGTCGTCCCAGGCAGCGCAACACTCACGTACCGTTTGTTAGTAACACAGTAACTGCGGGAAACCGGAGAGACAACATGATACAATGTTCACGTCTTTTTATCATCATATCTTGGCGGCAACAAACAGTTGGCCTTTATATTTGTTGTGAGTACAACCTCTGCCTCCTTTTTATAAGCTTCAGTCGTTGGTGGAACATTGCTTAACTAGGCTTCGACTCGCTAACTCCACTGAGAAACTTCAAAATACATAATAAATTACAGAGTTTAACTATGAATCACATTTATCATCCTGTACTTGCTCTAACTTGTGACCTTTCCTCTTCTCTCTGCACCTCTTAAACCCTCTCTCCTCTCCACCGTCTGCCTGCGCTAAACCCTCCACATCCTTTGTGCTGTGTCTCTCTACCTTATTGTGACACCACGGTGCTCCACTTCCCCACGTGCTGCCCCTTACAACCGCCATCCCCACGCTCTGCACCTCCACTCTCTGTCCACTTCAACGTCTCCCGCGTCAAGCCTCCATCAGTTCCACCTTCTTTACCCTCTGCCCCTCACATTCGTCATCTCTCACAATCATCCTTTCACCAAGGTTTCCTCTCCCATCAGCACTTCCACCCTCTTACCCCGTGCATTCTCCGTCCCTTCACTTCCTGCCTTTTCTAGCATCTGACCCCTCCTCTATTCTGCCTCTTCCGCTCTCTACCCCTTCTACTCTAAGTGTCCTCCACACTCCTTCCCTTCCACCGATGCACCTACACTCTCTTTAATTTCCACCCCTCTCCATCTGTCCCCTGCTTCACCTTGTACCTCTCTGTTGTTTGTTTCCTCCATATTCTATCTAACCATCTGTACTTACCACAAACCTGCTCGTCCTCAACACTCTACTATCTCCACTCCTTCCTCTCCCTCCACACTCTACCCATCCACCTTACGACCCTCCACTCTCAACTTCCTCTCTCCCTCCCTCTCTACTTCCCCTCTCCCGTTTCCTCTCTGCTTACTCTCTTTCTCTGTCCTGCTACCTATCCAGCTGGTGTTAATACTGCTGGTAGAAGCATTAACAGTGATGTAGGTGGGACAACATACACACCTTTGACGGAGTGACAGCGTTAGCAATGTTGGGAAGGGTGCAAGTTAGTTGTGCTGGGAGGGAATAACTTGAGTAGTTTTCGGCGGTAGGAGGACCTTGGCAATCCTGGGAGAGGAAGAGCTAACGTTAGCAATATTGGCACAGGAACAGCGTTAGTAGTTTTTGGGAGGAACGGCGTTAGTAGAGCTTGCTTGAGGGACTGCGTAGGTGATGATCATTCTTGGGAGAAACAGGTTTAGTAAGTATAGGCAGTGCACCATCTGACACACACACCTTACACACCCACCCACTCTAACTTAATTACTCTAGTTAACATAATTATCGTAACACAGGTGAAAGAGACACTTGTGAAGTTTGTGATCAATATGCTGGTGTAATGATGTGAGTGTTATGTATCATGGGTGAGGACGTCACGGGAATGATGAACAAACTCATCATATTGGATGATGGGAAAGACGAGGATTATCACACTCACCATAACAGATATGTAAGGCATATGAAAAGGAGAGATGGCAAGAACGTATCATGTTCATCATATGAAAGAGCTGAAGTTACATGTCTCCCAGCATTCTCGTATGCATAATAATGGGTAAGGGATGTAAATTAACGGTCTGAATAAGCACCGTTCGCTGCAAAAAAAGGAGCTACTCATCGAAAACTGGGATGCTTTTTACAGACAAAATGCTACGTCCACTCGGGATAGAGTCCGCTATTTCGGGCAGACGTGGGTTAGTCAGTCTTTAAATAGCTCCTCGATAGTGGTATGGGATCAGGTATGGAGTACGGTGTATCAAGCCACCAGACGCAAGAACATCGAGAGAAGGATTAAAGCTGACAGGGGACACTGGTAGGGTAGATCAACCAGAGGTCAGAAATAAAGTGCAGGTCGGTGAGGAACATGGAAGCTGGGGGAGGGGCAGCTAGCGGTCACTATCCGGGTAATTGGGGTCACCTAACACGTAGAGGCAGGGAACATGACAGGGAGGAAAAACTGCAGGCAGGGTAGGTCAGCTCAGTACATGCTGGGAACGAAGCAGGTTAAGGAAAAGACAGAATATGGAGGCTTGAGGACACTTACAAAGTAGATGCAAGGAACAAGGCAGCTAATGATTTGAGTAAGGCAAATCACATTGCAGTTCAGATAGACGGGCTCTTCCTATCACCACTGCTGTACACACATAGACCACTGACGAAAAGTCTCACTCATTTATAAGAATACTTTCCATTAATGCATCCAATGCACGTAACAAATTTACAGTTAGAGATACCTGCTTTGGATGAAAATGACGTGATTGGTATTTCGGAATCGTAGTTCGATATCAAAACCAAACACTTCTTCGCCGATTATCCAATTCCTTGGTACACTTCATTTAACATTAATAAGGAAATTAACGTCAGCGTTAGTATCTTGCTCTTCGATAAAGTTCATTAGAATCCAGTGCTAAAAGATATTGTAGCTGTCGATAGAATCGTTTCCATTTATAAGTTGGTTTTCTGCCCTATACGTTGTATAGCCTCCTGAGATCCTCTGACAGACTCTCGCTGCTAATAAACAGTAAGATCACACGACCCTCCAGCCACCACTGTCCTCACTGACCCATTATATCTCCACCAGCCATCATCTCCCTTTATGGGGCTGTCCTTGGCGGCTTCCAGACCTCTGTACATCCGCTTTAGTCAGTCTCTGGGAGCGGCTGTGGCAGGAGATAATGTATGCATAAACCAACCTACAACGGTACACATGATATTCATCTCTGTTACAGAGAAGATAGGAATGTGTAAACCTACGAGTAAGACAATGCTCTCTTAACTCATAACTGGACCTCGAGTTTCAAATGACACTAAACTAATAGCAGTTTATTGTTCAGTCAACAACTACGTTATACGTGTAGGGGTTTCAGTATGTTTAGCAGGTTTTATGCGTTACAAGGCAGTGTAGGGGTGGCAGAATCCCTAGTGCGTTACATGTGTTACAATGCAGTGGAGGGGTGGCAGAATCCCTAGTGCGTTACATGTGTTACAATGCAGTGGAGGGGTGGCAGAAGCCCTAGTGCGTTACATGTGTTACAATGCAGTGGAGGGGTGGCAGAATGCCTAGTGCGTTACATGTGTTACAATGCAGTGGAGGGGTGGCAGAAGCCCTAGTGCGTTACATGTGTTACAATGCAGTGGAGAGGTGGCAGAATGCCTCGCGCACTGTATGTGTTACATAGCAGTGGAGGTTGCAGTAATATCCCGGGTAAGTCATGGACTGTACGAGACGAGACACTGCTGGAGATGTGGACGCGGCCACCTTGACTCGAGGTGAGGTGACACCTGCAGCTGGTGACTCAGGCCCAAGTTAACGTCTCAAATATCAGGTGATACTAGGTAACACTGTGGCTGGTAGGTATGACCGAGGCAAGGTCCTGGTAGGCAAGGTCTCACAATGCAGGTGACACATAGTAACACTGCAGCTGGTCGGCCAGATCTACCCTAAAAAACAACTAAAATCGTTCTGGTAAGAAAATTGAGCGTAAGGCACCGTCCGGAGCAGCAACAAACATCTCAGTTGATGATGAGACAAATGACGACCTGCAGTATGGCGCGATAATGAGAGTCTACCGTGTTAGTGATTGTGGCACAGATCGAAGTCTGTATACCACGATCGAGTCAACGAAAAAAAAAAAAAGAGGCGAGCAACGAGGAAAATACAGAGAGAACAGCTCTCGACCCCTTATGAGAGAACCACCATCAAACATTTCCCTATCAAACCATAGGATCCTCAAGAATGATGGAAATGCCTGTTTTTCAGTGAGAACACATGAACTTGACCTTCGAACACATATCGTAAAACGAGAGACACAACCTCGGGGGAAAGAGTCTAGGAAATAAGAGTCAATTCAATATGTCACCATGAAAAGGTGGCACTGGCTCAGTGGGATATTTTCCCTTGAAGCTTAATATAGATATCCAGGGCAACAACGACACCAGATCCAATAATGCAAGGCACCGTCTCAAAGTGTTAGCAGCACATACCCTTCCTGTAGGTACCACGGTAAATAATCGAAAAATTATGGACTCAGATAAAGATTACCAGTGGAACACAACAACACTTAAAACCCGTCGTCCGGAGGGGTAGAGGCACCAAAATCTCTATAGGGAATACACCAATTACCAGAAGCTTAAGAATAAGCTAAGCAAAGGTACAAATGGATATCGATATGGCCTTTGACAAGATGTGAACGAGCAACTTGTGTTACAAACTGCTACAGGGAGACATGCTGAAAAAAAAGGAGCAAATTACTAAACGCCGTCTTTAAATGAAGTAATGTCATAATAATCACAAACTCAATGATTTCAACAGAATTCCCACTGTTAAACGTAAGCCATCTCAGAAAACAAAATCCTATCATAACGAAGCTATCCAGCAAGTACATGGGGTTTATCCCCTGGTTCTTACGTATTTCTTCGACTCCACTAAAGTTATCTAACTTTCTGTTTAGAATTACAAGATCTTTCATTTTACTGTGGTTTTAATTCCTCATCACCACAACCATTTCACTACCACCCATAAACATTTTAAAGAATGCCCGAAATCTATATAGGATCTCTCCTAGTCCAACTTAAACAATGTTGTTCGTTCCTGTCCGTATAAAACCCATGCTGTCATCTGCAGTGTCTCTATCTATATCCCAGAATTTGTGTGCCAGCTCCAGCAGAATTTCATCCGTTTTCTTCCACAAAACTCGATGTTTACGATATCTGTGTAAAGAGTTCCCGAGAAAACAGTGATGATAGGCTCATGCTACATTTGGTCTTCCTGAACCTGAAACCTATTATATCTCGTCTCTTACCTTACTTTGCCTTCAGACTGTTCCTAACCACTTAAAACCTATCCTTGTTATCCAATGTTGTCTCTTCTTTGATCACCCGATTTTCTAGATTTCCTAAATCGAGCTTACCCAATTTTTCCTTGACCTTAAGATGCGACTCAATCTAATGCAATTAGAGAAACTCAAATCCTCAGCGGCTCTCAACATCCTCATAGCTAACCCAGCTATTGCAATGCCAATATACGATAAGCACTGTATCGCTCTCTCAGACAGCCTCACCCTACTGGCAACGTTTTCCCATACCTTCCCTGTTATCACAGGTCTCCTTTGACAACCCATAGAAGCAAAGGGCACATCTAACTTCACCGCTGAGTAGATGAACTTTCGTAAACTCCTGATTCCTTGGGAGGCAAGCAAAACAAGTCAGCGTAAGGTATCTCGATAGTTCTTCATGACCTCGCTCGCTGAAGACGTCCACCTGAGCGCGTCCGTCCTCGATTAAGATCTCGAGGGTTGAAGACGAGAAGGTAGCGAGACCAGCTGGTGAAATGGACGGGCCCGGCGAGGAGGGGGGAGTGAAGGGATGGGTACTAGTGAGAAAAAAATCATGAGGGGGAGTGAGGGTATGGGTATGGCGTGGAGTTCATGAGGAGGAGTGAGATGAAGACCTGGCTTGGTGATTCCAAGAAGGGGTTGGGGGTAGCATGAAAAGTACATACACAAGAGAGTGTGAGAAGTGTGCCTGAGGGAGTTTATGAGGCTGAGTGGGTAGTGAGGGAGTGTGCATGAGGGAGTTCTTCAGTAGGTGTAAAGAGACTGGGTACGAAGTTAATGGAATAGTGGATAGCGTCAAGTTACTTGCCTGAGAAATTTTGTTTTCTGGAATAAAACTTTGGTAGATGTTTTCTTAACATCATTTTGCTAATGAAGGCAGACACAGGTGAGCGATCACTGGCATCAGCCGGTGAATAAAAACGTCAGCACGCGAAAACATTATAATGATGAGGGTGTACCCTGTCCTTCACTTTATCATTTTGCTCCCATGTGAATGGCAGCTCCAAGAATTAATGTCAGTCATCTTGGATACGTTTTAAGTGATATGATACACTGGTTTCCGAGGAGGATAATTGTACATTCACATCCAGTAAAGTGATACTTGTTTCGAAACCTGGGGCTTTGTTCTGTCCTCATAAGTACTGATACATGTTATATTTCACACAATACAGACGCAACTTCCAATTTTACCTTTTTTTTTTCTAACTCGATAGTCTCAACCCTTCTGAAGCCCTTTTGTTGCATTATCTAATTACTACTTCGTAAAAGTCTCCCGAACATTCACACAACATCAGCTACATAGACATGTCATTTTATCTTCTTACCAGAAAAAAGAAAAATCACTCACGTCCGTTCAGGAGATGTGAAAAGTATTCCGTCACTGAAGTGCTGTTTACATTAGCGTAAACACCTTATTACTCACTCTATCTGGCATGAATACTCGTTAGTAAACTTGATGTTTGACGAGTTATTGGTTTCTATTGATGATGAGGACGAGGTGACACACCCGGGTGATGGTTAGGGTCAGAATGATAAAGACAATGATCTTGATATTTTGCTGATAATGACCCAGTGTGGCACTGCACTGGCGGTGCACTGTTGCACCACGATGAAGGCACTGTTCCTGGTGGTCTAGTGATACTGGCCAAGTGAAGCACTACACTGGCGACCTGGTGCGCCATGACAGATGCACTGATCTAAGTGGTGTGATAGTAGCCAGATGAGGCATTACACTGGTGACCTGGGGCGCCATAATGAAGGCATTGTTCCTGGCGCCGTGGTGATAGTAACCAGGTCACGCACTGCTCTGGTGACTTGGTGCTCCATCATAGAGACACTGCTCCTGGTAGCGTGGTAATAGGAAGGAGATGAAGCACTACACTAACAACTTGTTTCACGGAGAAAAGCTAGATGCTTAGAATTTGCCCATCATGGATGAGAGAAGAGTTAGGGGTAACTTGACGACAACATTTAAGTTTTTAAAACAGATCGATGACGTGGACATTAAACAGGTCTTCGAGAGGTGCAAAAACTTGGAAAAAAAGATGTAAAGAAATACTTTCCTAATGAGCGTTTGGTGAATGGAATAAGACGACCAAGAACATTATCAATGCAGACAGTATACATCAATTCAAGAATTGTATGATAGTAGGGGATGTGAAACTCCCTCCCTGTACTGTACAATTAGGTTATTACACCCACACACGAGGGCAAAACTCCCTCCCCGTACTGTACAATTAGGTTATTACACCCACACACGAGGGCAAAACTCCCTCCTCGTTCAGAATGAATATGTAATTACACTAGAGGAATGTGCTGGGACAGTTACTCCTCTTGATCTATGTGAATAACTAGCCAGAAGTTAATGCCTCTTTCCTGAATATGTTTGCAGATGATGCAACGGTGGTGAGAGAAGTGGAAAGAAGGATGAGTACACACTAGTGCATGAGGGAACCTTGAAAGACTCCAGAGTTAATCTGATATGTGACTAAGGAAACCCAACTCATGTAAAGGAAAAGCAGTGAGGATGGAACACAGTGAAAGGCCTCAATATAATTATCATCAAGCAGGATACAAGCTTCAAGATCCTGTGCGAGAGAGGGAACTGAAAGTCGTCGTCGTCCCTACCCTAATAGTAAAGGAGACAAACCAACTGCTGGCTAACATTAGAACAACTTACAATTAATCGGATAAGGGCATTTTTAGTGAGCTCTTCATATCTGACTGACTCAAGGTAAAAACATAAATATGCTTACTATATTAGTCAGTGAACTTAAAGAGGCACAAAGAGCTAACACCGAAGGTCCAGATGATGATAACAAGGATGGCACTAGAATTAAGAGAAATGAGTTACATGGGAAGGCTAGAAGTCTTAAATATGCCCATCATAGAAGAAAGAGGAGTGAAGGGTGACCTGAACACTTAAGTTTTCAAACCAGCCTGATTATGAAGAAGGATACTGGGATACAGCAGCCTGAGGACATAATACAGAATTAAACAAGAACTAAAAAAATGTTTTTAAATGTACTCTTATAGTATGCAAACAAAGCTGGCCCTTCTGGGTCATCGTCTCTACTCGGTCTTGCAAAAGGCTACCAAACCCTCCCTCACCATCACCGCGCCCTTTGATAAGAGACACCAAATCCTTCCTCACTACCACTGCTTCTTCACTCCCTGGCTACCGCACCCTCCCGCTCTGGTCATCAACACTTCCCCCACCACACCACTCCTTCCTTCCCTGGTCACCAGTCACCACACCCTTCCTTACTACCACTGCTTCTTCACTCCCTGGCCGACACTCACTCCCTCACTGGTCATCAACACCTCCCCCACAACACCACTCCTTCCTTCCCTGGTCACCAGTCACCACACCCTGAGTAGCGCAGAGACATTGTTCAGTGGTGTAACCACTCGCCCCCGTTAATTTCGTCCTCATCCTTCCAACGTTGCCACCTCAACCTTCCTTCCCAATCACATACAAATGAAATCAATTGAATTCAAACACCAACAGACCGTTGGGCCTTCACGAGGCTGTTTGTGCTAGTGGAGTAGTGTGGTAGGAGCAGAAAGTCGTACAGGATTTTCAAAGAGGAAGACCTGTAAACTTTCTTATATAATTAAGTAAACGCAAGAAATATCAGTTGTGGATCTGATGCGAAACATTCACAAAGTCGGAGCTTAAAGGTACATATGGAGTGCTTTCAGCTACTCTGATTGGTAAATCGACTACTGTAATTGGTAAATTAAATACTGATAGGATATCATTTTCCTGAAAATATATCACTCCAGCGGCCAGCGTTTTCAATTTCTCAAATAATGGATGAATTATTGACAAATATGCATGGGCGTTAGTTTACAAAGGCCAGACAGACAGACACGAAAGAGCATCTCTTTTTTTATAGTACAGAAGAGTGACGGATACATGGAATGAAATTATCGACGATATGGTACATGTGAACAGCACTCGAGGGTTTTTAAAGTTGTACGACAGCAGAAAATGTTCAAGATATAAGGCACCTCCCCACCCACCCACCCCTCTTACCTCCCATGAAGGTAAAACTTCCTTTCTGTACAATTTGGTAATTACTAATAGGTAATAACCCACACGCTTCGTCATCATCATCATCATCATCATCATCAGCAGCAGCAGCAGCAGCAGACGCTAGTGCCTTGATCTTCCAATATGTAGGAAGGAAATCGGCTTCCCAGACCTATTTTGTGGAAGTACAGAGTGAAGTGGTAATGGAGAGTGAAGGTTCCACCTCATTCAGATATACATATCATCTCGCTATGGGATATTGAAGATTACAACAGCAAGGGAAGTGGGATGACCTGAAAATACAAATCGGATGCTCATGAATGTTGCCAAAGCCAACAAATTCACTTTGATGGGCTACTTATGCAAAGAACATCCAACCAGGTAAACAGATGAAGAACTGACATGAATTGTGTTTAAGAGGGTTTATAAAGGAATGGCTAATGTGGAGTATAACAATGCACAGGCAACGATGTCATTTGATATGCTGAGCTGCTCAGTTAACTGTATTTCTGGGGGGAATGATGGTAATTTGAGCTAATATGCCAATTAGACGCAAATCTTACAAAATGAGGGCATAAAATTAAGAAATTTATCCTTGATTGTATCTGGCAATTAGATGCCATATTTCAAGGCAAGGGAAATTGGTCCAACCAGTCAGTCAGAACAAGTCTAAGGTCAAGCACACACACACATACAACCAAACAAGGCAAGAACTTTCTTAAGCCGATTCCTACACATGAATGGATAGGGAAAAGCTGATATCAAACAGCTGTGACAAGGTTCTTATCAAGGAGGTTAAAAGGTGAGAGAGCTTCGTGGGTCTCACAAAGAATAGAGAGAAAATCATTAAAGAAACAAAGAACATTTTCATGTGAGGCTCCCTAGATGCAAGATGTGGTGGAAGTGACCAACAAACAGCATCAGCATTTGGAAGAGGAGTTGAAGAAAATGAGCGAGCCAAAAAATCACACGAAAGGTGTCATAAGATGAAAATGGAATTTAGGAAACTGACGTGCTGTCAGTAGGCTGAAACAGGATATATGCTGAGGTCGGAGGAAACCATGAAAAGGTCTGTCGGAACTGGTTGTGGATGAGGCCTCTGGTTTCTGTGTATTGTGCATGACAGCTAAAGTGTGGCTGCTAGTGAATGAGTCCAATCTTCGTCATGAAGGGTTACCTTATGAAGGGGTCGACCGGTGACGAAAGCAAAGTTGGCAGACTGTACTGGCCCACATAAACATCTGACAGAAGAGATCACTTCTGATTATATATACGACAAATCTATTTTTTCATTGTAACGTGTAGGATAATACAACAGTTATCAACCAAGCCAGGACAAAACACTGATAATGTACATCACCGCTAGATCTTCACATTAAGTGGAACTACGGAGTGCAGTTATCATCCATACATATATACATCTATTGCTGTTGTACTATTACTACTTCTAATGTTACTATCGTCCGTTACCTCTGTTACTATCATAACTATCAGCGTCGCTTTTGTCAATACTACTTCTACCTCTGCGCTTACTGCTCCTTATAACGCTGAAATAACAAAGGTTTTAGCTTTTTTTTCGTGTCTACAATATCATAAACTTTGCTATAAAATGATTTGGTTGTGGTCGAGATATACATTATATCCCTCCTAGCACTGACTCACATGTCGATCTCGTCTCCCACAGCTGCACCCAAATTTTCAACCTGACTCTGGTCATCTGCTCCTGTGAGGTGGAACCTGATGCTGGTAAAATGAGTATAATTAGTGCAAGAATCAAAAGTTCATTAAGAGTTCTGAAGCAAACTTTTTTTGGCCATGTATTTATGGAGGCTGAGGATTTGCTCGTATCTGACGGTGGCAGACGTCATAACCTCTTTGGTCAGAGGTCGTCTGTGGCTGCACCTTCCTAGCGGAGATGAGATCCTGGAAAGGTTCCTTTGGAATGACCCAAAAAGAGAATCTTAGATTTTGAACTTTTTTAGGGGGTTAACAAAATAAAGCAGTTTTATATCTCCGCTCTACTTACAGACTTATTCACGAGTCTTTAAGTAACCCCAGTAATAGCCAGGGGCAACAGAGGCACAAAGGTCGCCTAATAAGAATCGTTAATTATCAATCCCTGAGGACAGGGGAGACAGAACACTACCCACGCATCTCCTGCGTGGTGTAGGGGGTGACTAAATGGGGCAGGATGTAGGATGCCTGGCAATTCTCCGCACTTGTATCATTAGTTTCTAAACACATGAATAAAAACAATAATAAACCTCGAGCATTCCCTCTGAAGGTCCAGTTATTTGTCTCCTAAGGACCTCAGACGTACACTAACGTCTTTTTGATAAACTTTTTCGGCATATCTTATTAGAAACATATTCTCTGATGCTTTCCAGAAAGTGGTACCACTAGCTTCTAGAAACCGTGGATCGGCAGCTGACCAAGAGGGTCGGCAAGTACAGTGTAGTATGGTCACAGGGAACCATCCAGTACGTGTATTAGTGGCTGACAGAGGGCGCTGCGAGCGTGTCTCCTATCCGGTCCGCTGCATCTCTGGCTTAACGAGGGTCACAGCTGAGCTCACTAGGTCCCTCCAATTAAAGCAAAGGCCAAAAGCTCTTTAACTCCGATGCGTGTGAAGCTTTCTTGCCTGCTACTGCCGGGAGGATACTCAGACCAAAACTCTGCAACCATTTCATTCGCCTAAAGAAGTCCCATTGATACATGTTCATAGGATTCGCATAAAGAATGACTAGCATACTGAATGTGAGGTACAGATCTCCCTCACATCGGGATTCATACAGGGGAATGTCACTCCCCTCTGGCGTACTACCAACTCCATTTCCTACGGTCGGTGTGTGCAGCCATCCCGCCTCTCTTCACGCTACGATGATGACAGAGAACAAGCGTATTGTCTCGCCATCCTATTGGGGCACTACAGACTCAGCTGAGGCCAAGTAGATGACGAAGAAACTCTTATCCCAAAGAGACTCAGTGATGTGAACGTAAGCGCAGCCAACCCGCCATTCTTGTGGAAAGAAATGTTTACCTCTAAGTGACTGTGAATGTGTAACGTGCAAGTGCAGTTGCAATTCTCTCTCTCTTCATCAAGGTTTCCCCGCAACCATAGCGCTTTGCGAAACTCAGTTGCAAAACTATACCACAGGTGCATTTCAGACCATCAGCTTATCCAGACAAGACACAAGAAACAAGACATCGTCATACAACTTCCCGTCAAGTCCAGCTCTTCCCAAGCCATCAGACGGACGAGAATCTACAAAACATCAAATTCCTCAAATCAGTCTTGCGTAGCAGACGACTTATTTTTCTCCAATAGCTTCCGAGTTGTTGAAAGCTTGTTTTACCCTAAATGTACATATAATGAAATAAAGCCATCCCGTAGTGCAATTTTACATATTTTCCACATGAAAATTATACTATAATGTCAACAATCCCTCCAGATACCTGAAGTATTTTCCCTGTTAGAGTCAGTGTGTACGAGCAGCCAGTGAAAGGCACTGGTGAATGATGGTGTGGCACTGGTGTTTTACGATGTGGCACTAGTGGCCCATGGTGCAGCAATGGTGGTTGAGGGTGTGGCACTGGCGGCTTATGGTGCGACGCTGTTGGTTGAGAGCGAGGCACTGTGGTTGAGGAGGGTGGCACTGGTGGCTCATGGTGATGCAGTGGTGGTTGACAGTGTGGCACTAGTGGTTGACAGTGTGGCCCTAGTGGATAACTATGCGACACTGGTGGTTAATGGTGCGGCACTGGTGTACATGGGAGTAAATGGGAAGGACAGGACCACCGAGACCTGATTCCCTAAATACGGAGATCTTCGGGTTGAGATTTTCCGTTTTTATAAAACCAAATGTAAGAATGATTTCATTCATCATCTCTCTGCCCACAATGAAAGGACCAAATGATATATATATATATATATATATATATATATATATATATATATATATATATATATATATATATATACAATATATGCAATATTGAAACTTTCCTGAAACTATACTACCCGAGAGACCCACACATAAAACTGGCGAGCAAATTGATTCGAATAATGGGGAGACGTAGAGAAAATGAAAAAGAGAACGTCTCGACAAACATAAGGATATTCATAGTAGTTCCCGATGAGAAACAAGCTATAACCATTAATAGATTTCTACAACAAACGTGTAGGTATTGTCCCATCGCTGGGAAAGAATGTTGGTGAGGTCATTAAGACATAAACCATGCGGGAAAACAGTAGCAACAATGAAACTGTCGTCTATACGAGTTTATAAAGGCTAATGTCACCGCGTCTCCCATTGAGAGACTGAACGTGGGTTGGCGAAGAGAGCAGCAGAACACATTGAAGATTTAAAAAGATCATAGAACGTCTACTGTTCTCATGGTGCACTTGGTTAAGTAGGGACACATGTCCATCTGGGACGATGCGAGAATATCACACGATTAAGGAAGCTTCAGGAGCCGCCCACATGAACATGGAAATTTCCTGTAACATAAGAGCTGGTCTTATACAGAGGTCAGGACTGGGAGTAAAGACCACAGGGAATGAGAGGAGCCACCAAGCCGGCCAAATCATTAAGGTAACCATACGTATTCAGCCATCACTCTCCGCGCTATATGATGTTGCTCATCTCTCTCTCTCTCTCTCTCTCTCTGTTCTACAGGTGTCACTTTTGGCCACTGCCATCGTGATCTGTTTGCGTGTGTCCCATGGTACGTGGCTGGCTGCTGCTTCCCATTGTTTTCATACGGAAACCAGCCATACGGTGACTGAGCGTTGTGATTCCTTTTTTCCTCGAACAGTAACGCTGTGGAATATTCTCTCTCTTTCGACTTCCTAACTATAACCTTTCATCTTTAAACCAGGTCCAGAGCAGATTAGGCGCACATTTCTTTTTATGTTAGATGAGATGGCAAGGGCAACTGCATGGCCTAATCAAGGCTACCTTCACTTACGGTAAGCAGACACTACTAGCCTAGCTTCAACCAGGTATGCAATTCATCGACCAGTCCATGAGGGATGATGACCACCTGGCATGACTGCATACTGTCTACCACGGCCGGGACTCGAACCTTTGTTCCAGATGACCACAACTGGGATACGTCTTTGGCTCGTGCCATATCGGCTAACATAAACAAAAGGACCCGCGCTAAAAGAAAAGAAAAAAAAAACTGAAAAAAAAATAAATCCTAGTGGACAAGCTGACGTTAAATAGAAGACACTTAGTGACTAGGGTCCATTACGTTAACTTAAACACCGTAATGTTTTGATCAGCCAACGTGAAACAAGATAAAACTGAGGGAGTACAGCGGTGAGCTACTGACTGGTCAGAGGGAGAGACCCAACCATCCTGTGAGCGTCATATATACACCGGGGAATCTCAAACTTTTTGGTCTATATCTTTTTTTCTTCTTTTTTCTTTTCCTTTTTAGACCTCGTCTACCGCTGGGGCCCCCGTGAAGTGTAAATGAGAAAGATAAAAAACCCAAAAACTTTTTTAATTAGCTTAGCTGCGGCGGAACACTTTTGCTCGGCACAACACAATTTATTCGGCCAAGGTTTTCGCCTCGGCAAAACCTTTAGAATCGCGTTCTTATACCTTCAGAAACCTAATTCTTTTTTTTTTTTTAAACACTTTTATAGTCCTCGTAATATGCAAATCATCTTTTAAAATGGCAATGATTACAGTCTAGGCTGCCTACAGCGGCACCTTAAAAGAAAAGATATTTTGTAAATAACATAGGAAAAATACATCGTACACCTGGCAGGGGCAATATGTAAGGCCTCCTACGCAGACACGTACTGCGGTGCCCTGAAACTCCCATTGTTTCGTCTGGTCCTCTAGGAAGCTTTGTACCCTACTGTGAGAGCCGCTGATAAAGAAAATAGAAAGTTCAGAAGCGATTTCATAAAAATATTCAAAACTCTCAGAGGCTTCAAGAGGAAAGATCTAATCAGTTATTTAAAGTGAGATCAATCTGATTTCACACCACCATAACTGGATACAAAATCGTATGTAAGCGTTGTAGTTCGGGATTAGGCAAAATTACTTGATCTTCAAGAGGATTTACCGACGTGAGTCGCTAAAATGAACACCAAAGATACTTTTATGAAAAAACGAGGCGAATCATTCACCTTATGTCCATATCTGATGTATACGTATAAGGGCCTTGCTCGTTAAAAGATTAAAGAAAGTTTATGATCATTTGTCCAAAGTTATTCTCTTGTTTTTCTGCCCACCACACAATAAATTTAGAGTTTTGAACACTTCCTCTGCCACAAACACCTTTTCTAGAGGACCAAAGACTTTGTGGTGACCATATTATAATGTATCCTGGTCGATTTTTCTCGTTGATTTAGCTGGTGTCTGTCTCCTTTATCAGTCAGGCTTAGGTTAAGCAATTAAGTGATATTCAAAACAGTTGTTCTACTCCATAATGGAGAAAGGAAATCCTGTCTGGTTTCTTGGTCAATAGCAAGGCAAAATTCGAAGTTCAAGTTTTCCAGCATGTGAAATAAGCAAACTTATTTTCTCCTCGTTTGATCTGTGAAAAATCTTGTTTGGTATGATTTATTGATAATTTCTACCGCTATTTCCTTCAGGAAATTGGAAAGAGCATAGCGTTATAGGGATCTGGTTGGGAGAACATCCGATCTTGATCTGGTGAACTGAAGACCTGATGTACCGTGAGCAAACAGCATTCTAACAATACATCTGTCTTACTAGATTTATTGTTATTCTGGAAGTGAAGCTTGTACATACGTGTCTGTTCAGGACCTGGCGCTCGCCGCATGTCTGGTTGACAAATGACCCTCAAGGTAATTAATCCTTGACACATGACGCTACGAGGCTGCCCCCAGGTCATCTCACTCTCCTACCATGTGAATAATGTACACTGCTGACGCAGGTGGAGGTATAGATACAGATACAAATGATCAAACTCAATATATACCATCAGGAAAAATAGCATTACATTATGGCGCAACAAGCCGACTGCCACAATTGGTGTTGCCTTCATCACCGTGACCCCTAACCTAACCCATTGTCCTCCTGAAAGATGATTCAGAATTAATCCCCCTTCCTTAATCACCAACCCTCGCAATCCCAACCCATATGTCAAGGCAAGATATTATGGAGAATCTATGATATTTAAGTTGAGGGATATGTTTACCTGAGTTCCGTGATGAGTGTGAGGGTTGTGGAGAAGTAGTTAGTTCCTTGGGTCGACAGGTCCAGCCAGGGTACATCTGGTCTTTAGGTGTAGAGTTGGTACAATGTGGTCCTCAGGAGTCTAGCATAAATCCTGATGCGTGACATGGTACTGTTATTCTTCTCTTGAACATCAGGAGGTACAAGTACCAGACCAGCGGTATCACTATACCATCAATCAGCTGTATTTTAAGCTGCATCGCTACCTCATCCAGCAGCTCTATCATTACCCCCATCCACCAACTGTATTACTACTTAACCTACCTGTTATATAACAACTACAATCACTATCTACGTCACTACCACAATCACCAGCTGTCCCATTACCCAGCCAGCTTTCTCAATACCCCACCAGCTGTCGCACTACCCCAAGCAGCTGTCTCAATACCCCACCAGCTGTCGCACTACCCCCAAGCAGCTGTCTCAATACCCCACCAGCTGTCGCACTACCCCCAAGCAGCTATCTCAATACCTCACCAGCTGTCGCACTACCCCACCCAGCTATCTCAATACCCCACTAGCTGTCTCGGTAGCCGCCACCACCCAGAAAGTCAGAGCCAATCCTGTGGGATGAACGTAATCTTCACAATAAACCGACCCTCACGATACCAGCTTTCCTTGTAAGTCTTCTAATTACTTGTGACTCCAGCGGTCTGATCCGGGCTAAGTGGGCTCTAGATCACGTTAAGTATTGTATAATTGGTTAATTATCTAATGACATCATGCCTACTCGTGAGACATAACAAGAAGAATTATTGGATAATTACAGCATGCATTATGCTCAGGTGAAGGTCTTGAGTGTGAATTAGATTTCCCACCTGAATTTTTCTATACTTGCATATCTCTATTGAGGCACCTCTCTCTCTCTCTCTCTCTCTCTCTCTCTCTATATATATATATATATATATATATATATATATATATATATATATATATATATATATGTATATCTTTTTCATTATCCAAGGACCGAGTTTTAGTAAAAAAAAATTCTGGCATCATCTGTGATCTCTTTCTAAAAGCTCCCACACCCTAAAGTTGCACCATTGCCAATAGCAAGAAAATCTGAACTCCTTTGAAGAAAGAAGTTCTTTGATGAGACTGTACTCTCTATGATACAAGCTCGCAGGTGCAAAGACCTCAGGCAAACCTAACCTAACCGATGACCCACAGAGTTAGACCTCCATCGATCACACTACCACGCATGAACTCCGATGGAACACGGTTCACGGATCAACACATCATCTCTCACCACTCTCATCTGTTACACTTTCACATGTGATTAATTCCTGGTTTGTTCTTTATATTGTTTTGTATCATTTATGATGAATTTGAATAATGATGAGTAGCGTTCAGGTGCCCGAAAAGTGTTATGTATTTCAAGGATAAATGAGAATGATCATAGGGCATTCAATTCATACTTTATCTAATGAAGAAAAATTTGTGGTGAGAAAATACAAAAAAGAAAAAAAATGGACAGTGAATGTTAAATATGAATTAGCCTTTAACAAACAGTATATCAATGATAATATTCTGTCTGATAACATGATAACTCAGGATCATGACTCGGCAGCAAATAATGAAAGAACAGCGACGAACTCACGTAAACAACTTATACATCGACAGTCACACTTCAAGAAGCACAAGGAAATAAACTGCTACAGGAACGATGTGACCTCATAAACCGCTTACATAGCAGATAAACTCGTAGTGATAAGTGTGATGATACTGAGCAAAGTCTTAACTAAATGTGTATGGCAGCAAATACTTCAGTACGAGCTCACACCATCAAGAAGCTTAACAAACTCTATGGAGGTCTAGTAACCCTAATGGAGTCAAAAGACGCTTCCCTGAACCTTTCAAGTCACAACTTACGAACAAATACAGTTCCTCAATCCAGGACTAAACTGCCACTTGCAGTGAAGATCGCTAAGATCGACATGATGGTGGAGATGGAACTGTCATATCAGTCCTTGCTTAACCACAAGACAAGAATATCATAAACCCAGACTTAATAGAATAACTACGATCGTAGAGCGCCATGTGTGATAGCTATACCAAAAGTTCTCTACTTACCCCAGAATTACGATAAGCTGCATAAGACCTGAATAGGTACAGGTTTTGTTTATAAGAAGAGCATACAAGTCCATCATCTGCGTTCTTCTAAATACAAGATAAATTCCATCCTCAATGACAGCATCAAATCTCGCGGCATTAATTCCGATCTTACTGAAGCTCAGAAGGGGAAGAAATTCATATCAGCTGCTAATGTTGGAGCTGATCAACAACACTTCATTACAGGCCAGTGCGGCCCGGGTTACGTATATACAAATGTAGATACATCAAACCGTCAATCCACTCCGCCCCATAATTTCCCAGGTTACTACACCCTACGTTCCTGTCATGTACTCTACGATCAGCTAATGAATTCATGGACACGCTTCGTAACATTCGACCAGAAAAGCTCTTGGCATCAGTATATGTAGAGAGTTTATTTACAAATGTTCTCGTAGAACCATCTATCCAGATAATACTCAACATTGTCTATAATCAGTCATCAAGACCAGCACCCAAGAACCATACTAGAAGGCCTACTGTGTGCTTGTACCACAGAAGTCCCAGGTATACATATACACTGGTCGAGTACCAGGAGAAAAATTATTGACCAATGAGAGGTAATCGAGTACCAGGAGAAAAATTATTGACCAATGAAAGGTAAATGAGGTAAACAATTACACCCTCGTCGTGCCAATGAAAGTTCGTCACCTCAGATCAACGAAGCCTGCCGCAACATGACGTCACCACTTCTTCACCAGATCTCGCTGGGATAGGTTGAGGATCGAGCGCTGGGAAAAACTAGGAGTTCGTCAGTCTGTAAGGTTCATGCCCTGGGATCTTTTTCTGATGCAGAGGGCGTCGAGTATCTGAAGGCGTCTGGGATCGAGTGAAGAGTTTGATTTGAATGTCCCTTGTGAGGATGGTCTTGAGGCAGCGGAATCTCAAGTGTGTTTTCGGGTTTTTGTTTTGTAGATGGGACAATAGAGGTCGGGACAACACAGCGGTGGTCATGGCTAAACAAGACGAACGGAGCGTGAGGTCATCGTGCACGCAATGAAAATTGTATACGACACGACTCCACTGGAAAGTCGCTGGTCTTGGTGCTGGGTTATCTTTATGCAGAGATATCTTTTCTTGCTTTGGTAATAGATAAAGAATATTTCTGGTCGTTGTTGACAGGTCTTAGGTTATGTAATAATGTGGACAGGAAGGTCTTGTAGTCTTTAAAGGCCTTCATGTCCATCTACAAATTGGATGAACGAGTGATCGAGGGTATAATTAAGAGAAACCTGACGCCTACCAACAGATACCATAAAGTAAACATCCTTTTCTATCATCAAAACAAGAGGGTATTGGAGACAGGGACGTCCATATTAAACTCTTCACAGAACCCCAAACGCCTCCTGATACACGACGCCCTCTACATCAAGGATACATCCTGAGGAGGAACCTGCAGACTGACGAACTCCTGGTTTTTCCCAGCACTCAATCCTTGACCTCTCTTAGCGAGAGCGGGTGGAAAAGAGATGACGTTATTTCGCGGCTGAACCCGCCCCACCGACCTGAGGTGGCGAGCTCTCATTGGTCAGACAAGGTGGTAGCCGCCTACCTCATTTATCTCTTATTATTCATAATTTTTCTCCTGATCCTTGACTGTGAGTATACAAACCTGGACCTTGCACTTTCCTCACACTTGATAATGTGACACGAGTCACGAAATGCTGTGTTACTGTACACCCAAGAAAAGTTAGTCTATTGATATTCCCCAGCTATGAACATTGGCCATCGTATAAGTAATCTGCCTGGACAGTGTGAGAGAATCTTTAGACAAGTTGAACACATCAGAAAGAAACTGATAAATACTGAATTAGCAATTATATTCACTGAAACAATTCCTCGTGTGCTTGTCTATCTTCAGCTGCAGGATTTGGATGGAATCATTCTACTTATCCATCTTTGTTTTCATAAGGTGGTTTTTAGAATACAGAGTCTAGCTTGGTTAATACGCTTTCCTCGATTAAATGTTCAGTGCGGTTGTCGATGTTAAAATGCCATTATGTGTTCCTTAAAATGGCAAGATTCAAAGGAAATTCCATTTTGCTGATCATTTATTTACTGGATGTCCTTTTCTTCACTCTCATACGTTGGCATAATTTCTCATCTTTCTCATTAACGCATGATTCCCTCTGAGTCGCCAACGATCTCCGTCAGTCACGCTCCCGTTTTCACTTTGGAGCTCATAAAGAAAACCACCTCTTAGTCCCTTGATTCAACACATAGCATAATCAATCTGGGTCAAGCATCAAAGGAACCCTCCGTTCCCTCAGCCACAGAAAAATGGCTTTCAGCGTAGGATATATTTTTCTAAGAGGAATATGTTAATATTCGCAAGTTACCGGAGGGTATAAGACCAGCACTTTGCTTGCTGCTGTACCTGATAAGGTCGTGGGGTCAAGCTGATAACCCTCACGACATTCTTTGCTCAATGTATGATCACCTGGTTCAGGATAACACTGCAAGCTGGAGAGGGAATACTTCTCATCACAGGCAAGTAACGCTCTTACCGAGAGGTCAGGTGCGTAACGGAAGATGCGTTGAATATCGTCTTTGATACCTGGAATATTTCTTGTGGTGGTGTAATATCTTCTTGGAAGTCTGGCGCTTTTAAATTAAGGTGGAATGTTTACAATGGTGCTTTAATTGACCTCAGCGTTTTTTTTTTAGAATGTATTCAATGAGGACTTACGAGATCTTCAGCAAGAGCTCAGATGTCTTTCCTGAGGATATTATCATTCTAATTCGTACTGAGAACCAGAATATCATCAACGAAACATGAAGCGTTTCACTGGATCTTGTAAAGCCTTCACTACATTATATTCTTAAAACTTAAAGTGGAAACATTTTTCCTTCCAAGTTACCGAGACGAACAGAGTCCGTTTTCCTTATTTTGACCATCCAGTAATAGTCACTTATGAACAGCAGCTGACTTCATCTCCTTCTTCTGCAGTTCACTTCATCTCCTTCTTCTGCAGTTCTCTTCATCTCCTTCTTCTGCAGTTCACTTCATCTCCTTCTTCTGCAGTTCACTTCATCTCCTTCTTCTGCAGTTCACTTCATCTCCTTCTTCTGCAGTTCACTTCATCTCCTTCTTCTGCAGTTCACTTCATCTCCTTCCGCAGTTCCCTCGAACTGCTCCTTCGTTCTCATCACCTCTGACACCAACGCCATTACCACCGCTCTCATCAAGGCCCTCATCTTCCCCACCACTCCCACCTCCACTCTTCCCAGCTCTTTTACCATCCATCCTCCTCATTTGGTTATCAGTTTCACTTTTCTCTCCTGTCTCGCCATATGGAACACCACCAATACAAAAGTATAAATTTATTTTTAAATATGCATGATTTCCCTCAACTCTCACAATCTTCATTGCTACTAAAAACAGCTTCTGAAAATGGATATAGTTCAATACATTCTTGGGTGAACTGTTTCTACTAATGAACACATGTACAGCCATATTGTGTCACTGTCTCATCTGAGGAGTAATAATAGACATAATTGTTATCTAGAAGTTTTACTGTGGAAGTGTCCACAAATAATGCTAATGAATGTGAGCCAACTGGTGTGTTCTCCACACCTGCTTCGTATCTAAACTCATTGCTTTCTATTAGGCAACCTTAATATCCACATGAGCTAATTCATGTTGTGTCAGATGACATTTATAGTGCTCATCATATCATCTCTAATGCTTCGAAGCTGACCTTCATACTTTAAGCAATTGGTCATCTTCATGACCTCATACCTGACCTTACCACTGACCTTGATGAATCATCGTGGGAACAACTTCGTTCAGGAGGAGTCCTTCATTACAAGTAACTTTTTGCACTCAACACCTTTGTTAAGTCAGTGACAGACCCACCGACAACACATCAGCTCATCTACACTGAAACAAAAAGGGGTGGACATGGCTGACTGATGTAAGGTAGAGGCAGGTAAGGTCAGTAGTGTGTGTGTTCGGCGAGGAAAACGACGCAATGTGGTGGTGCGGTAGGAGGACACTTTTGAAAGCTTATTCACACTCATCAACGGATAGTCACTATTATGCTAACTAGCAACTGGTGCTATAATGCAGTTTCCCCAATAGGAAGGATCCACAGGTATATAAAATGGTAATGTATGTTTTCTTTTTTTTTGGTAGGGTGAATGCGGGACAGTTGAGGAGAGGGAGTTTTTGTTCCTTTGGTGTCAAAGCTGCATCTCTGGCAGAAGGAGGTGTGATGAATACACGTTTGTAATGCTGGAAAAATGAGTGATTTCGAGGGCAGACATGAGAGTGTAACTCGAAGATATATGGGTGGAGAGTGTAGGTTAGGATGAGTGGAGTTTTAGGGTCGTGTCCCCAAACTTTTAGGAAGTCCCATCCAGTGCCTTTTTTAAAGGCAAATATACCAAAGTGGATTTAATATTCATTTGATTCTATTGACTGTACTTCGTATGGGGACTTCCCAATCATATTACTGGAATTCCCACTGAGAGAGTCAGGTAGGCCGCCCCTTCCCAAAGCAAATACAGTTATGAAGAAAATAGAATTAAAAGAACCAAGTAATGTAATTATAATGGCATTCACTTCTCACTGAACAATATGAATAAATGATACGACGTCCTTGGAAACAAGACTGAATCATTTTTCTATGCATGTCTTCCGGAAGAAACCAAGCTGCTTTTACGAAGCTAATTCGTGCATGACATGCCCCCTAATCGCTTCAATAAAATATTTCGTCAGGGAAAGTGTACTGCTCTACGTAAGAAGTCTTATATGTTTCGTACATTGAGCTTTGAGGTAACAGTGGGTTATTCATTGGATATCGCATTGGAAACTATACACGCTGACCCCTAGGGAGGGCACAGGACAAGCAATTCCTCGGAGTGATACACATGTCAAGTGTTCATGACATTCTAAGTTTAGTTCTAAGGAAGTTATGGTGACCCCTGTCGATATACCATCACTCCGAAATGTACCATTAGCATACTCTTACAAATATGCTCAAGTATGTGCTCGAACACTTGTTTCTGTTACGTGAGTTATGCTTACGTGAGCTTACATGGTTACATGAGCATACGTATAATCTCCACCAGTTTCAAGAGACTGAACAATCTCACGTAAATCTTGCAACGCCTTTTATACAAGGTGTCAAAGGCCTAATAAAGTATGCTTGAGTAATCAAGTCCTTCCTTAGACCTTACAGCAATGTATTCCAGCCCGCGTATATGATCCTAGGTACTCAGCTTAAAAATGAGATTCCCTCACAAGTCACCACAACCAGCGACTCAACAAGGAAAAAAAAGGTAAACTATTTTATAAAAATGATTTTGATTTGGAAAATTCACTCGGCTGTGAGCAAACTCACTTCTCCTAGGAAGTGCCATAAATTCCCAATAATCGCGAACCCACAGGAGTTCTGCAGGACCTACTGAAGGTGAGCATGACGACATATTGGTCGTTTATTCCTCTCTCGATCACGGAGTTGGACGTCGTCTGTCGTTGGATAAGCTACTGTCGTTAGGTCTTAGGGTAGTAACACTGATTCTCTAAGTTACGTCCTCCTATCTCATACAGATAAGGGAAGGGATGAGATGATGAATACTATACCCCTGACCTAAAAGGTATGCTGACGAACGCGTGTAGTATGGATATCAGAGTCTTCCATGAGTGTTATAGAACTCTACGAAATTCAGCGAATACCAAAAAATCTGGTGCAGTTCCTGCTTACCCATGGTCGTCACGAGGAAGTCAATTTGCACGTTGAAATATAGTAGAACCTGGGTTACCGTAATGCATATCTACCAAAAAAAGATATCAGTCCAGAACGTTTGAAATTGGTCTGTGACTTGATTATTCTGACCTGAGACTACACCCACTTAATACTGAGATAAAGGAAAACTGCCTCGTTCGGCAGTACTACACCCACTTAATACTGAGATAAAGGAAAACTGCCTCGTTCGGCAGTACTACACCCACTTAATACTGAGATAAAGGAAAACTGCCTCGTTCGGCAGTGACCTCCAGTAAACTCTACCCGAGCCATTGCTTACATTAGTCACAGCAAGGCTTATCTCATTCCCGTCCTTACCATAGTTTTGTTTACCTTCCACTAGAACCTTATGAAATAATTTCCTGATCCTCCAACCGACGTACTGCATCATGCACACCTGCAAGTACATCACACAAACCTGAGTCTCTAGTGACGCTGAAGATGAGAACCTAAAATGTCACCAACAAAGTCGAACAACTTCCCTTCATTCCCAATTGTTCTGGCACCAGGATGGTGATCCTTGACGGATGACAACACAACTCTAACTTGACGTAACTTCGAACTCAGTGTTCCAGTTGATCCCACAGAGGATAATACCCAAACCTACAGGAGGACACAGTCACAGCAAAAGACCCACAACTCTCTTACAAACCCTTACAAAGAAACAATTATTAGCTACCATCACATCCTGCTGGACAGGCAGAACTTCACTTACCTCATCAACCAGGCGTCATGCCTGTCCGCTGATTCCGACTTACGAACGTTCTGCAGTGGGTAGCAGGCAGTGAGGCAATTGGGTCGTTGTAAGTAGGGCACATCAACACATACCTGAAACAAAGATTCATCATTAGCTACAGAGGGCTTCCATGTCAGCTCCTAAAGCTACCACCATCTGACTCTCTCTCTCTCTCTCTCTCTCTCTCTCTCTCTCTCTCTCTCTCTCTCTCTCTCTCTCTCTCTCACTGGACATGCAACATACGCTTTCGGTGCACTACAGTCTCCACGGTCACACTAGGCAATGGCTAGGTGACCAAAAGTCACAACGTTCACACTCCTATGAAAGGTTCTTGTGGCACCAGTGAGGCGCCATCCATCTACACTGGGATTCGTCCGCGACTTCCAGTTTCCTTAGGTGGTCCTCACTCGCCACGCAAGTACTCCAAGGTTCAAGACTTCAACTGAAATTTGTTCCCATAGAGTTTCGTTTCTACTCCATAAGGTCCCATTGCCTTTCCCGTGCTCTGTGCAAGATACCATCTCTCTCCTGGACTTGAACCAAATCTATCTGACCATTTTGTACGTTATTTTCCTTGCTAGTCCTACACTGTGAACTGATCATATCCATGTTTGCCTTCAGCGAACATCGTTTAAGTACCTAATCTATCGATCAGCCCCTTGGGTGGATGAACAGCTTACTAAACCGTAGACTGACAGCCGTGACCATGATTCGTTAACTAAGCGAGCGGGTTCGACCCCGGGAGGCCTTGTCACGGTCACCAATAATAATAACTGCTACATGAAGGAGGTCCATCATACTCAAGCAATGGATGTGAACACATCACAGCTCGCGGCAATCTCATCCGTCCCTCAAACATGAAATTCGGGGAATCACTATAGACATGCAAGGCTGCGTTAATGGTACGACACAGGGTATCAAAGATGAAGTCATCCCCGTCACATCTGTTCACATTGCCTGCTGGCCGTATGACGTCAAACACTTTCCTCTTCGTAATTCCAACAAACCCATCACTGGCTGGGTGGTAGACAGCTATCTCACGTTTTCTAATATTGTTAAATTTGCACAACTCATTTATTCGGTTCATACTTAAATTCTGACCCGTTGTCTGAAAGGGGCGCTCTAGCTTTAGATAACAAATCCGCTGAGGACATGAAGTGATACATTTAGCTATGTAACATACGGCACAATTTGAGTGAGGACTTATGCTGGCCGGCATCGTCCTCGGCCATTTCTGGTTTACCACAGGGTACATCATTTACCTGACTTCAAAACATATGTAGATGACTCCAGAGGCTTACTAACGCCTTCCATGTCTGCGGGTCTCACGTCAAGTAACTTATGATACATCCATGGTAAGGGAAGACTTATTTCCTGCTTATCAAGTTTATCAAAAGTAGGCAACGCTTCATACTGATAAAAAGATGGTCCACGGGTGGTTAGAGTTCCCTCGCCAGTACTCAGAGGTATGGCTAAAATACTAAATTGAAAGATGTAAGTAATATACTTGACCGTGACTTATCCTGGTCAATTTCACCACAATAGTGTGATCCTTTAACACATGAACTAGGTAACTGTAAATCAAATTTTGACAATGATTTAAGTCCCATATTGCCTCCAGAGCTTGTGACTCACTTACCAAGTAATTAATTTCTTCATTAAACAAACTTCAACTCGCATATGGAATGGGTAACAGCTTACCCTTAAAGGTCTGCAGAAGAACTGCACTTAACGTCTTCAATGAGGCAATCGTTGCTAACACAAATGGTTTCCCCAAATATAGAAACTTGAGAACCAGGGCTATTGTCAACATTCGTTGAGTTCCTCGAATTCTTCTTGCCCGTTCTTCGTTCCACGCAAGGAATTCACTTTTCTTGTGCAGGCTCGTCAAGGGCCGGTCAATACTGGCAAAGCTACATTCAACTCCCTATACAATTCTCTTAAATATCATCCATCGACTCGGGAGTGCAAGAACTGGAGACACTATTAACATTATCATCTGAGGCCGCTAGCTGCTCCTCACTGACATCACATCCCTTTATACAGAAGAGTAATAACTATGATTTCTACAATACTCTGATAATAATTTACATGAGATCAATAATGTTAGTAACATAATAACAGAATAGAATATTTACATCACTCTCTGAATGTATGTGAAAACGTAAAAGTACATTAAGGGATACTACCCAAAACAAAATCATTTCTTTTGAAGGAAAAAAAAAAAGGAAATTCGTACACAATACATATATACACACACACATATATATATATATATATATATATATATATATATATATATATATATATATATATATATATATATATATATATATATATATATATATATATATATATATATATATATATATAGCCATGCGCCCAAAGTACCATGCCAAAGATTCCAGTGTTAACACATTCCCTCAGAGATCATTGTGTCAGTATCACACCAATATCCTTGACCACATCAGAGGTGGAGGAAATCTTCAGCAGCAACATATCACCTGGAATCATCCAGATACGGTTGGTTATGGTTCACATCGACCCACTACAACTGGTGTGACTGTACGAACAGTATCAACGATGACATTAAGATACGAAGGGATGAAGGAGAAAACTCTTCATAGTCAGTTCATGTGAAGGTTACTCGAGAAAGCTCGAATCAAATGATCGGTAATAGAATCTGTTCGAGGACATGGTATCACAGGTTGGAAGTGAGCCAGCTCTTCAAAGCTCAGAACATATTATGGCCTCAGTTGGCAGGTGTTTTAGCTACCGAACTCAGACAAAGCCCTGGTGTCAGCTGTCTGTTTTGAAAGAATTTTCTGGCGTTTTTCAAGGTTTGATTGTGTGAGCAATAAGATCTTAACAGCTACTGATTACTCTTCAGTCATACTTGGAATTGATATTTGAATATTTATTACTCAAAGGAAAGTAGCGTGACTCCGAAATGCAGGGGTTGTTAATGATCATTAGATTTCTTGATTTCGATCATTCTCAATTTCTTGATCAAAATACGTACCCTGGTCACCGATCCAGCACAGAGCTCAGCTTCCTTTGTGGTTCTTCCTGTGAGGAACTTTGGATGAAATGTTAGTCAGCCAATACGAACCCAACACTTACTACCTTGACTCAGAGATTGTCACTAGCCTGAATTAGACAATCACACCTAACTGATTTACACCCTCGGGGTCTCGGCTCAGAAGCATATAATCGGATACGAATTCAGCAAACGCATTCGCCTTGGCTAACAAGATAGTGAGGTAAGCGAGGCTCGTTTTGGTAACGATGTTAGAGCGAGACGTGTGCCAGATGTTGCCAGAGAAGTGATCACCATAACTGGCAATAACCTTGTCCTCCGTCCTTGTGTACACACTGTGGCCACCTTGTGGCCTCCTTACCTCAACCTTACTGTGTCTGGTACTGGCCATGGTTGTGGCCACCTTACCTCAACCTTACTGTGTCTGGTACTGGCCATGGTTGTGGCCGCCTTACCTCAACCTTCCTGTGTCTGGTACTGGCCATGGTTGTGGCCACCTTACCTCAAACTTTTGGTGTGTCCCAAACGCACTTTCGTGCTTCACATCTTTGGGAAGACTAGGAATGAGACAAACGATATATGGGAGGCACAGATGTGGTGTTTCCGTTCACAAGAGCGTGGCCTGTGGTGGTTGGGTCTGGCACCGCGCCTGTCGTAAAATTTTATCACGACTTCAAGACAGATTCAGCGTACGACACAACTAACCAATTTATTAGACCCTCACAAAAATTCATGTTGCAATTCTTTATGTAGCTGATAAGGGAATATTCAGAGATTTAGACGTTTTCACTGAAGTAGCACAGGACCAATCAATAAAGTGGTCATAAATCACATATGAGGAGTTTGAGAATATATGTACAACATTGGATTCAAGTTTAAGTATTCTAGATCTATTATTGATAGCTCTCTTAATCTGGCAAGGAAATAATCTTATGAAGTTAACCCGAAACCCCCCAGTGGTCCCAAGAATATTCTAGTCTTGCTTTTTAATCATCATTTTATCTTACTCCCCAACTTCTTAAAGCCTTTAATGTTAATGTAGCATTCATCAGTGCTACTCTAGATAGAACCAGTAACTCTCTGATCAAGATACATAACACTGAATCTTCCGTTACTAAACACACAAAGAAGTGTAACATGAATATTGGTGAAGGTCAATATAAACTGAATAACTGTGTTGTAAACAGTTTAATCTCTCCTGACAGCATGATAATACTGTGTGACAGGCGCGCGCCAGACCCGACTACCAGAAGCCATACTCAATGTAAGCGGAAACACCACATTCCACTTCCCATAAATATATATATATATATATATATATATATATATATATATATATATATATATATATATATATATATATATATATATGTTGGAAAGGATCACAATTTTGCGCGTGATCAAGTTTATTCCTAAGAGTCCACAGGGAAAATGAAAATGAAACAGTCAGATGATATACAGCGAAGAGACGTAGCTAGAACGCCATTTGGTAATTGATCAATCACATGTTCACCAAATGGCGTCCTAGCTACGTCTCTTCGTTGTATATCAACTGACTTACATTTCTCTCTTGTGTCTCCCCTGATGATGTGATTATTACACGAAAGTGCACTAGGGAACTTATCGTGCTTCATATATATATATATATATATATATATATATATATATATATATATATATATATATATATATATATATATATATATATATCGATGCATATGACCGCGCACTTTCACAAAATACATAATGCCCTCCAACAGCAAGAAGGACTCGAACTCGGGACCTTCGGATAGAGGCAGCTGGGAACGCTAACTGTCACCTATGATCGCCCCTAAAAGGGGCAATCTGGTAGGGTTTAAGACTGAGTTAGAAGACCGGTTGTTCAGCGCTTGTCCGGTCATTTATACGTTTTATCAGTGTTGTGTTTGTATGGTGGGTGAGAGTATTTACGAATATAGGTCGCTGATATGCGAGACAAGGACAAACTTTTTACCTCTATTTTCAGGGCTGGAGATTAGTTGTGGCGCTGTTGGGATGAGAGGGGTATGTATAGTAATGTTACTAGGAACTGAGTGTCGACCGTGTTAAAGTGTGATTGTATCTGTTACATTGTGTGGATGTTGAGTGTTTGTGGTTGCAGGACAGATGACTGTTCTAAGTGCTCTATTTTGCGTGGTTTGCTTCTGACGAAGGACGATCAGGTAGGCGAGGCGAAGTGAAAGGTGAAGCCAATGAAATACTTGTTACGTACCTTACTCAAAACTGAAGAAAAGTGAGATAGCTGTTCCTGAAAGTGATACACAAGCGAGACAGTGGCATTGGAGGAAATGAAAGCAGTTCACCACAGAAGAGATTTCTATGTACCAGAGAAGGCAACAATAGCAAGCAGTGAGAACCAATATCAAGAAGCACACTGATAGAAAACAGATAATTAGCAAAAAAAAAAGCAGAGAAAATGCGAGAAAAATAGAGATCTTTTTAGCGAGGGAAGGAGTGACAACTTGTCCATCTGTTGGTGATGTGGTACAGGTAAGAGCACCACACCTGCAGGTTTGTGTGTTGATTACGTATGTTATCAACCGAAAACTGTGATGCGTAGCGTTCTCTGAGCACGGAGGGGCTCAGATGATAATGGATACAACCTAACCCCTGATAAGAAGAGGCGTCTCCGCTTAACTGATGACAATATCCTTTCCTGAAGAATAGATTAGATTCCTGTCATAGATTACTGGTGCCTACCACGAAAAGATTCGTCACACGCCCACAGGAAAGAAGACGACTGTTTTATAAACCAAACCAAACTGTCCTCTTACATGATCAAAAACATTCCACCGGCTTATCTTCTGGTTCATGCGAAAGAGGCGACCAGATTACATATTTCATTCCTTTCATTTTTGAAAGGAGGAGAAGAGTGTGAGGTTCAGGTATGAAACCCACAGTGGAGTGAAAATGTCAAAGACTTAAAAAAAAAAGAAAAAGGAAAAATCATCTTAACACTTAGGTCAAAAATGATCTTCCTTAGCTCAAGAATAGCAGGCTACTTCTGTGTACTAAAACGAGTTAAGATTTCTAGAATGGTGCTTTGGCGGTCATCTGTGACACAGTAATATACGATGAGGACTGTGGTGATTATCTGCGACACAGTCATACAAAAAGACATAAGGTATGCGGCAGTGCACAGACTGGGCAAGGAAGGAGAATTCAAGGAGGTAAACGACTGGAATGAATCTGATATAGGGTAACATAGTGACACTGAAAACACAGAGGGTGAAGTGAATGAGTATTGGCAAGATATGTGGGAAAATGTGAATGAGACATATGAAAAGACAAAATAATAATACATATGAGAGTTAGTTAAGTAGTAATGGAACATACACTGTGAATATGAACACAGTCACGAGAAATGTAGGGAAAAAATGTAAATGAGTGCAATGAAGGTCAAAATATAATCGTGGATGGAAGTGATAAACATGCAAGAATAATAACTACAATAATCGAAGTTATGTGAATAAGGAAAAAGAAAGAAAACGAAGAAATGAAGAGTAAACAACAAATATAACAAGAGACAATATTGCAGGACACAGTATTTAAGAGACAGATGCAAACTCTTTGATGAGTGCGAGCATAATCAGCAAAGACCGTGCATGAGAGCACACTTGTTTGGATTTCCTGATGCCAGAGGATATCATAATTCGGAGGAATGTAATTATACGCACCCACAAGTATGCAACAAATGTGACACACACATTACACCTGCAGGTGGGGCCTAGCCCAACCCAGTGTCCGCTTTTATCATACGAATTACCGTAAATAAAAGAGGACTGAGAAATGCATATTCATACATCCCATAACAGCAAAATATGTGGAAAATACAAGAACCAAAAGATGTGCCTTAAACTCTGCCTAGGTATTGAGCTTTTGGTGAAAACACCGGACAAGTGGCTCTAAGAACTGTGAATTCACACCTCTTAAATATTACCATGATATAGACTGCCACAACGACTACACAGTAACTGTCAGATTACACCACATTACTGTATTGATCTGTATTAAGCATCTGCATCGGTTCGTCTGCTATATTCCTAGCCCTTCTCCATCACGAGTGAGAAACGTGTTTTTGGCTTTATCATCAGTCCGAACGAGGCAATATTATCATGTTAGTCAAAGAACGTATCAGAAACCTAATACGACCCTGGACCATAGCTATCTACATCTGCTGAAGTGGTGTTATTTCCCGAGACCAACATCCAGCCGTGAACACCACCATACACATGGTTCCTGTGCTCGATGGCATGACGAATGATACGAGACAACTTTTCAATTCGCCTTTTTCGAGGCAAGCGTGTATACAATTTTCAGCTGATGCATTTCTTGCATGATACATGTATTGCATGTACTCCCAAATGAGAAGAATAATGTTGTGGCTGACATGAACGCATAAATCTGCCTTTTGAACTGTAAGTAATACGTAATTCAGTGGAAGCTTGTGACCATGAATAACGAACTAACGCACGAAGCATTCATTGAGGAGCTCCGTAAGAATGGCATTAGATCTCTTCGATACCTGAAACTCGAGTGTAAATTATCACGTATTGATTCCATAAGTTTATAAGATACTGACTATCCCATTAACGAGATCAATAATGATCATGAACAGCTCATATAAAATGTCGGCAAATTGCTCTGGTGGACGCTGGTAGCCAGTCTTTTCATGAGTGGGTCTGTGCACTTCCTTCTTGAGAGCGATCTAGGCCTGATAAACCTGAAAGTTTGAAACGTTTCATAAGCCCAGATACTGCATGAACAATGCCGGGATAATAGTGCAGGGTGAGAAATAAAAAATGAAAGGAAATCAACTGTGTGCGTGGAAGATACACTGAGCTTACACTTTCCAAAATATGAGTCGTCCAGCCCAAAATAATCCTTCATTTCAGGCCATAAATATGAGAATTTTATCAATAAATTCCTCAACATATTACTTGACTGTGTGCATCTACTTTAGATGATTTACTTGCAACCGTAAGTACCACTAGTATTGAGCTATGCTGGGCGTGAGTGCAGCTACAAACGAACCCAAAACAACAAATCAGATACCGAAACATTCCAGTTCAGATGACTGATTTTCGCCTCCCGTATTTTTTTTTTTTTTAACCTTTTTGGATATCAATAAAAAGCGCTTATGCTGGATTCCTTTCCCTCAATGATAGGCTCAATAATTCCCCGAGAGCATTTCGTCACAACCAAGGAAAGTGTTGGAGGGTATTTGTGTATATGCATATATATAGTCGAACAGAGAACAAAAAAATGGATTTCGCAAGTCGTGTGATCTGAAAAAAGCCGAGTGACATAGCGACACATAGCTTTGAAAAACGCCTGAGGTGTAGTGGTGGTGACGGCCCATAACTTTCCATTTCTCATGGCATAGTCCTGCTCCTGGGAAGTAGATCTGAGACCTTGGATTCGTACTGTTATAAACCTTCATATCGATACCCTGGCCAAGGTTTCTCCGAAGTGATGGATAATTCAGACAATACTGAGGCCAGAGTTCTGGGTGGGTCGAAAAGGAATAATTCACAGATGAATAAACAAAAGATGTAGACATTCAGAAGCTCATAACAGCTCTGGTCAAGATTTTCCGGATGATTTCTGTTCATGAAAAGCCTGTACCAGTCCGGGAATAAAGCACAACCTTCCACCGAAGTAATAATGATATGTTATGAAGGAATAATGAAAAGTCTGAGTTTTCCCTCCAAGTGTTACCACCGCAGCAATAAACACAGTAGCTTAAGTCTGAACTAACAAAAGCTATGTACCTTCCAGGGAAACGTATTCTGAGCGCTTGACATGAACACTTCCTCAGCGTCACTACTCTTTAAGGTCTCTTCGGTGAGATTACCTTTAATGACCTCCTTGGGTGTCGTGATTTTGTGACTAGGATCAATATATTATAAAACTCCTCATCAAAATAACCAGAGATGTTCTGAGTCTCCATTTGCCACAGTCACGCTAGAGACATAAATAATCAAGTTAGACCTTTCGACTTGCATCTATATCTACTCAAAGCATATCTGATGCTCTTTTAATATGAGCATTTAACTCACTACGTAATATACTCTGGCAAGTTGGTGTGTCAGGCCCCAGTACACCACAATCCTTATTCCACTTACTTATGGTCTTCCTCCAATCAAGCCTTTTCCGTTCTGAGCAAACACTATCATTCCGCTCACATTAACCCTCTTCTCATCCGGAAAACTGATCATAACAGTACTTTAACACGTTGTCTGTTAAGATGCTAATGTTCATCTAGCACTGGCGTTCACTGGAATCTCAAGCTGGGTTATGACCTCAGATGTGTTCGTGTAAACATAGAGAGCGGGAATGGGTGGGTACGTGTCAGCTGCATATGCTTCATCTTATGTCGTTGTTGGGCTTTGCTACAACTTTCTGAACATCATTAATTTCTATCTCTGAGTTGTGATCTTATGTTCATTTTTATTCATCTTGTATGAACAAGACATCAGGGAAATCCGAAGACTGGCAGATAGCTATATGTTATAGCTGCTCTCCACACACACGCACTTACACACACACACACACACACACACACACACATACACAAACAATCAAAAATGCTCCCTCTTATTCCCTATGCCAGATGCTAAGCAGAGTCTCCTCAGGCAACGTGACTCGTGAGATCAATATTACACAGTAATTCTCTCTCCTCCTTTGCACGTAGGTGACAGCGTGTGTCACTATCCTCGACTGTGAATGGGTGGCAGTCTACGTTGCTCTTTCCCTCTTTGATCTGGTTACCCTAAGATGCAAGTGTATCATTCAGCGTCGTCGTCACATTGCCTTGCATCACAGGTGGATGACAAGAACAATCAACAGGCCATGATGCTGGTGATGTGAGCTGCACTCCTCTACACACCGCATCATGTACACCATCAACTCGTCCTTACCAACTAGAGATCAGCAAGGAAGAAGAACCTCTCTGGTATTTCCGAGTTTATAAGATCATAATCAAGCGTCTGTCTTGTTTGAAGTCTGTCTTCGTTCGTTCGTTCAAATGATCTGGACTAATTAGAACTCTAAAAACTATCATTTACTGTAACTACATATAGTACAGCAGTGCATTTATCATCATATATCTGGAGTATGTTTTAATGTAATCAAACTATTAGGATGTAAATGGAATATGTATCAAATTACAGTATGGCCTTCTAACTTGAGGTTTCTTACTTGCTTTTATCCATCGTATTTAAAGTGTTTTATATATTTCCGAGGTATCTTTTACCACTATACTTAGCATCTCGATGTACGTACCATAATTAACATTATTCCATCAAATGTGTCTTCACTCACAGTCTTGAGGTCTAACTAGGACGTGTGACGGAGAGAATCATCGTCAGAACAGTCAACAGTCAAAGTAACTGGTATATAATTCAACATAGAAAATAAAATCTATTCACGAAGAAATCTCGAGCACATATCTCACTGTTATTGTTCCTGTTAATCATAACTAGTTTTCAAGCACAGAAAATGACTGAATTGGGAAAATAATAAAAAAAAAAAGTAATCACAGAAAATGAGTGAATCTGGTAAATGATAAAAAATTATCGCAGAAAATGAGTGAATTTGGAAAATAATAAAGAAACAATTACAGAAAATGAGGAATTTGGAAAATATAAAATAATCTCAGAAAATGAGTGAATTTGGAAAATAGAAAAATAATCACAGAAAATGAGTGAATTTTGGAAAATAATAAAAAAATTACAGAAAATGAGTGAATTTGGAAAATATAAAATAATCACAATATGAGTGAAATTGGAAAATAGAAAAAAAAATTACAGAAAATGAGTGAATTTGGAAAATAATAAAATCAATAATCACAGAAAATGAGTGAATTTGGAGGACAATATAAAATAATCACAGAAAATGAGTGAATTTGGAGGACAATATAAAATAATCACAGAAAATGAGTGAATTTGAATAGTAGAAAATCCTCACACAAATGGAAGCGTTCCATCAGTGGTGGTAAAGTCAAGAACCTTCAGGGCGTCAGCAAGTATGAACAGAATTCGGAAATAATGAAAATATCTGTTTACTCTTCATCTGATCTGATGAAGCCAAGGAAGACGCCTCGTGCGACTTCCTCTAACAAGACCACCACAAGTATCCTTTGATTACTTTCCCTTTGGTTAATTTTAATGAGGATTCGAAAACCTTTATAGTCACTCCATCACCGTCAACACTGAATACAATACAGCTTCCCCGAAGGTAAACCAGGTCAGGAACCTCCACTTCGATGCAGTCTATGGGAATAAGACGTCAGATCCTGACTTCTCTGAGTATCTTTAACAACATCTCATCCCTGGTGCATACTTGGAAGTTTGTTCTCGACGATGGATTCAACAGGTACTCGAAATTAGTGTCGGTATTCTCAAGAGCAAGAACTGGGAATTTTTCATTTCTCAGGTTATTATAACACATTTATCATCGAACTCCTGACCGTGTGGCAGGTATGTGAAGGTGGAGAGATTCCCTGATGACGATTGTGTCAACACCGATTTCTAGGAAGGTGTGTGGGTATAAACATCACCAGTGAGCACACACTATCTTCACATGATCAGAACAAATTAGACGTTGGAATGAATCCTATCTTTCCCAAACATTGTCCAAAGATAAATGTGAGATAAGAAACTTTGATAATCAATTTCCTTTGTATAAATTATCGGATAGTGACAGTTCGAAGTAGCATTTTCTAAAGGTTCAGAGTCCAGCGAGGATGACAGGTGCTATTCAGACATCTCCTAAAGTTTCAGATTCACAGGTACAGGTTAATGAAAGACTTTCAACTCTCAATAACTGTCAGAGAAAGATATCGTCATCACATTTCCTAAGACAGATGATTAAACCTAAATGTTTTCATTAACATTCCTAACGACAAAAGCTGGTCTATCTTGCATAAAAGAAACAAATAAATCCGTCATCTTATAACTAAGACCTTCGACTGGTACCACTACATGTACCTTCGAAAGATTTTCTTGTAGCAAAACTATTAAGGATAGAGAAAGGCGGGAGAGGCATTATATGTAGTAGCAGATCTGAACACTCCGGACCTTCGTCTGTTCGCTCCTACGGAGAGCTACCACACCCTCTCGCACCGCCACCAGACCTTCCCATCCTAGCCACACACACTTTCTCCTCACAACCACCACTCCCCTCTCTCCCTGATTTCCACACCATCCCTCACCACCACCACTACCCTCCTTCCCTGGCTGATACACCTACGTTTATATTTCCTGACATTGAAGTGCTTCAACATGTGATATATATGCATAGCGTCATATGATAAACATACATAGTATCAATTGATAATCATTGATAAGATAATATCATATGACAATCATACATTGTATCATATGATAATGATACGCAATATTATGATAATCATACACAGTATCATGCAGCAAGCATATCCAACATCACATGAATGCAGCTCATAGTAACCACATTCTTCTCTAGGATATATGACCTGTTCATATCACTAAGAGGATAAGAACCTACATACCATCGTCCCTACAGTGGCAAGGGAAGAGGGTGCGCCAAGCTATCTCTGCGAAGAGAAAACTTTTTCCGACCTCTTTTCTTGTAGGCAGTATAAAGTCGACGATTGAAGAGTGTATCCAATGGGGATCCTCATGTCGCGTTTGGCAAATGGCATCGTTGCTGAATTATTGAATCCAAGCCCCGAGTCACCAGCCGCTTCCATTGCTTTGATGTTTAGTTTCCGACTCTTCTATGTCTTGTTTGATTCTTCGAAACGTCATTATTTCTTTAATGCCAGTACAGAAACCTTAAATTCTTCACGAAAACAAAGTATCTTCACTTCACTTCTGGAACAGGATGCAGTAGAGGGGAATCTAACCCTCCACAGCTTTAAAAAAATACAAAAGCTACTCGAGTTGAAGATAATCATCCTGAAACTACTTAAAAGGTCTTCCGAACAGCGCCTCTGGCGGAGAGACGGTTTGAGGCATGTTTCCAACATACACCTTGGTACTTGTGCTGTTGTAATTTGTCTGCTTTCCTCCCTCACACAGGCCCTGTCTCTTACATCGCTGACTTTGAATTTAAAAGAAAACTGTCTTAACTTCAAGAAAATCCGATTTACGTAAATCATTGTATTTGATATCATTAAGTTTTCCTAAGGTAAGTTAACTGACGATTAACTCAGAAGTTTTCAGTAGTCATTGTCTGTGATTCTTGATATTATGGCCAAGGTCTGCCCACACTGCAGACACACAGCAGCCGTGATACAGCCACAGCGTAATAAACATCTTGTGGTGACAGCAGACAGGCAACAACTATGGACAGCTCCGTGGTATGGCTGGCCGAAGTATCTGATTAGCAACGTAGCGGCTGCGCTGGATCGTTTGTTCTTTCGTTGCAGTTGCATACCAACCATGGTTCTCTGCCGCACATTTCAGGTCCCTCTCATGGTCACTTCACATCTACCATAATCCCTCTACACCTTACCTGGCATTTCCTCATCCTCCTTCATCTCTCTAAACACAAAATACTCCCCTCAAGCCTATCATGGCATCTCCACGTCCCGCTGAGTCCATGCATGCCTGCTTTTGATGTGTCATGTTTATTGCAATCTCTCTATACCCACCAAATTCGCCCTCGAAGACGACCATAATTTTTGCTCTTACAGGCATTCTCCATCTCGTACCACGGATCTCCACCTCGACCAAGATAATTCCCTAAACAGCAAGAATACCTTCACGCCCGTCATGACCCATTTGGGCTCTCTACTCTCTACTGCACTCTCATCACCACAGTTACTCCACCGCCACCACAATCCTCCCCTCGTGACTACAATAGACCTTTTACGCCGACTGTTGTTTCTCCACGCCCACTATGGCCACTCCAAGCCTACTATGGCCGTTCCACGCCCACTAAAGCCACTCCAAAACCAGAGTGGCCAATAATTACCCACCTACATCCCTTCACGACAATCTTGCATCTGATTAGCCCACTGGACTCCGAAACAAACCATGATCCTCTGTACGCAAATATGACCCCGCCATATTACCCACAATCCCTTCCATGTCATTATGATTCCTCCACATTTTTCGTGGTTCTTTCATGACCACTAATAATTGATGCATGACCATCATGGTCTATCCATGCCCATCCTATCCTTCAAGCGCACGCTAATTCACTGCATGCCAACTATGACCCGTCCATGCTCACCATGATCCACCATGGTCTTGCATGACACCTCATCCAAACCATTTTCCGCCAACCATGACACCCTCCACAAATTCTGCTTTCCTGTCCTGTTTTCGTCCATATACATTAGGAATTCAGGTTACCATTAAAGTCTTCTGACAGCTGATCTCGTTATTTGTCTTTCCCATGTACTCTTACCAGTCACCCTACCACCATATTCATAGCCACTTTATACCTACTATGAAGCCCACCACATCATGAACTCCTCTATGAATATCACGAAACTCTCGCATTCAACAAAACGCCTCTCTGCCCACAGTAACTTATGATACCTTTTCTCTCACCAAACCTCTCCTAGTTTACCATGATCCCTTCTATGCCTGCCATAACCTCTCTCTACCTACCAAGATCTTCCGCGCCAACCATAATCCCGCATCGCCTTCCATGCCTCCAAGTATGACCTCCTGCATGCCATAACCCCAGTACAACCAGTACCGTACCATTCACACTCTCCTGGAATATTGGCCTCGTTGTCCCAGCCAGTCTGGATCATCGGGTAAACTTGTTACCGAGTGTTCCGCTGTTCATCCCGCGGCATCTGTTCACGTAATGCCACGTTCGTTCGCCTGAATGGCCACTAACGATGAGGCAGAGGTACAATGGCTTTGTTATGGTTTCATTATAGCCTGTTTATTGGCACTGACAACAGCACTGTCTACGAAGGACCGTCCACATGCTTGCTCGTGCCTTGTTGGCTTTGGTACAGAGATCGAGTACATCCTCTTGCTAGCTACGCCTCGTCCTTCAGCTAAGGTTATCATGTTCAGAAATAGGACGAGACAAACTTTGAGACATCTTGGGTTCGTTCCGTTTATTGGTCACAGGAACACAAGTGAAGCGCCTCTGACAGTGACGCGAGCCTTTCGGTGGTTACGTGTAGCAAGTTGAGGAAGTCAAGTACTCCGTCATCAAGTACTCCGACACCAGTGGTAGCGTGCACTAAACTGAAGACGTCAGTCGCAGTGCCGTAGGTGGGGACGTCCACATACTAAGTTGGGGAAGTGAAAGAAAATACCGAAGGTGGAGACGTGTCTCAGACTGCGGATGTCCGGCGCAATACAGCACCGCAGGCGGTCACGTGTACCAGGCTGGGGATGTCACATTCAGCGCAACATGCAGTATACCGCCTGTGGTGAAGCCAACTTTCTCCGTCTTTATCTGGCGTTCGACGTCGCTTGCTTCACGAGGCTACTGTGCAACTCGCTAGTGCTGCTGCAAGAAGAATAAGGTCGATGGTGCTGAAGTCAGCCTCCACTCTCATCACCTGCTTCCTTTACCACCACACACTGGCCACCACCCATACTCGGCTCTATCACTGTGAGCGCCCCACAGATATCTATCTCTTCACTTATGGTGATGCACAGGTTTCTAAGTGAATCTGTATTGACAAATGAGTAGATCAAGGTGGTAAAAACACTCCAACTTCTATATTTCTACTACCCTGATCCACCTGTAAGTTTCCATACCACAAGTCGTTACGAAAACTATCAAAGACACAGCTACTATTACGGGTCGGTATGTTTTCCGGTAATAGATTAGAAACACTGCAACAGTTTGGTCTTGATAATATATCATTCGACGTGGATTAGATGTAGTGATACACGATCAGGTGTATCTGTGAGTAATATCTGCCTGACACATACGTGAATGATGGGAGGTCCAGCTATGGTCGTGTACTACATATAAAGAAACGGTCCCCTGCGAGTACCTTTTTACACAGCGGTACTGTAGAACCTCGATGTCTCGTATTTTGATTATAGGTACTTGGCAACGAAGACATTTCTGAGCTACCAAAGACCATGACATCCTTATGTATGCCACTTAGTTCACTGCACTCATTTACGATAGGCGACCCGGCAGCCTCAGGTAATAATGAATGTACCTTGGTACTTCAGGATCAAATCTAAGATCTATAGGTAACTGATCCTGGCTCTAAACGCCAACAGAGACCATCTTTCAAGGTTCTGAGTTACTGCAACTTCAAGAATCACCTCGAGCCTCCGTATTGTGGGTGTTGACACTTCAGAAGCTCTGTAATGTTATAAGCTGCCGCACCTCGGCTATGATGGCCGGTTTGAGGCTTTCTTTGTCGTATAAATTACACACAGTTCACTGCCTTCATTCAAACCAGGTGATCTAGTAAGCTCAGATTACAATGAATGAACTTCACGGTCAAAGGAAGGATCCAAGGGTGCTAGAGCCAGGCCTTAAGGACTAGCAAAGGTCACCTTTCAAGGTTCACAATATCCATTAAACGCGAAAATAAATATACATTTCAGGTCCTTGACAGTCAGCCTTGAAGGTCATTTGAAGGCAGAAAAAGGACATTTTGATATTTCTTTTCCTAAAAACCATATATATATATATATATATATATATATATATATATATATATATATATATATATATATATATATACAAACTTAAAGATCTCTCATCATTTAAGTATATGGTTTCGGCCAAGGCGAGATCCACCGGTGATATCGTTTCCTTTGTTCCTCATGGATGGCCATCTTCCTGGGAGAATCTTGGGAAATCGAGTTGCTTATGAGGCTTACTTTTCCGCCCTCCCTCAACTCTCCCTCTGCCCTTCCTTCACCCTCCCTCTGCCCTTCCTTTGCCCTCCCTCCGCCCTCTCATCTAAACTTGCTAGCCGCTCAATCTCAGTAACTATCAATGAAAAAAACTCGAATTCCCTACCCAATCTACAGCTGTGTTCATTAGGGTTCTCCGCTACCGTCTATCCTCTTCCTCCTCCCATCACTAGAGGAAAGAAAGTCACTTACACGCTGGTGCTTCAGCTCCGCTTCCTCCCAGTTCTTTTCAAGTTTCCTCAATCCTCTGAGGCCCGCGAACCACTACTTCTCGTCTCGCACTTTACCATTTCGTTAAGTTCGGGTTTAGGTAGGATTTACCAGGGAGTCAGACGTAATCTACTTAAGCTTTCGAACACTTAGATGAAAAAGAAAATTCTCTTTCTCAACCCTCACACAAATTTCCCATCTTCCTTGATGAGTCTACGGAAGCCTCACACCACGGCAATAGCCATACTCACTATCTTCATCATATCTCATATGATGACGAAGTTCCCACATTACAATGATGGCTGATTCGCTCCCTAGAAAAAAATTGGGATTCGTGTCCAGATTATGAAGATTCTTTTCTTACGAGCACATACCCCAGTTATAACTAGCGACTACTTCACCCTTGTAAGAAATGCTGCTCTCACAATGTAGAGAGGCTCTAGCGGTACGAACCGTAATTATCAGACGTAGCCGAGTATAAAGCTACTCACTCAATTAACCTTCTCAGTCAGGAATTAAAAAAAAAGTTACCCACACTCCTCAAGCCGCGATGGTACTCCTCTTTCTTTCATCAAGAGATATTATTTTTTTTCCCCTCATAATTTTTTTGCTCTCGAGATTTTGCTGAGGTATGTTTTATTGGGGAGGTTCGTGCGTGGCATAAGTGGTGTGTGTGTGTGTGTGTGTGATCCTCTGTAATATCATTTTCTACCGCTACACCAGAGGCTTTGTACATCTTTCTATCTTTTTTCAAACTACTACGACCTGTCTCCGATATATGGCAAGTCATTCTCATCCTTAAGGACTTCCCATTATTTTCCTCTCTCTCTCTCTCTCTCTCTCTCTCTGCTTTAGGAGTATGGTATATGGGCCTACGGCAAGTGTGGGAGCGTGTTTCATGGTGATGAGCAAAAAGTCAATGACTGCACATGATCAACGCCCTAGGCCATCGTAATGTACATGATCGACGACGCCCAGTGCCACCGTAATGTAACTGATTTCATCTGGTCACCACAAATACCAGCATCTCATACATTCTATACATCATACGTGAGGAGCAAAGTCTCGAAGTCAGCATCTCCTCCCATCGACTCTACTGTCTCTATATAACATGAGGACTTTATAACGAACGGCTACGTATACAGATTTGCATCCCCGCATTGTAAGCAGCCTTCTCTCGACCTCTACACCCAAGGACTAACTCATCAATCTTAAGTGTGTTCTACGGTCGATATCTTTATCCTTGAACAGACACAAGCATCACGAGAATCATGTAGTCAGCGCTATGATCAGTGGATCAAATATCAACACCAAGGGCAAAGTCCGCCATTATGGGAAGGTGAAGGCGAACGTAAAGCCATACAGAGAGAGAGAGAGAGAGAGAGAGAGAGAGAGAGAGAGAGAGAGAGAGAGAGAGAGAGAGAGAGAGAGAGAGAGAGAGAGACAGAGATGAAGCCAAACAATACATACATAACACAGAAATATACGAGTAAAAAAAAAGATATAAAGAAAACTATTGACCAAGTTACAAGTCGCTCAAGTGAAGTTCCCTCCCTGGGAGAGCAGAGCCAGGTAGGCTTCCTGTCTGGATGACAGGGGACGAAGTGTCTTATCCATGTCACGCGAGTAAACCTATGTCAGCGGAATTTTCTCAAGTATCACTTACCACAACGAAGAGATGCTAGGTGAGGGAAAAGAGCAAGTGGGTCACAGGGAAATGTGAGAGACAGATGAGTCGTATTAGTTAACGGTGGAAGTAGCGGATAAGTTAAATGGCAGGGACAGAACAAATGGCAGGGCGAAAGCACTGGTGGCAAATCAGGATATGTCGTAGGATAAAGCAAGAGATGAGCGGCTCAGGTGGTGGAGAAACGTAGGTAGCGAGGTAGGCAGGAAGTGAGAGTAGGGAGCTGAGCAGGTGAGACATCAGAATAGATGCAGGGGGGATGGCAGATTGGAGTACTGGTCGGGAGAAGCAAGTGGGTCAGGGATATGCTAGGGCTAAGACGAAAGGGCAGGTGGTGAATAGAAACGGTCGCGTAAGATAAGGTGGAGGACGTAGGGTAAAGACAGTGGATGGGAGGCAGGGTGGAATGCTAGAAGGTAGGGCACAGTAGGTGGCAGGATGTGGTAAAAGACGAGGCAAGTTTGCTCATGAGACGTAGGGAGATGGCCGAGCATAGTGTACGGTACGTCATAGTAGGTAGGAAGACTTCGTTACTGGGAAGGCATGGTAGACAGCGAGGCATAAAACATGGTAGATAACAGAAGACCTAATGGTCTGGTAGACAGCGAAGCATAAATCATGGTATTAACAGAAGACCTGATGGTCTGGTAGACAGCGAGGCATAAAACATGGTAGATAACAGAAGACCTGATGGTCTGGTAGACTGAGAGGCATAAAACATGGTAGATAACAGAAGACCTGATGGTCTGGTAGACAGCGAAACATAAAACATGGGAGATAACAGAAGATCTGATGGTCTGGTAGACAGCGACGCATAAAACATGGGAGATAACAGAAGACCTGATGGCCTATGTCCAAATGATATCGACTGAACGATAATGATGGTTGGTTTGGTGGTACGCATGACATGATTGTTAGTGGAGTGTGGTAGGTGAAGAGACATGATTACTGGTGGGGCATGGTAGGTGGCAGGTTAAGTGAAGAGACATGACATATGGCTGGAGAGAGTAAGGTGGCATGACATGAGAGGTGGTGCATAGGAGTACATAGGAGGGATCCGGAACAGGAGACCTGATGGTCCAAGACGAGGTTATCTGATTCTTATTTCAAATTGTTGTAGAAACATGACAGTGAGACAGAAGGCGCATCCCCACACACCTCTCCCTCCGGCTCAAATGCCGCCAGAAAAAAAAAAAGAGAAGCACCTCGTAATGTGGAGAAATACTTCCATGGAAATTTTATGAGAACTTAAGCGGGGAAAAGTTCTCTATAATTCACATATGGTTACACTGAGGATGATCCCTGAAGAATACGAAAAAAAAAAAAAAATTATCTCCTCTTGAAGTAGGATTATTTAATGACTACAGGTATCACTGACGTATTTGTCTAGCCTTGATTTGAAGGAATTATATTGGAAGGCATTCACTATATGTGACGGTAGTTTACTGCAGTCTTCTGCAACTCTAGTGCTGAAAAACATTTTGCTCACGTTGTTATTACGTCTCCCTCTGCAAGTCATGGAATTCCTACTTAATCTGAAGAAAATTTCCTCTGTTGTGTTTTCGAAATTATTCAGTATTTCAATTCGAACACTTCCATCTCCTCGGAATCTGTGCCTTTTACGGGGTAAAAAAAAATATAGGGTTTGGCGTGGGTGCTCTTCTTTGAATTCGTTCAATGTTTCCCATCATCCGTGATCAAGCTAGATGACCATATCTGATCAGTGTGTTTATAGTAAGGTCTGGCTCAGGGTGTTATAAACGATGCGCATTGCAGTCTTTGTTATAACGTTTATATATCTAATTATGAAACCAAGCACAATGTTTAGATCTATTGTATACTGATAGACAATTGTTTCTCGTATTTTATATCTTCACTCATAATCATACTAAGGCATTTTCTTTACTTAAACTATCATTTTTAGCACTATACGTAATTGCATTTTTTTTTTCCCCTGTATGTTTACATCTGACCATTCATGTGAGCTACTCCAGTCATGCAACGTATCCTCGGGTTGATTACTCCACTGCCAACATGCTCGCCGCCATAGTCACGCACATCAACATAGTCATGCGAAGTAGAACAGTCATGTACGCAACCTGAGTTATGTACACAACTACAGTTATACACATAACGTTGATCATGAAGACTACAGTCACGTACGCAGCCAGTCATGCACGCCTCCGTCGACATGCACACAGCCAGTCATGCACGCCTCCGTCGACATGCTTACCAATGCATCGTGTTCATGCGAACTGCATGACCTTGGTGTTAACTTCCGTGTGAAGATGAGGACAAGCAGGAACATCAGAAGTGTTCTGTTTACTGTGTAAAGTACCGACGAATGATTCAAATTTCGTTTTCTTTTTTTCTTTCCCCGATATGTAAGCTGAAAGCGCATCAGACGTCTGCCCCGGACGTGTTTATGCTTTCTTCACCCAATCTGCCAAACTGGCATATATGAACACATCCTCAAAATGAAACTTTCTCCGTTTACATAATCAACAACATAATGAACGTATGGCGTAAACCATCACAAGAAAATGTACTTCCACCCTTTGATGTGGACTTTCGTTCGCGACTGGAGCCTCCAACGTGAAACGCTAAGATGAACAAAAGAATATGTTCGCAGAAAAGAGCAAAGGATACATTTCTAAAGAACCACCTCGAAATGGGTTGTAGTCAGCGGTGGGGTGCCGCAGAGTATGATCCTGGGACCACTCCTCTTCTCAGTATGTAGTCTTCACTGCCGGTGTGAGGGATGGTGTTGCTGATCTTGTTAGTTCGTGGGTTTCACTGCCGCTGTTAGTGTTGTTGTTGTTGTTTCTAGCATGCGGTCTTCGGTGAGGTGGTGTTGTTGCTGACCTTGATACTGCGTGGTCTTCACTGCTGCTAAGAGGAATGTTTTTGCCGCCTATTCAATAGTTGGTCTTCACTGCCAGATACCAGACTCTTACAATAATGATCGTTTGTCGAATTAAGCCTTACAAAACTCAACTCTAACCTCCCAAGTTCGAAAACCTTTGCTCTTCATCATGTAGCTCTTGGAATCAATTATAGAAATAAAAAAAAAAAGCCAGTGCAACACATCAGCAAGAGATATTAATAGATGACAAAGGTAGCAGGAAGGAAAATTTGACGTTAGGGAACAAGGCGTCGAAATATTCACAAGAAAAGTTTTACTGTAACTGGTCGATGTGGGTCAAAAATCTCCAGGTCATAGTTGAAGACTAATATGCCATCTAATTATTCTAATATTCATATATGTAACAAAACTTTCCCTGTCGTACATCCAGTCTATTCAAAGCTCAACTGAGATTCATCATAATTTGTCCAACGTTTAGTAAAACTCAACAGGTGTAAATAAAGAAAAATCATAATGTGGACGCAAGGTCAACGGTAGAACAGTCTAATTGCTGCTGATGTCCGGAATAAACAAGCAAACTACTGGGAAACTAACGATAAACCCCTGTGGTTAATCTGATGCCGTGTAGAGTACGATATCTGTACTGTTGTCTGGTCGCCGTCATCTGGAGGAGTTGATTGCAACGTTAGTCCGTCCAACGCTGGAGCAGATTAGCTAATACAGCTCACCAGGCGCTGCTCTGTGCCAAAGATCAAGCTCTACTGCTGGTCACCTGCAACCATTAGATAGCAACCAATAATCCTGTTGCCATCTGGTGGCATTTAAGTCCGCCATCCAAAACACTTTCGACGGGTAGTTCTTATAAGATATGAAGTCGCGTCCCATAAACTCCCCATCCCTGATCAGCACATACAATTTCAATCTAGAAAAATGTTAAAGGACTACTTTCACTTTTCTTTTCTAGAAAAATGTTAAAGGACTACTTTCACTTTTCTTTTCTAGAAAAATGTTAAAGGACTACTTTCAGTTTTCTTTTCTAGAAAAATGTTAAAGGACTACTTTCAGTTTTCTTTTCTAGAAAAATGTTAAAGGACTACTTTCACTTTTCTTTTCAAGGCGAAGACAGACTAGAATATATTCTATTGCTGCCGAGAATAGACTAAAAACTTCATGAATCTGGGCAAGGTAAAGTGAAGACGAACAGTTGGGATATTTGCTCCAGCGGCGTCGGACTGAAACGAAATCGTGTGAATGACGACAGGCGCGGAACGGTAACTAAAGGGAAATGTACTCTTGGAACACATAATACCCGCTATACCTGCCACTTTACCTGATTCTTCACCAATCTTCTCCGGCTACAAAGGGTTCCTGTCGCGAGGGTAACGTAATTTCCAGTCCTCCCTAACGCTATCATCGCCTTTCACCGACGCTCGTAAAGAAAGTACGTGTGAGGAGAGGTGGCATAACTGACTGCATTGGTTACAGATGTTTCCTTACGCCAGTCACCATGGTTATTGATACCCTTGACAGCCATCAGTGACACCAGTGAGAGCTGAACTGACACCAAGAATGACCTATACTGATGAGACACGCAAAATATTCTTACGCAATCTACTGCTGTTGCTGATGTCAGAGCAGTCGATGAGACCTGCCCACAAGGAGATTTATTTCCTATGTTTTTAACCTTATCATAGTCATTCACAGCTGGCTGGGACACTATTTACAACTGTGATGACACTAATAACAACTATACTTAATGTAATGTATAATAATTACAGCTACACCTAATGTATGCTGATGACACCGTCTATTTACCTCCCACCTACCACACATAACTATCATGCATAAGTTCCCGGGTTCGACTCTAGCTGTTGGAGGTTTGTATGTTCTATGAAAATGCGCGTCGTGGGCACTATATATATGTTGATTTCATAGTGGAAAGACAGCACAGAATGAAGCAAGAGTTAATTCTCTTACATGTCGGCTAGTATGCGTTCCTCAGAGAGAATGATACAACATTACTAGAAATAACATGTTATATAACCCCTCGTGTTTTATTTCGTCGGCTACCTGGGAATACGTCCTCCTGACTCCGCCATCTTCGATGCACTATCTATCTATCTATCTATCACACAGTCTTGATCCAGTTCTCACTGGTTGTGTCTGCCATACGTTACAGGACGCTAAATGGATGTGAGCTGTGCTGATACCATTTGTTCCTAGAAGTCTCCAGCGACGCCCTTTCTCACGTGGGCGAATATCCATAACTAATGAAGGAAGTCACAGAACAATATGGTGCCTATGTCCTCCTATGTAAGGAGGCAATTGGGAATGACCTGAAAGACGACACACCTCGGCAGAAAACAGATGAGCGCGATGTGATGTAACCTTGACGGACGTGCTGGTGTGTGGGAGTGATTTGGCGTGACCAGAGAAGACGAGGAGAGGCGGTCGTGAAGTCGAGGCTACAGGCATGTTCCATGCTACGGTAACACATGGGTCCTCCTCCGGATGTGACGAGGATCTTAAACACAAACGAATCTTGATCATCACTGGCTCTCGGCGTTGTGTCCTCTCGTCACCTGTGTCGTGATTCATTCTATGGTGTACAACTGCCTGGGCGAGAGATATTCATCACACTGCCCACGATCTAAATCTTTAGTTTTTTTTCATCCATTGTTTGGCTATGTGTCGATTATCTTCCTCGCCGTTCGATTCATGTCAGCGGATGTTTCTGTGCGTGAGGAGTATCGTGGATGGAAATGAAGTTTGTTGGGCATTAATATGATAATGAACCAGATCCAAGTGTGTCAGTCAGCATTTGCAACACACTACCGTCCTCCAGAAATGTCATGGTGATCAACATCTCCAGGAGAGGTGGGTTCCCTTCCTCATAACACTACTATCTGTTCTTTTCTATTCCGTCTGTACTTCATGCGAACTCTCACAGGCTCTGGGACTGTGACGTGTGACCAGAGGGCAAGTGTCTATGACATCATCTTTCACCTTTTTTTTTTATACGTGAAGAATTTTCTTTGCTTTTCAATATCATGAGACTTTCATGAATTAAAAAAAATAATTTTCTTTAAATTTCTTTAAATAGTCTTTGCCAATACCTTCCACTTTTGTGACTACTACAAGTTGTTCGCTTTATGTGTGCGTAATCACGTTCTTGTAATTACCAATTTGTACAGTATAAGGAGGGAGTTCTACTCTCGTGATGCTCCATCTCATGAACACTTAGATATGACGGCGGGGGTTCTGCCATTAGGCAGAGCTGATGGATCCCGCTCGCTGCAGGAGATGTAAGTCAAGCAGCAGAGAGAATTGTATTAGTGACCCGATGACGAGTGTTATGTGTGTGTAAGCTGGAGAGGGTGTGTGTTTGTGGACTGAACGCCAGCCACCCATGGTGCATGAGAGGCAAAAGGAAACAGAAAAAACACTTGGTCGGGGAGGGGAACTTGATAACCACTGTAGCGATGGCTCACCATGCCGTTGACACCTAACCCTCCCCAATTCTAAGCCCCCCCCCCCCCCCCCCCCCAGTACTGGGGCCTCCCTTGTCTGTGGCTACCTACCATCTTCTACTTGTTAGAGTGTGTGTGTGTGTGTGTGTGTGTGTGTGTGTGTGTGTGTACTGTGAACATTCAGTTAATCAAAAATATCACGTGATTAATAATAATAATAATAATAATAATAATAATAATAATAATAATAATATTTATTTATATTTTTTTTATTTATTATACTTTGTCGCTGTCTCCCGCGTTTGCGAGGTAGCGCAAGGAAACAGACGAAAAGAAATGGCCCAACCCCCCCCATACACATGTATATACATACGTCCACACACGCAAATATACATACCTACACAGCTTTCCATGGTTTACCCCAGACGCTTCACATGCCTTGATTCAATCCACTGACAGCACGTCAACCCCGGTATACCACATCGATCCAATTCACTCTATTCCTTGCCCTCCTTTCACCCTCCTGCATGTTCAGGCCCCGATCACACAAAATCTTTTTCACTCCATCTTTCCACCTCCAATTTGGTCTCCCTCTTCTCCTCGTTCCCTCCACCGACACATATATCCTCTTGGTCAATCTTTCCTCACTCATTCTCTCCATGTGCCCAAACCACTTCAAAACACCCTCTTCTGCTCTTCCAACCAAGCTCTTTTTATTTCCACACATCTCTCTTACCCTTACGTTACTCACTCGATCAAACCACCTCACACCACACATTGTCCTCAAACATCTCATTTCCAGCACATCCATGATAATGTAATAAATAATAATAATAATAATAATAATAATAATAATAATAATAATAATAATAAATAATAATAATAATAATAATCAAGCTTTTTAGATATTAATAACGAAGGATAAAACGACGTCTGAAATTATCATTCTCGAATCAATTTAGATTTAAAACGCGGGAGAACACTCGACCTTACTCAGCAGTGTAGAAAACCAATAAAAAAACATCAGCACCTCAATTCTAACTCCAGACATCTGAAATAAATTCTCGCTGTCACCTGTAGGGTTTATCTACCCCATGGGAGTCACGTCTTGTCGACCACAACATAAAGGAGGGTACTTTCACGTCCCGAAATATAAGGATGGTTTTCAAAACTGATACAAAACTTCTGTTTGGTACGAAGAATAAGTCAAAAACCCGACCTGAAAATCATAAATAGTCTCGTGTACTCGTTATTGTTTAATATCAGTATTTTCACAACAACACTAAACAAAAAAAACAAACAAAAAAAAATTCTATTCTTGACTCTCTCTCTCTCTCTCTCTCTCTCTCTCTCTCTCTCTCTCTCTCTCTCTCGACATTCACCTTTTAATCCCACGAAGATTTTAAAAGCTGAATTGTCTAACCAACATGATGAAAATGGATTATTGAATATTGAGATATTGGAGGAGGATATGTATAAAGCGATTGATCAGCTCAGAAACAAAAAACAAAAAAAAATCAGGTTCAGGACCAGATGGAATTCCAGACATATTCCAGAGGAACACAAAGGCAACATTGGCGTAACCAGTGATGCTATAATTGAGATGGAAACGATATTGCAGACACCCACATAATGGTATATGCAACACCCAAACATGAAAAGGATTCCAGAATAAATCCTAAAGAGGAGAGACCAGTCAGCTTGTGTTTGCAGGTCATAAATGTCCGAGACATTTGAGAAAGTACACCACAGGAAGATATGAGAGAAAGTAGTTAAACATAACATTAAAAGTAAAATAGAATGATGGATTAAAGAAAGGAACCATGTGTGAGAAAGACGTTCACCTGGGGCACCACAAGTGGTCTTTATAATGATGAAACCAGACGTCGATGGTGAAGAAATGGAAGAATTGTAAGAAGCTCGGCTGATAACACTAGAGCAGGAAAAATGGTTGGACCAGAAGCTGATGAAAGGCAAAAAAAAAAAAAAAAAGGAGACGGTATACAAGTGGGCAAAAGTGAATCTGATGGAATTCAACAAAGTGAAATTTGTGGAAAAAGCTATGGAACAAGTGAGATTAAATCAATAACGCCGTTTAATTCCCCAATATAAAAAAAAGAGTTAGAAAATGGTACGCATGTAGAATATTTAGGTGTCACCATAAAGAGAAACTACAATTCAGAAAATATATTGAGATGTGCAGCATCCAGCCAGGTAATGCGTGGTACAATACTGAGAATCTTAATCATAAAAGACATGGAAAACTATCGATGAAAATATCAAATTGCACATATAAGAAGTAGACCTGAGCACCGCTGTGTCGTTCTGTCACCAACGAAACACTTAAAAAGAAAATGAAAAATAGAAATAATCTAGCGACATTTCACAAGGAAAATCGGGGAATGGAATACACGAACTACCATGGCAGGTTAAAAGAACTATACCTGTATAGCCCAGAAAGCAGAAGGGAAAGATATATACGAGGAGCAACAAATAGAAGATGAAATGGAAAACATATCAAACCTGAACTCCTTTCAGCAAAGACGATAGACAGATATAAAGTCCGCAAGAATTCCAAGGAACATGTCAAAGACAAACAAAAAATATTGAATGCCTTGGAAGGGACGGCTATTTAATACGTTACCAGGAGAAGTAAAAAGCAAGCAAGGAAGCACTACAGACACATTTAAAAGACAACTTAACACGTGGTTGACATCAGTCCCAGATGAACCCTGAGTGAACAACTACACAAGAGAACGAAGGATGGGTATTAATGAAGCATGACGTGTGGTGACAGCTTCGCGCCAACTCTGCCATTATGGGTAAAATCTCGTCCAAGGCAGTCGTGGACGGGCAATCTCTCTCTCTCTCTCTCTCTCTCTCTCTCTCTCTCTCTCTCTCTCTCTCTCTCTCTCTTGACAACACTTTTCTAGGTGGCATACTACTCACCTAGGTATCAGGAGGATTATCAACAAAAATGTTCGGTATTTGTATGAGACCTTGTTGGATGCGTCAGAAAATATCGAAACAGTTCACAGATCAAGCTGTTGAAGATCTATCAACAGTTCTTCGTGAAGCCAAATTTTAGATACAGCCCTTTGAGCAGGTGAACATTATGAGGCTGTTTGTAGGAGACTAAAGAAAAGTGATTGGAATTCGTATCTGCATGCAGCTGGACACCTTGCTTACGCCATATCAGGTGATTTACACATTGAGCATATGGAAAAATTTTGCAGCGAAAGAAAACCAAAAGCTTTTCAGGGAATATGGCGTTTTCACCATCAGGAGAGCCAGCAGATTGGAGTAGCCTCTGGTAAGACATGACCACTGAACTGATGGTGGCAAGGGTATCAACCCTTCGGTGGGGCTAACCCATGGACAAGACATCACAGAAAGTACACATGACCAGGTGGATCCGGGCACTCCCTTTGACTGGTCCTTTGTGCAAAATCCTGAAAGACTGCGACTGTTCAGGATGGCGCATCAAAACCACACATGGAGCTATTGCTATCAAGACATTCGAAGAACAACAAAGACGTCGAACACTTCAGCGAGTGGATGAATGCACACTCGCCATTTGAAAACAGAAAACCGAACAAAATTGTCTCTTCATTTACAGGAACAGTCGCTGCTGAGTCACTGAACTGCGATGGTGCACTGAACGTTGGTATTTCACGTCAACGAGAAATCATACGGCAAATACTTGCACGTGTAAAAAGCCACAGCGCAAAAAGAAAGTGGAAGAAAAACCACTGAATCAATGAGCAGCTATCAAAATGCACGACAAGGAGGTTGTAGTAAACCCACAGCAAATGCTCAAGCGTGTCCTGTCAGTCCTGGTTTATTTGGCCGACTTGGCAAACATAACTGAATTATGAACTTGTACCCCCTGGCAGACCCCAGCCCTCTCTGATGAAATTTCAATGAGGCTGCTTACAAAAGCTACATTGGCGTCCTCGCTGTTCGCCGTTGTCGCTGATGAAGTAGCTTTACCTAAGAACATCACTTATGTTTTGGACGTAGGATATCTTTCCCATGCTGTTGACAGGCATCGTCTACCACCGACCAATACACAATTACGTGATTGCTACGTGCAACAAAAGCAGACCACCAGTAATATCAAACACAGCCGCAGTATTTGATGGTTATTCTAGACCACCATCAACCAGATCAGAACAGAAAAGGAGGTCAACGAAACGAACTTCCGTTGACACTGAAATCGTAAGTAATCTCATGACAACAGTAAACTAGAACGCCACATCACATGACTGTCTCAACCTCTGCAGAGCGTCCAGGCAGAAGTAAGGCAGGCAGGCAGTGTAGTGCAGACACTGCTTTAGCCGTTGTTGTTGAAGACCTTTCTGTCGTCGTGCTGGATTTTGACAGAGGTTTACTTTTGACTACACTAACCTTCAGTGTGTCTCTGCTAAATCTAGGTACAAGCAAAGCCTCATAGACACTTTTTCGACATCAAATCAAACCAAGAAGCAATACGTGACATGGTGACCTCTTATTCGTACATGGTATCAACGACTTAGATACAACATCAGTTCCATATCGACGAGAGAAGAAGCAAGCATTCAGATTTACGAATGGTAAGGAAGATCTGAGAGAAATGGTCAGGGTCTTCGGTGACCCCCAGTACAACTCAGGGAGACATTACTCAAGCTGGAGAAGAATTCTTACCGACACTCTATAGTGGAACGTTTGGATGAACACAAGTAAAATGCGTTCTAAAAACAAAATGGCAAGAGAAAGAGACAGACATGCAACCTTCTTTAGCTGGCGTTCTAGCCACTTGGAAGAGCTGCTGCTCGTCTACGTTACAATCAGGTGTACCTGCTAGTGATGCCCCGGGAATGAGATGGATCCCATATTATGGATATGGACCACTCAAAACAGCTCACATCCCCCACTTCCTAGTAAATCTGAATTAGGACCAGTAAAACTGCTTTACAATCAGCTGTGATGTCTCTAACGGTACTTTATTATTACCGATCTTGATTTTATAAAGCGATTTATGACAAATGTAATGATTGCACATGTATTCTAAAACCAGTGATCAGCTTGTATGACAGCGTAATATATTACACTCAAGTAATCTACTGCCATTTGCAAATGGCTATTTATGATACGCTCAGTTGTTGACAGACAGAGTAATCTACATTCATTTGCGTTGACTACATGTCATACTCTCGGCTATTGACTGCGTAGCTACTGCCTTCAACAGCTTACTGAATCCAAATATCTTTTATACAAAGTATACTAGTTTATACTTCCCTCAACTTAGTGAGGGATTAACATTCCTCACAATGTAAAGAAAACCTTCAAACTGATCTACCAAGATTTTTCGTAAATGTCTCACTTGAGAACACTGGGTTGAAGAACTAATTTCCTCTCGTTAGGGATTGAGTTTCGGAGCCAAATGTCTCGCTTGTAAACAAGTGTTATTTCAACAAAATGAATCTCCTTAGAAAAATGGGTTTTGGAGCCAAATTGTCTCTGGTCAAAACCACTGTTTTCGGAACCAGTTGTCTCATTTCAGACCAATGGGGTTCGGAACCAATTGTCTTACTTTAGACCGATGCAGTTCGGAACCAAGTGTCTCGCTTCAGAACAAAGAGCTTCAGAACTATTTGTCTCACTTCAGAACAATGGGGTTCGGAACCATCAGTCTCACCTCAGCAAAGTAAGTTCTAGAACCTACAGAAATAAATTGAGGGACAGTTTCCTAAAGTATTCCACATTTTTTCAGTTCAAATTAGATATAATTCTAGATCATCAATTCTCACAGTCTTTAATCAACCCATGAGGACGACAGTTTGGGCAATGCCCCATGGCAATAATGAATGACTATGTCCATAATACCACTTAGGTATGATGACTAGCTTACCAGTTACCGACAATAACCGAGTAATGAACAATATCTCGTAAATACCAGCAAAGTTACTATCTAGATGTAATGATTAGCTTATCAACCGTAATAATGTACAATGTCTCGACAACACCAAAAAAGTCGCCGCCTCCTCTGTGCAATGATTATCTTAGCAACAGTAAATGAACAGGTGGTAATTATTATGACTGGATATCATAAGGACAAGTAGGACACCCGTTAAAACAAACTGCCAAATGTCCCAACACAATATGACCTGTCATTAAATATAATGGCTATAATAAGAACAATAATAGGACTATTATATAAATATAACGACAACCATAAAAAAAACTTACAGCATTATTACGCAAGATGAAACATTGTATCTAATAACACTAGGAAGATTAATATGTAAACAGAATGCTATTACTGTCACATCTTAACGACCCCAGAAAAGATAAACAGAGCAAATCTGTTTTCACGACAAATCAACGTGAAATACTACAACTGTAATACAGCTTTTAGAATAATCATATGTATATATATATATATATATATATATATATATATATATATATATATATATATATATATATATATATATAACAACTCTGCGTGGGCAATATTCACTGTTAAAATGGAGGAGGCTGGCTTTAATGTTAATTTAATGTTTACCTTGGTGCCCCAGCGCTAGGCTAACTGTTGTTGGTGTGTGTCCCTCGTGGGTACAAGGACGTGCCTGCCAGGCAACCACCTTCTGCATGGGTGAACGTGCTTGTTGGGGGAACACAAAAAAAAAGCATCACGTGAGTTTGGTTAACGAGGGTAATTTTGATCTAACGCAAGCATATTTTTTGTAATGTTTTCAGAATGAAAAATATTAAAAAAAGACATGAATCACATTGTCGGGCGTGAGGACATTATCCAAATGACCCTGTTAGATTACAATATTCATTACATACGTATGTATGACATGTATAAAAGAACACATGTACTAAAAGAGAGACACCTGCATCACTAAGTGATGATACATAGCATAGTTTACACCCTCGAAATTCCACTTCATTCTGTCCTCACACAGAGCGGTATGACATGGCAGCCAAACACACCACGACGCCAGTAGATCCGGAAAAGACACGTTGCTAATATACAAGGTTACAAGAGGGGACAATACTATTGCAAAATTCTTTCCTCGTAACGCACAAGTAATCACACACACACACACACACACACACACACACACACACACCCACACATACACACACACACACACATTGCCTGGGCTGGAGTGTATATCAATACCTATCTATCTATCAACTATTTATATATCGAAGTATAGACATGGTACATATCTATACAAGGCAAACAGATGTGACAAAACGAGTGTGCAAACTGTGATCCAGCAACACACAGACAGTAATCACAATGGCACAAATTCATGGAGGGATTCAGAAGGGTATTCATTAGAGGTGACAGACCATTGGAAGAGAGGGAAGAAGGCAAAATATATAGAAAAAAAAATGAAAAACCAGGAGACACTATATGAGGCAGGAGGACGAAACATCCCTGCTGCCACCACAGAGTTCAGGAATTAACACTCGGACCGGGTGAATACATGAATACAACCCACTTAGGGTTCAAGGTCTCGGTGTGCTTCACACAAGCGCAAAACCTGTCTTACATTTTTTCAATACGTTTTGACTGAGATCAGTATACCATTTCTTTCCACCAAAATGATCCCAAGTGGCTCATACGCAGCTACTACATAATCAATAAAAAAACAACTATTCAATTATATTTTCTACAAACTTCACCGTAATGAAGACACACATAAAGATATGTGGACTGATGGTGCATAAACTACTCAAACCCACTCGTGTCCTGCGTCTCGAGTGAGGTCTCGTTCAGTGATTCAACAAGCCTAGCCTCAAACCCGTTGACGTACAAATTCACCGAAAAATTACCTTTGTGGTCTAGGTCATCCTATCACATCCTCACGTTGACTACTTCATCCAGAGGAAGAGCACTATTGATTGATTCCTGGCTTTGATTTGCCATCTTTCGACACGGACGTTTTTGTCTTTCATCAAAAACTAATTGTTTACGCTTGGTGAATATCTGCACACCCGACTATAAGTGTTTTAGAGTTACCAGCCGTTGATCTTTTCAGTTCAGCCGCACGTAAATAGTTTCTCGCAACATAGCACTGAGGTAACGCTGGATAAAAACGAGTAAAAACAATTCTATGGTCACAGACACACTGGTTACATCCACACACCACCTGTGTCCTGGGTTCACTGTTATTCCTCAGAAATATATGACGTCAGAAACCCGCACGTTTTCTTTGGTGATTGTAAATTTAGAAAATGTTGTATAGGTATAGTTAATATGATTTTACTTTTTTCTGTTATTCATACAAGTTCTACAAATCAAAATGTGTATCTGTATTTCAGGGAGAATGGTAAGAATTTCACTAAATGTCGGACAAGAAGCAGTCTTATAATGGATATGAATGGTTCAATATCAATCAGACGCCTTGTTTTGACATACTATTTTCCTCTTTATTGTGACCGACTTGGCATGGGCAAAGCATGCCTCAGGCCAAGCCATCTAGGGTGAAATAAAAAAAATGAAAGAACAACAAATAGGCTAATAAGGGTTATGCAGATGTTTGTAGATCTGATTCAAAGGAAGAAAGTTACGGAATACGAAGAGGGAAAGATAGGATGAGGAAGAAATATCCACGGTTCTGCAGTTCGAGGGACGGTGGTGGTATTGTAACCGCTGTTCGTCGAGTGGCCAGTCTTCACACAGAAACTGCGGGAAGCAGCAGCCAAACGCATGCCACGAGTCCAAGCCTTGGGGATGGGGACACGTGCTGACATCTCACAAGCGCAATGGCCAAAGTACTACTTGTATAATCAAGGTTGAGGGAGAGAGAGAGCAACAACATCGCGGAGCACGGAAAGGGACGGTTGAAAAGAGGTGATGCCAGGAGAATCTATGAGACAGTTTCACTCTGTTCATATAGAAGTGTAAGCTGAGCCACGTAACATTTTGGCAATTTTGTAATGAGTTAGTACTTAGTTCATGTTCATCTTTTGTTACAGGTTTGATATCAAAGGATAAGGTATGAAAAAAGAAATACATACCATTTCGCCCATACCAACCCCTACATGAGTACCTACAACTCTTCTATCACTTCTCTACAAAGCTGACCATGTCTTGAGATGGTATGTGTTCTCACAGCTTCAGACACCACAGCGACAGCGTTGATGGATAGTTGCTGCCTGCAGGGAGTTGCCTGACTTTGTTTTCACTGGATATGGTTTTAAGAACAACTTTCATGTAACAGCATTTCAGGGTGAGAAGGATAATACCCATGTTATCTTTGATATCCTTCTTTTCACCTACCCACTTTTTATGACTCAAACTTCTTATATCTCCATGTCCAAAACATTCAACATTCCTTCAGAAACTCACTCCATCTCCTCTTCACCTTACATTTGTCTGTTACTACTTCCTTATTTGCCCTCTTCACCGACGATGCCATTTGTTCTCTCGTGTTTCCTCACACTATCAACTTTTCGAAACATTTTCTTACTCTCCATGAAGTTTGTTATTAATCACTCACAACCCACCTCTCGTTTGCCCACTTTTTCAGGTTGCAGCTTCCTCTTCAACTACTGCTACTTTCTCTTGTACATCTTTCAATCACTTACACGCCTTCCCTGGAATTAACAACAATAAATCTCTCTTAAGAATCTCTTTCATTGGCAGCTTAACTCAATCATTTCACCACTACCCTAACTTAATATACTCTCACCTTACACACACACACACACACATACATATATATATGAACAAAGTGCATATGAACACGCTCCTTCATAGAACATACAAACCTCCAACAGCTAGGATCGAACCCGGGACCCCTGTGCAACAGGCGGGAGCGCCACCGCTAAGCTATGATCGCCCCCATAGGGAAATGACTATTCGAATACTATGTACTCGAATACCCTTCGTCTCACGTTGGTGAGCAACGGTGTCTACACCGGTCATTTCCCATCAGGCTCACACAGCCAGCAGATAGCATTTTACCGAACCTAACCGTACAACGCGGAGGTATATGAATACGAACAAAGTGCATATGAACGCGCACCTTCTTAGAACATACAAACCTCCAACAGCCAGGATCGAACCCGGTACTCCTGTGCAACAGGCGGAAGCGCTAACGCTAGGCTATGATTGCCCCTATAAGCCGCTTTGTATATTCCTTCACCCTCTCAAGTCATTACCCTCCCATACAACTTACCATGTACACTCAACAAACTTATGCTTCTGAACACACACCTTTATCCTGCTTGCAGTTCGCAAATCCTCAGGCACCTCACCATGGCCCACACATACATTGAAAATCCTGTCTAACCAACCAACAACACATTCAACTGCAATACCGTGCACTCCAACCGCTTTACCACATTACATCTTCTTTCTTCACCAAACCACTCTCCTTCACTCTTTCACTTCGCATACCACGCCGGTCCAAACACCCTATATCTGACACCTATCACCAAACACATTCAACAATTCTTCAAAGTACTCACTCCATCTCCTCACTCCATCACTACCTGTTACCACTTCCCCTTTTGCCTCCTTAGCCGATGTTACTATTTGTTCTCTTGTTTTTCGCACATTATAAACCCCCTTCCAAAAAGATCCTCTTCTCCCTAAAGTTTACCGACACTTGCTCACTTCAACTCGCATTTGCCCTCTTTCTTAACTTCTGCACCTTTCTATTGACTTCCTGCCGCCTTCTCTTATACATTCCCAATCATTTTTACTGCTTCTCTGCAAGTACCGTCCAAACGCCTCCCTTTTTTTCTTTCACTAGCAACTTTACTTCTTCATTCCACCACTTTTTACCCTTTCGAATCTGCCCACCTCCTACCTTTCTCATGCCACATACATCTCTCGCACATGCCACAGAGAATGAATGTGAGCGGGTGTGGCCTTTCTTCGTCTGTTCCTGGCGCTACCTCCTTGACGCGGAAATGGTGATCAAGTAAGAGAAAAAAAATATTATCATTCATCTTTTACACTTGATCGCCGTTTCCCGCGTCAGCAAGGTAGCGCCCGGAAACAGACGAAGAAAGACCCATCCAATCATATAAACACATATGTACAAATACATACGTACACGTACATATGCATTTATTCTTTATTTGATTATACTTTGTCGCCGTCTCCCGCGTTAGCGAGGTAGCGCAAGGAAACAGACGAAAGAATGGCCCAACCCACCCACATACACATGTATATACATACACGTCCACACACGCACATATAAATACCTATACATCTCAACGTATACATATTTATACACACACAGACATATACATATATACACATGTACATAATTCATACTGTCTGCCCTTATTCATTCCCGTCACATATACATATCAACATATATACAAATACATACATACACGTACATATACATACATATACATTTATTCATTTTTCATACTTTGTCGCTGTCTCCCGCGTTAGCGAGGTAGCGCAAGGAAACACACGAAAGAATGGCCCAACCTACCCACATACACATGTATATACATAAAGGTCCACACACGCACATATACATACCTATACATTTCAACGTATAAATACTCACACATACACAGACATACATATATACACATGTACTTATTTATACATGCTGTCTTCATCCTCTCAAGCCGCCACACATGAAATGGCACCACCCTTCCCCCCGCGTGAGCCCTAGGTAGCGCTAGGAAAAGACAACAAAGACCCCATTCGTTCACACTCAGTCTCTAGCTGTCATGTATACCGAAACCACAGATCCCTTTCCACATCCAGGCCCCACAAAACTTTCCATGGTTTACCCCAGACGCTTCACATGCCCTGGTTCAATCCATTGACAGCACGTCGACCCCGGTATACCACATCGTTCCAATTCACTCTATTCCTTGCACGCCTTTCACCGTCCTATATGTTCAGGCCCTGATCGCTCAAAATCTCTTTCACTCCATCTTTCCACCTCCAATTTGGTCTCCCACTTCTCTTCGTTCCCTCCACCTCTGACACATACATCTTTGTCAATCTTTCCTCACTCATTCTCTCCATGTGACCAAACTATTTCAATACACCCTCTTCTGCTCTCTCAACCACACTCCATTTATTACCACACATCTCTCTTACTGTTTCATTACTTACTTACTCGATCAAACCACCTCACACCACATATTGTCCTCTATCATCTCATTTCCAGCACATCCACCCTACTCCGCACAACCCTATGTATAGCCAATGCCTCAGAACCATAAAACATTGTTGGAACCACTATTCCTTCAAACATACCCATTTTTGCTCTTCGAGATAAGGTTTTCGCCTTCCACACATTCTTCAAGGCTCCCAGAACCTTCGCCCCCTCCCCCCACCCTGTGACTCACTTCCGATTCCATGGTTTCATCCACTGCCAGATCCACTACCAGATTTTTAAAACACTTCACTTCCTCCAGTTTTTCTCCATTCAAACTCACCTCCCAACTGACTTGTCCCTCAACCCTACTGAACCTAATAATCTTGCTCTTATTCACATTTATTCTCAGCTTCTTTCTTTCACACACTTTACCACACTGAGTCACCAACTTCCGCAGTTTCTCACTTGAATCAAACACCAGCGCTGTATCATCAGCGAACAACAACTAACTCACTTCCCAAGCCCCCTCATCTACAACAGACTGTATACTTGCCCCTCTCTCCAAAACTCTTGCATTCACCTCCCTAACAACCCCATCCATAAACAAATCAAACAACCATGGAGACATCACGCATCCCTGCTGCAAACCGACATTCACTGGGAACCAATCACTTTCCTCTCTTCCTACTCGTACACATGCCTTATATCCTCGATAAAAACTTTTCACTGCTTCTACAACTTACCTCACGCACCATATACTCTTAATACCTTCCACAGAGCATCTCTATCAACTCTATCCATGCCTTCTCCAGATGCTACATACAAATCCATCTGTTTTTCTAAGTATTTTTCACATACATTCTTCAAAGCAAACACCTGATCCAAACATCCTCTACCACTTCTGAAACCACACTGCTCTTCCCTAATCTGATGCTCTGTACATGCCTTGACCCTCTTAATCAATACCTTCCCATATGATTTCCTAGGAATACTCAACAAACTTATACCTCTGTAATTTGAATACTCACCTTTATCCCCTTTGCCTTTGTACAATGACACTATGCATGCATTCCGCCAATCCTCAAGCACTTCACCATATACATATACATATCAACATATATACATATACATACATACACATACAAAGGCATATTCATACTCGTTTGCCTTCATCCATTTCAGCGCCAACCCGCCCCATCGGAAACAGCATCGCCATCCCCTGCGTCAGCGAGGAAGCGCCAGGAAAACAGACAAAAGAGGCCACTTTCGATCACACTCAGTCTCTAGCTGTCATGTGTAATGCAACGAAAACACAGCTCCCTATCCATATCCAGGCCCACAGATCTTTCCATGGTTTATCCCAGATGCTTCACATGCCCTGGTTCAGCCTAAATATATATATATATATATATATATATATATATATATATATATATATATATATATATATATATATATATATATATATCAACACAAGTGCATATGAGCGTGCCCTTGACGGGACATACCTCATACGTCCATCAAGTGAGGTTCGAACCAGTGTCTGTTGTGTGCGAGGCAGGTAAGTCATCAGCCCAGCCACCGGGCTATAAGAAAGGAACCAGCTATTTGACATATCGAATATCCACTCGTCCAATATACAGGCATCGTAGATCATCGTGGGACGGCTTCCTTTGCACCAGTAAACAGAGGAAGTGGTTTACCGAGACGCTGACAGAAATGATGTTAGAACAAATACATAACGCTCGCAGTGGCCTGGCTGACAAGTGTCCTTGGTTCGCATTCAACTGGGAGTGGTATGAGCCCCCATTGATGAGGTAAGATATATATATATATATATATATATATATATATATATATATATATATATATATATATATATATATACATATAAGTGATGTATATATAAGCTTTTTTGGCTTAACGACCTTCTAACTGCTAACCTTGAGAGGAGGTGAGGTCTATATATGCCTGTCTCCCTCTCTGAGGCACCAGCTACACAGCTCTCCTGATAATATGAACACAAAAGTCACCTGTGAGGATTTTCCTTTCAATCGCTCGCTAACTTCCCTCTCCATTTGATTTTCACAGACACTCTAGTGTAGAAAGGGCTTTTCTGGATTTCCCGAAACAGTGTGTATACCTCGCATCACTCTTCAGGTATTTCAGATCATATCTACTTCCACTGATTGTTCTTTCTTCCCTCAGACACAGGGACATTGTTTTCATCAACCCCTCAGTCTAGGTAGTTTATTGCTACCTGGTTCATGGTTGGCGTTCAGTTTTCCTATGGTTAATGGCACTTTATCCATTGCTGGTATTACTTTTATTGCCAATTTCCCTCTCTGGTGCGTTCATTGTTGAGGACACTCGTTAACTGTTCTCGTTAAGGTTGAAGGTAGTCTCGGTGACTGATGTCTTCAATATTGCACAAGCTCTTGTTTACCATTCCTTGCAAATCTATTTCCTGCTGACTTCATTGTTCCTTGCAAACTGGCTCACTGCTCTCTCAAACTGGCTCACTGCTCATTCAAACTGGCTCACTGCTCTCTCCAATTTACCTTGTAATCACTCTTATTGCTGACTCCAACGTTCCTTGAAAACTCACTTTCTTGCAAGCACACTTACTGCTATATCAACTCTTGCCTGCAAGCACAATGCTACTGTGAGCGCTGTTTGCAGTCTCTCGTACTGCTGGTTTTGCTTTCTACTTCGCCAGCAACAAACGAAAAAAAGCTCGCATTTGCTCACATCCATCTTCAAGCTGTAATGTGTAATGCACCGAAAACACAGCTCCCGATCCACAACCAGTCCCCACAGACCTTTCCATGGTTTACTTTGACCGCTGTGTGTGTGTGTGTAACTCCAACACATCTTACTTTCCTCCCCTCATCTTTGACGAAGCCATTGGAGCCACCGCAGCACACGCTTTCCTTCACTCTTACCTTAATAAAGTTACTAGTTTCACTAATACACACACTTACCTTTACTCTTCCCTTAGTAAAGTTATTTGTGTTCCCCTACAGTACGCTCTTACCCTCTCCCTTCCCTTCATGACAGTGTGTGAATACTTTACTTCCATGAAAGACGAACACGTTGACTGTGTCTTCGATTTTCTCCTCACTAATATTGCAGGACCAGTTGCCACTTCTCAGTATTACCTTGACACATTTCTCCTCCGATATTGGTCAAGCTGCCGGTGGTAGAGTGACACACGTTTCCGGACGTGGTATTGGTCTGACGTGAGTCGTGGTCGGTAAGTTTAGCCAAGATACGGCCGGTCTTAGCTGGTGGCTGGCCAGTAGTTCTTGTCGGGGGTACTGGTTCTTTTTCGTACCCTTGCCGGTGTGTGGCCAATGTACTGGGATACTAATCGCATATAAGTCCGGGTATATCGAGCTTTCGATGGGAATGAGCACAGTAAGGTGAATGTGTTTGGAAATGAAATGTTTAAAGACAGTATGTGTTGTGGGGAGGGTTGCTCGAGCATGTGACAAGAGTAAGAGAGAGCTGAGAAAGGTGTGTTGAAAAGGTATGGGCATATGGAGAGAATGAGTGAGGAGAGGTGGGAAATGAAAAGATGGAGTGAAAAAGATTCTGAGTGCTTAGGGCCTGAACATACAGGAAGGTGAAAGTCGTGCACTGAACAGAATGAATGTTCCTGTCTCTATCTCGCTCATGGGGTAAAATGCGATTAAGTATATATTGCAATAAGATCGCGGTAATGAGCGAGGCCTAAGTATTTGCTGATAGCCACATGCCCCATATGTTTTATAAAGAGTAGACTAGCAAGGATCTCCCTGATAGACTTAAGCAGCATAATCATTGTATAAGAATACGGCAGGTTTCCAATGACTTGTTTATTCACGTGGAGATTAAGACAGCTCTATTGCTCGGACCAGTGCCGCTTCACTTATAACCTGTAACTCTTTGATAAAGAGAAACATTATTGAATCTCCCACAACTGAATAAACAAAGAACTGTAACATGAATATTAGTGAACGTCCATATAAAGTGGACAGCTCTGTCGTAGACAAAGTTTGTGAACGGTTTAATCTCCCCTGACTGTGTACTAAAATTTTAAGACAGGCTCTGTGCCAGACCCGACTACCGCAAGCCACACTCCTGTGAACGTAAACACCACATAACATATATATATATATATATATATATATATATATATATATATATATATATATATATATATATATATATATATCTTTCTTTTTTTTTCTGTCATACTATTCGCCATTTCCCGCATCAGCGAGGTAGCGTTAAGAACAGAGGACTGGACCTTTGAGGGAATATCCTCACCTGGCCCCCTTCTCTCTTCCTTCTTTTGGGAAAAAAAAGAGGGAAGGATTTCCAGCCCCCCGCTCCCTTCCCTTTTAGACGCCTTCTGCCCTATCCCCAGGGATAATATATATATATATATATATATATATATATATATATATATATATATATATATATATATGCTTCCCTCTTATCCGTTCACTCTTATTCTTTCGTTTCATACCAACTCACGCACGCGATAAGATTGAGATTGGACGTCCCAGCTGCTGTAAAACTGCAAAGTCTGCGCCGGCAAAATTTTTATACTTTCCCCTCAGACCCAACAGCATTTGACGATAGGGCGTTCTTGTTGTTTCCACATGACTCGTCCTCTGATAAGGTTCATATCGGAGAGTCATGTTCGAGCGAATAATTCCGTGGAAAGTAAGTAAAAATGTAAGTTCACTTCATATATGCCGTTCCGTTCTAAAGTACCAAAATTTACATTAGTGTCGCGATAGTCCATCTAGCGCAAAGAAAACGTAATCTTCCTGAGCCGGAAATTTAGGTTAGGATAAAGCATGAATTACGTTACTGGAAGGGAGGGAACAGCAAGAGAGTTACTTCTAAAACCTGATTTTTCTTTTTTTTTCTGAAACGTTCCCGTGGTAAAGAAAATGGATATCAGAACAGCTGACTTGGTAACGCTACGATAGACTATCGCAAGTCACCTACGATCATAATAGGGAAGCATGACGAACTAACATGATCAATATATGTATTTCCTAAAATGATGTCGAGTCCTCTCGTCCTCATTAAGCACTGGCTCTTAAGCAAATACGTTGCAGAACTGAGGAAACTACTAACCTGCAGTTCCAAAGCCATGTTATAACTAAGCAAAACAACTTCAACAAACACCTCCAGTATCAAGGCTACACACACACACACACACACACACACACACACACACCTGTTAAGTAAAGAGACGTATCGTATCAACCAAGAAAGCACCTCAGTGATTAATGATAAAAGAAACCAACTGTTCTCGTATGAAAATAAAGGAAATGTGTGGAGTAAATCATATAAACTTGTACTCCTCATTTTTCTGTGAGATAACTGCTATAATGTAAGATGTATGTCAAGAGTATAGCTAGCATGGTGAAGGAGGGGCGTGGATAAATCCGTCAGCGTCTTTAGATTCAGTGTGATGCATCTTGGAAAATGATATGTATTACTCCATCGCTCTTGGGCAAGTTATGTGCTGAATGCGACCATTTATAGCGGCTAGGCTGCCCCTGCTGGTGGTCAAGAGGGTATCGCGATAAAGTTGTTGGAGGGATCGTGGTCGCGGCATCAGAGAGGCACCTCATCCAACAATACTGGTGAGGGAAGTGGCCTAAGGCAGCAGAGAGGCACCACATCCTGCACAAACAGAGGGACGTGGCTAGCGGAAGCAGGAAGGAACCATACCCTGCGTCATCAGGGAGGGACGTGGCCAGCAGTAGCAAGGTGGCACCACCACACCAGCAGTGAGGGACGTGGCGAGTGGCAGCAGGGGGACACCACAGCACCAGCAGAGGGACGTGGCGAGTAGCAACAAGGAGACACCACAGCACCAGCAGAGAGGGCGAGTGACAGCAGGGAAACACCACAGCACCAGCAGTGAGGGATGGTGGCGAGTGGCAGCAAGGAGAACACCACAACATCAGCAGTGAGGGGTGTGGCGAGTGGCAGCAGGGAAACACCACAGCACTAGTGGTAAGGGACGTGGCCAGCGGCAGCAGGGAGGCACCACCAAAGTGTCGGTGGTAAGTGCCACGCTCCACCTGTCGCTACTCATCACGACGGAGGATAACAGCCACCAGCACAAGTGTCTGCCTCCAACACAAACCTCACCATCACTGCTCACCAACACTTACAAGTTCTTATTGGTGCTTCTTGGAGTATACAGCCTTCTGTACCCTTATTATAATTACCTTTGGGACTTTTGTTTGCAAACTCAAGTTGGCTCATACCTTGAGTAACGCTTTAATGAGCAACATGTCTACCTTGATTAAGATGTCCCCGATAACTTTCAAGAGAACTTAGCCACCTCAAATGATCAAATCCTCGACCACTGGAATGGTGTTATGTATATATATCTGCGAATGGCGTAATCATTCCTCTATCATTTCCTAAATTTCTATAATCTTATTGGATGCCTTCAGTTCAAATATTTCCCACCGTTCTGTTTACTTATGTCCCGCACTTAACACCTGACGATATAGTTTCAGGTTTAAAGCTGACACGATACTTTCATTAGCAGCAAGTGGGACGGGTCCGTCAAGGGTGAGGCTCGTGAGCTATGGAGAAACCTCCGTGGCTGGAGGTCATGTCCACTGTAAACACGAGCGATAATCTTCGGCTCAGGAGGACTGGGTCCAACTGGCTGTCAACTTTAACGTTTCGTTCCTGATAAAAGTAAATTTCTTCGTGGTTACGTCCCTAAAACTTCATTCTTTAATGTTCGATATTTTTCTTTTTTTTTTTTTTACTTCCGTTATGATCATCTTATCATTCACAATCTGGCGAGGCTTTTTATCTTATATTTCATACAGTTTTTTTTTTTTTTACGGTGTGTGAGCTTTTATTTTGCTTGTTTTGCTTGTTATTTCACTGCGCCTAATCTAGAATTATTCTTCAATCTAGAGAGCACAAAGTTTGAGATTCTAAGCACGTCATTATGATAATGACAACCGATAATATGTCCCATTTTCTTATGAATGTGAAGTCGATGTAAGACATCACTTTTAAGAGAACGATTCTGTTTTCAGGTTACTTGCCTACAGACCTGGGCTACATCTACTGCACACAGTGAAAACAACAACGAAATCCTCATCCAGAAAAATCATTCAGGTGAGCAAAGATTGGTCAACAGAGCCATGAACTATAATGCACACACACACACACACACACACACACACACACACACACACACGTACGCAAAAAATATTGAAGTAGAAGCTCTTTTTATCATATTGATTAGTAAAGTATTAGTTTCTGTGACACAAGAGGCACAACTCACATTCAGGGAGAATACATTTGGCGTACGTAGACCTGACGCTTGGTCAAGAGAAGGTAGTCTATACTACAGCTAGACAGATATTATGCTCCAATAGACACTATTATGGGAGAGCCAAGGGGAATAGCATGCAGGTTCTCGCCCCTCGCGTACAACACTGTTACACATTAATGTCGAATTTCTACACCTATTTGTTACCCTCAGTACAGAGGAATACAAAGGAATTCACACACTAACAGACTACTGGGCTCTTTCGTGACTGTTATTGATAGTGGAAGAGATATGACAATCATAGATCAGTGTGGTAATAAGCGTAGAAATACGTACATATTGATAAAAATATATATAAATTTTTCACGCAGCTAAGGAGGCGCGAATAATGTCAGTCGTGGATCTAAACCCAAGTATTTACCATGTATATTCTTAAATGTGTCTAAAGTACCCAACTCAGTACCCAACGACACAATGCCTCTTCAGGGCGACCATTTCCACACAGAAGCCACCTCAGTACAGTGATTGCCTCCGCTAAATAACAGCCTTCTCGCGGGCACTGGCCCTCTGCAGCAGGTGTATATACCCAGTGAACACCACCTACTAACCGCCTTCACACAGTGCCAGTAATAGAATCTTGAAAGTTAACTTTAAGTTATTTGCTGATCAAAATCCTCTTCGTCCATGGTAAAACCTACAGCCTTCAACTCCACGATTAATTGGACTGTGCTGGTTACAATTCCTTTGGCCCACTGTAAGCTGCTCGTCAAAAATTCTCTGAGCCCAATGTATGTACTTCTTAATCCTACTCACGTTCCAGAAATAACCTGGAAGTTTTCCCTTCTCACCAGTCTCTCAAGTCTTGATAGGGTTTTGTTGACTATCACACTCCAGGTCAAGCTGATAGTACCTGCAGCCTACACTCACGTACTCCAGATCCGGTGTGAGTATAGGATGATCATAATCATCCACTTACATTGCAGTAACTCTGACTATAATAATTCGCTAGGAGTACCCTATGGGCCAAAAACCTCCAGACCAACTGTTAAGTGTTATAAGTCCACTATAATTCCTTACTGACTACCAACCAGCAATTCCAATCTAATTACGTATCAGCTACTATCCCTTCAGGTCCACTGTAAGTAACTCCCCACCCTCTTCCCCCGCTATAACACTCCAGGTTCTATGTAAATATATCTTGTCCATGACTCTCCAGATCCACAGTAAGTACCTCCTGGCCATAGCTTTCCAGGTTCACCGTAAGTACCTCTTTGGCATAATCCTCCAGGTCCACAGTAAAGGCCCCGGGCCTCAACCCTCCAGCTCAGCCGTTGGTAAGTCTTGGCCATAACGCCCTCAGTCCTGTGTACAGTGCACACTAACATCCTCAGACAGAAAGGTCATCATCATTCTTCAGTGCTGATGCATATACTATGACGCAGCTCACGTGAGTTACCGCATCATAAATATCTACATCAATCCAGTTGTCTGAGGTGATAAAATGGCAAAAGTGGCAAAATTCTTATGGCCTTTCTTCCCCCATGTGATACAAGCAACGAGCGAAAGCCATTAAAATGTAGACGACCACGAAATTTCCCGTCGGTTGTGCTTAAGATGAAATTTCAGAACCTATTAACCGCTTTCCAATATTGTGGTCCATAAGTTAAGCATCAAGGATTTCTCTTAAAGTCTTATTACTCAACGCCATACAGGCAAGAAACCACACACCGCAGTAGAGTAGGTGGTATAGTCTGCCTTTTGTAGTACAGACGTGCAAATGAAGGTGTAGCTGTGTTTATGTTTTAGTTAGATGCACAGTCTAACACTGCATGATTGTCTACTCAAATGTGCTTTAGTGATATGATATTGTACATCTAGTAATACTGACGTAGAACTGGAGAACAACAGATTTACATATGTTAGTTTAGTTGCGGTACGTCTGGTTTAGTGATGATAATCATCTTTTATATATCGATTAGATGGGCTTCTGAGGGGTTTAGGCAACACTCGGAAGACTCACTGAACCAGTGGATCGAAGTACTGGAGGACAATTGGTATGATATTAAGCCGACTTCGCCTTAAAAATCCTTTGTCAGTCTTTGTGGCTCCCGGAGTGTCTTTAGGATGTAATAATTGTGTTTCTGAGCTGTGAGATCGTAGTGTCCTGGGATAAGGTGGTGCCATATATCCGTAGGCGAATGGGAGATGGCATTAGTGAACAGCCGGGTGAAAAGTCATGGAATGGGTTAACGTGATTGGCCATGGAAGCGGTTGAGGATGGGGAAGACTGCTCAAGAAATGTTTGAAAGTTGTACACGGGTTAGTAAGGAAGAAAGTAGGCTAGAATATAAGGCTAGAGGCAAGTTGGTTGATATGGCTAGATTATCTTTATAATATGACCTCTGAAGATGTGGTAATACACGAAAGCGCACACTATGCTCGCGTTTGTTTTTCCTTGCGGTGATTTGACATTAATGAAGTCATGTCTTTTCATGATTTTTGCGCGCGCGCACACACACACACACACACACACACACAAAGGTTTTCCAAATAGCCCCACCTCAACATGCTCGGCACTCAGTTCAATGCAACAGCAATAGACTCCTCCCATCCAAACCACTTTACAATCCCCACTAGAAATAAAAAGTTTACCCCAGCCTCACACACACACACACAAGGAACCTCTACACACAGAGCCCACCACCCCTAACAAATAAAACACGGACAAAACACATGCACAATGAAATAACCCGACAAGGCTTAAACAACGACTTACAAACTCAGTCTTAAATTCCGACCCCCAACCTAACATGGGTCTTGATATATACCTGGCAAACGCTATAAAGCCAAACCACAGGTGGCTCCTGTAGCCTTCTGACCGTCAACTCGTACCGTATATTTGCGGAATGATATAATAACGTTTGGTATCGACTGCCATCCAGCTGCTTATGATGGCCGGTTACAGGTCGCGTATGGCGCCAATTCTAGTGAGGGAGAGGTTATACTGGGGGATGGCAGCCTCCGCTGTGGGTGTGGAGCTCAACCCTCGAGAGATCTTTTGTAGGGAATGGGTATCTTACCCTGCGGAGTGGGTTGTGCTTATCTTGGGGGATGGGGTTTGCCAGCTCGGGGAGATGGGCTGCTATCTCTTGGGGGTGGGTTGTCTGCCCTGGGGACCAGGTAGCCTTGCTAGTGGTGGATAGCCAGCCTTAGGGGTGAGTTCCCATTCTTGGAGGAGGTTGCCAGCCTGGAGATAGATCGGATCAGAATGATGTTGATGGTGCCAGCCCTGGAGGTGGGTTGCCAGACTGGGGATGGTTCGTAAACCCTGGAGCCTCTTCTTCCAACCCTGGGGCTGTGGGGGACAGCCCTGAGAGGTGAGGGAAACCATAAGTACCATTTCCCGAATTAAATACATTTTCAATAATTCTGTCTGTGTCCTGACCACTCAATCGTGTCACAGAAGGGAAAAAAGTCGACACAGTATAATACTTCACCGAATAGTTTTCTATTCCCAGCATACCGTATTCATAAGTAAAAATAACAGCAAAAAAGGGGTATTTACAGAACCTGAGATGAGTCAATTCTCAAGACACCACAAATAATCATAAGGAATAATTACAAAACAGACAAACAGTGGAAAAAGATGAGTGGCCTTATCCATACACTGCACTGTGATACCATGAATACATAGATGGAACCCATTGTCTTTCAAGCAAACTAAACGTCTCACGCAAATGATATTACCTGAATAACCATCATATTTGCGTGTTGAATCTAATCGATTCTCCACAATGGATTTGATTACTCTTCCATTCTTAATGATATTAATTTTGCTGTGTATCATACTTAGGCAATTCACGAAGTATATCTAACAACTGCTATAAACAAACACCTCGGTTCAGTTCGAGGCTGTAGGGTCTAACTCTCTCCTCTTCACCTAGGCTTCTTTAGATCACTGCACTCTCTCCGTGAAACACGATAATGGCGGAGCATACAAATCAAATCCTACGAAGGGTGGCTTAATGTAACGTAAAGGCGGAATAAAGACGGAGGCAAGTGACCGCTCAAGGATTTATAAGTTAATGTAGGGAACAGGATATAACATAATGTCTCCGCGGTTTTTCCAACTGTTGTTCGACTTACATGCTTTTGATTTTTGGTAAGTTATTCCAGTTTTTTAAATCCGGTTTATATCCATGGAGTTAACGACACAAATTCCAGCGTATCCGAATAACGTCAAAGATATTTCTCGCGTCCATGGTCTGTGTCTTTGCCTTTGTCTGTGCTCTCTATTGTAGTAATTTAGTCCAGATTTGAACGCTGAATCCTCAGTAAGCCCGAGGGACACGAACAGAGAAGGAGGGACAAAGAGCACGCGTGTAGAAATGGTATTTGTGTAGCTGGTTTAAGAATCTGAAACAGAGAGGAAAAAGAACTTGGTTTGTTTCTACCGCTAGGAATGTAAAAACTCAGAGGTTAGAATTCATTGGTATATAATGAACGGTAATTTACATTTTACAGTTGACTTCCACCAACCCTTTCATCACACGCCTACTTTACGTAAGGTTCCATGAATCAAAAAGAGTCATACACTCAAGAGAGATACGTTGAGGGAAAATGAATGAAGGTCTTTTTCATACGTGTTATTTATGATACATAGTTTCTTAAGAATGTTCTTACTTTCCCTGAGCAATAGCATATATCACCAAGAACACCAAGATACGTCCCTTTCTTATCTTTCTTATCTTACCCTCGTATATTAAGACACTGCACAACGAACCAGCACGTCCTTACACATTCTACTCTTCGAAGGATGAGTGCAAAACGTAAAGTTCGAATATATCAGCGAAATCTGGCAAGAAGATGCCTTCAAGGATGATAAAGAGGACGCTGATATTGGAGTCAAAATGTCGAAGGTTAAGGCACTGTTCCTTTATGAGATTCGTTGAATATTTTCGTGTGTGCGCCTTGCAGAAAGATGTTTATAGAGGCTCTCTAGAGTAATCAGCTTTTCCGTCAGTCTGCCTTCCCATCAGACTACCTTCCCGTCCCCCGTTAGTCTGTCTTCTCGTCGGCCTGTCGTTCGTCCAGTCAGCTTGTCTTTCTGTCAGGCTGTCTTCCCGTCAGCACGTCTTTCTGTCATTCTTTCTTCCCGTCAAGCTGTCTTCATGTTAGTCTGTCTTCCCGTCAGCTTTTCTTCCCGCCGGTCTGTCTTCCCGTCGGTCCGTCTGTCCTCCCACACTCCAGTTTCCGCAAGACAGTAGAAAAAAAGAAAGTTTTTCCAATTTAATAAAAACTTGGTATGAAGATACTCTCGCGGAAAAGAAATACCCTTATTGATATTCGGGCCGGAGGAACCAAAGGTCAGAGTCACTGGTTCTCTCGGAGGTGACTTTTGTGGAGGATTCCACCACATCTGTGCAACAATTAGGGCGGGGAAAAAAACGAAGACTTGTGTGTCCCATAAGGGATCAGAGGCCCTTCAGATCGGTGTTTTAGGGTACCCTAAAAGACACCAGCCTTTCCTTCCATTTGTCAGTCTATAATTTAGTCTGCGTAAGAGAAGCAGTTCAAAACCTCTGGCAGAAACCATGAGACGAGAGAGACACAGAAGAACTACAACCAAATTCAAGACGTCATCAGCAGTACGAACGTGGGGAAACACTTGGGTCATCATGGTGCCTCATAACACTAAGGAAAGCTATAGCCTCTCATCCACGTACACAAAGAACAATGTTAGTTTAGCTTAGCTATCCCTTTTCCTCAAACCAACAAGCAAACTCATCATCATATGGACATTCCAAGTTAGCATGTACACAATGTTAGCTTAGCTTAGCTATTTCTTTTCCTCAAACCAACAAGCAACCTCATCATCATATGGACATTCCTAGTGAGCTGTAAATGTTAGCTTAGTTTAGCTATTTCTTTTCCTCAAACCAACAAGCAACCTCATCTTCATATGGACATTCCTAGTGAGCTGTAAATGTTAGCTTAGCTTAGCTATTTCTCTTCCTCAAACTAACGAGCAACCTCATCATCACATGAACATTCCATGTTAGCTGTGGATGTACAAATGTAACTCCAGAAACAAACATCCAGTACACTTGATACACCTCAGTAAAAACAACCATGTTTTTCTTTTCCTTTAGTGTACTTTCCCTAGTCCAACCACTTTTTTTTTCCTACCCCTCTAACCACCCAGCAGGGAAAAGAAGAAAAAAATATATAGGTCAATTACACACACAAAGAACTCTACACACAAATCCTAGCTGAGGTTATAAAAAAACATTGTGTACCTAAAGTACACCTTAATAGGACGACGCTGCGTTGTGGGGTCATAGGTCTGCCTGATACCTGTCCTCTGGGAATTAGTTACGTACAGTTTTAAACTGACGTGAACTTTCAAGCGTCGTCAACCCTGATTGGAACACTCGCTAGCCATCCTGTGGTTCTCTCCCTGCGGTATACGTTACATTGTGTCGGATGTAATCATCTGTACTTCCTACGTATGCAGTATCTGCTGTGTGCGCGCATGCTCAGTAAGAGTGAAGTTTGTGTAGCAACTGCACTTACGATAAACCCCGAATCATCGATCTATCTATCTGTGTATCTATCTAGCTTTCTTGTTATTCATCTATGTTAACATTGGGGATAAAGAGAATAATTCTTGTTAAGCCACACCATAACGTCAAATACCTTATCATTTATAATGCATAGGATTAGAGGCGGATCCATATGTTATATATGAATCGTACGCCAAAACCCTATAAATTTCGCTTTTGTTTAAAGCGCTCATCTCTCTCTCTATAGAAGCAATTTCACACTAGGACTCAGTCCTGTGTGATGTTATACGTACGTCTGGCATCACGATGTCTCCAGATCTCTGGCGAATCCAACCACATCAGTCAGCCAGCCAGCCAGTCAGCTCAGGGTACTGATGGCCCTGGATCAATGACTCTTCGCAGAGCACCACACGTCAGCCACGCGTCTCAATGACGTGTGAGGAAACACAAACGTCAACTCACGATCTTAATTCTTCATCCTCTGCTCGTCAGTAATACACCATCATCCCTCCAACACCCGTAATCATCTTTTAATCAAACTCTTAATTCATCGAGCCGCCTCGGTACTGACTGAACCATGGTAATGCAAATTTCCCTCTCGACTCAGCTCTATTGTTCTGTTCTCACACGTCTGGCCATTGACGGTATTTCTTTTCCTCTAATTCTTCACAGGTCTTTGTTTTCACTCACCCATGATACATATAGATTCGATTCTTCCCCCTCTGCTGGTCGCCTGCTGAATATTCAGTGACCATCTCACTATTGTCCTGATCTATGGCAATTTTCCAGGTCCTCCTTTCTGTACAGCGATTTTGTTTCTATCTGGCCCCTCATGACACGTCCTTTTATAAACCTCTATATAGGTTTTCCACTCTGGTTTGCTGTTCCATTATTCTTCCCTGTGTTTCGTTAGCCCCCTATTGTTTCCTCCTCACCCACAATGTATAGTTCTCCCATGATCTTTGATTAATTTCCTAGGTATTGTCCTTATTCCCTTCGCTTTTAGATAGATTTTTGTTGTTGTTGTTGTTGTTGTTGTTCCGTTCCATTTTAAGGTCTACCTCGACCATCTTCCTTTTCTAGCCTTCTATATTTACTCATAAGGAACTCGGTGATTCCATTCTGCATGTCCCCTCTTGCCAGGGACGGAACGAGAAAATCGAGAGACAGTTTTAATAACAAGGTGAAATATTCTGTTTTCCTCTCATGTACAAACATGAATTCTTTACACGTTTCAAAGGAAAAAGTTGCGAATGAAAAATCCTTAACGTGCGTCCAGAGAAGTTTGCAAACATGGATTCATGCAGCTTATCATTGCTGAAAAACGTCGGGGACACAAACACACACTTCATTTCGTATTTACATACATGATGGAACGTGACCGAGAACATGCTATCCCGGAGCAAATCTCTCTCTCTCTCTCTCTCTCTCTCTCTCTCTCTCTCTCTCTCTCTCTCTCTCTCTCTCTCTCTCTCTCAGTCAAAGCAACAGGTGTGTACCCATCAAAAGCTATACATTTCCCAACACGATCAAAGCACTCTTGACCTTGTGACCCATACGGCTAACTGCCAGTGCTGATCATGACAGTCGTTGCCACCGACCGGTCGCGCCACACATGCCTTACTCTTACGGCTTCCTGCCCATCAAGGGTGACTCAACACCTGGGGAGCCTAAGATCAAAACAAAGTCGATAACCAAAATCCCAAAACGTCACTTTGGACAGTAGAGCGTTCAGCATCCCTACAATTAACTGACGAATAAACTGACATGTAAATAAGTTATATAATCCACTTCTATCTTAAAAACCCTATAGATAATACTTTCCATATTCTTCCAATTACGTGGGAGAAGTGGTCATCAATAAATTATTCTGTACCTGCTTACATCCTCTGATGCTCTATATAAAGAATACAGTGCTATATTTTCGAGTCTGTTCAGCACACACACACACACACACACACACATAAAACACACTACAAGCGCTCACCCGTAAATTCCTGAGTTAAATCTGATGGGACTGATATCTATCTCTATTCGACTGATAAGCCACTGGTGTATACATGCATCAAAGAAGCTTTCTTGGGATATACCGTCTGGTTATCTAGCAGGTCATGACAGTATGTGACGTGCCTGAGTGGCTGTAACACGTTAGTGGCTGGCCGGATAGACGTTTACCGCTTAACATAAAACCATTTAGCACATGTTTAAAAGAAGCCACACAAATATCTGGGAAAAACTCAGAAGGCAAAGAAGTCAGAATAACTGACATATTTTTTTTCAAGATCTGGAATGCACCAAAAACATTGAACATGATGGTTTTCCACGGAGCCTTAGAGCACCGAGAGAAGCTCTACTCATTCATCACTACACACTATGAACATTTCTTAGCCAAGGTACCTCTCGGTCTTAAAAGAATACAGAGCATCCTTTCATTCACAGATACATCCCCAGTTTGACGGAGGTACGTAGGAAATGTTACTAGAAATATATATTCAACAATCTACATATATACCAGACATCTTCACGTTCTATAACTGTCTTCTGTTGCCCGCCACCTTCGTCTTCTCCTCTTCTTAATAAAAAGAGCAATGTGCAGGACGGGAAAGGAGTGATATGAAATGGAAGACGAGAGGTCACGTCTGAGGAGTGGAAGACGAGAGGTCACGTCTGAGGAGCTAAAGTATGAGGGAGTGAGGAGGAGTTGATGGGGAGCGACTGACAAAAACGCGAGAAGGATGGAGGAGGAGAAAGTAGGGAACAGAAGGAGAGAATTGAGGCCTTTGGGGGAAAAACTATGAGAAGTGAAGAAAAGAGGGAGTGAGAATCAAATGCTGAGAGAGAGAGAGAGAGAGAGAGAGAGAGAGAGAGAGAGAGAGAGAGAGAGAGAGAGAGAGAGAGAGAGAGAGAATCAGTTCCTTTGATCCTAGTGCGCTCAGTAACTCACTGGTAAAGGAAATAAGTTTTCCATCACACAAAGGAATAGAAAGGAATTCAAGAAGCAGCGGACCAGTGGGTCCTTTCGAGGCTGTTTGTGATCGTGGAAGATATTAGAAACTCACAGATTTGTGTCGTAAGAGCAAAAAGGCAAACGGATGATTTAAAGAGAAAAATCTATTAACTTCTAAGCAAATCACATACATAATTACGTTGAAGTGGAATGTTCACATCAGAACTCAGTTCATATGGCCACCACAAGTGGCCGAAATATTCTAACACTTGCATTACGATGATATACAAGTGGCAGAAATATTCTGACGCTTGTATTAGGATGAAATTTATTCAGTCAAGTCTGAGAAAGAAAATCCTACATTGACTACCCTAAAAAACCCTCTTACTATGCTCCTCAATTTATCACTTCAGAGTGTGAAATACTAACGAAGCTTCAGCAGCCATATCGACAGTCGGTCCTCTTCGTCAACACCGTTTTCGTCAGACACAATCAACTCCGTACATATGAAGCCACACGTCACCTAGTGTCTGTGCGTTGCCATCACCACTCACAGAGGCAGGTGTGTGAGGGGATGAATGGCCAGTGGTCCTCAATACAGAGCAGCAGGTAACTACCGTATGAAAGAACTCACCAGCAAGTTTTCCTCTGGTACGGACGAAGGGAATAATGTACTAGCACTGGAGGCCTTCTGGAGTGAGGTACGTACATGGTATCACTAGCATCCAGAACCATAGAAAAGGTTTTATTTTACACAAATGGATGATCATACAGCGGTAGTGGCCTCTATACCCACCGCCCTCCCTCCGGCTTATCAAATGGCTGGAGATAATCAATAAAGGAACACCATTTACCGTAGACAAAGCACATTGATATGGAAATTTTATGGGCAAGTTTAAATGGGAAACACGTTTTGGCCTAATTACAACCACCGAATACTCTGGATAAGAGGTAAGTTATCCTCGCTTCTGTAGGGAAAAATGAAGCTCAAATAGGTGTTTATTATATTGTTATTCCCCAAGAAGCTTATCATAGACCGTGAATTTCTTATTCCGTCATTACTATTATCATTAGTGTGTTCGTCTGGTCGTATTTCAAATCTAATGGTAGACTTCCCTTGAAAAAAATAACTGGCGATGGGTTATACCAGTTTCTCTTGATTACTGGTGATGAAGGGTTAGCTTATATTTATGGTATGCCTTAGTTTGAACGCATACTATCATTTCTAAAACATATTTCTCCTAAAAAAAAAAAGAAAATGATCGTGAGATGTATCATTAAAAATGCATAGTATTTTGAAAACTGACCGTTAACTTCGTTAGTTAAGGATCAAGTAGGCGTTTATTTCGTTACCTCGACCGAAATTGATCTGAGAGTCTGCTTTTTCTTTCTTCTTCTTGTTATCTACTTAAATGTCCTTGGAGCATACGTTCTCTCTCTCTCTCTCTCTCTCTCTCTCTCTCTCTCTCTCTCTCTCTCTCTCTCTCTCTCTCTCTCATGCTCGCTATCTACTCAGCTTTAGATTACTCTGTATAACTTAGCGTTAAGCAATGTTCCCTTAATATTAAGCTTTGGAACTTACTGCCACACATTATGGGGTGATTACTGGTACACTGTTGGAAACAAATTCTAGGCATCTCAGATTACTCTAGTGTAATTTGTGTGTGTGTGTGTATATATATATATATATATATATATATATATATATATATATATATATATATATATATATATATATATTCTAAACTATAATATCTTCTGCATGAAGAAGATTAAACAATGAAGAAAACTTTAAGAGTCGCCTGATTTCCGTCATATGGCATTTGAACCTCTTCTGAAATTATGTAATTACGATTGACTTTGTGATTACTCATGATGAAAACTAATTCTTCCTCTCTCTAATTCTCTCCAGTTCTGTGATTACAGGATCCACCGGCCACAGCAACATATCACCTTCATCCCCTAAGGCTACCAGCAATTTAGGTCACATCCCAGGTTCTTGTGGTGTGGCTGAACCTTGGCTGGCTGGTACCAGAGATAACTGCAATAACGCTACATTTTATGGTATTGCTGGAGCTCAGTCAGTACCTGCAGGTGTTGTGGAGATGGTGCCAACGGTGAGCTGGAGCCCAAGTACCTGCAGGTACCTGGTGTCAAAGGACGGCTGAAGCCCAGTACCTGGAGTTGTTATGGTATCTGGTGCCAACAGTCAGCCAGCAGCAGCTCACTACCAACAGGTACTGTGGTAACATCCCAACAGCCACAGAGTAGCCTATTACCAGCAGGTACTGCGCGAACTGGTGCCCGCGATCAATTGGAACTTGGTACCGTTGTGCCAACACTCAGCCGCAGCTCAGTACCTGCAGGTGCTGTGGTAACCAGCACCAATGGTCAACTGGAGCCTAGTGCCTACAGGTGCCAAGGGTTAACTGGAAGCAAATACCTGCAGGTGCTGTGATAACTGACACCAATGGTCAGGTGGAACCTAAGACCTGCAGGTAGTGTGCTAACTGGTGCCCGGTACATGCAGGTGCTGCGGTTACTAGTGCTGAAGGCCTAAGGTGGGCACACATTGATGTAAACTCGCATGCTATGAGCTGACATTACATAGCTCAACTGTAATCAACCATTGTCAATATTTCTTCTGTCGTAAAAATGTCGTCGGTTCTTAAAGCCTTGATACAAACTGTAGCTTCATGAGATGCGTATGTAACCCACTCGCTCTACGTCTCTTGTTGTCTGTAGTCGTAGCTAATCATTTAATCTTAGGTTAGTGTGGTAGAATGAGTGGATCATGGACGACCTGCACAATAGAGCACAGTAACCCTTGCAGGACAAGTGTTGTGAAGCTTCTCTTGTTATGGCTGGTCACTGTGTTCTACTGAGGATTAGAAGGACAAATGACCTACCTACTCCTGCTATTACTGCCACAACACGCCTCTACGATAACTATAATGTGGCTTTATTGAAGCTATTATCTGGCCGACCAACGGCTATAACCCAAGGGACACAAGGTAATCTACCGGGACGAAATCCTCGAGAGGACAGTAATACTAACCTCGTATCTTGGGACCTGAAGATTGAGATATGAGAGAGAGAGAGAGAGAGAGAGAGAGAGAGAGAGAGAGAGAGAGAGAGAGAGAGAGAGAGAGAGAGAGAGAGAGAGCCAGTCAGCGAAAGTGGTCCTCAACGTCTGCGACGTGGGTGATTTCTAACCTGGTTAACCGGTCTACGAGTAAGGTCAATAAAGAACAAAGGTTTGTAAAAGTATAGCCAGACAGATTACCCTCGCGAGGTAGTCATAGTTATGTGCCTTGGTCGACGCCCCTGTGAAGGTCACTGCTAAAACCAGTAATGCCCCGTCGGTTTAAGGTTTAAAAACAGCATTATCATGTGGTGTCGAATCACAGTTATTCCAAATATTATCCTTTCATAATCCTTGTTCTTCCAGCTCCTAGAGGCGAGAGTCGACGTCAACTTAACGGAGATTATTTCTACATGTGTTAATATCTACATCACTGGGCTAATGTGCATCGGTATATGACGTTCAGGTCTCTTTATATGTCATATAAAGCACCTTAACATTATATACCTTAAAGAATTTTCTATATTCTTCTGTCCGGCACAGACTTAAAAGTACGAAATTGGCTTACGCTTGAACTATTTAGTACAGATTATAAGGCTCATGGTGATGAAGAAATTGGTTTACAGAATTCACAGATTTTGAAACTATGATTTACACAACCTTCTCCATGTATGTACCGAGGATAGATAGATTCTACCATAGAGCAGCGACAAGTAATTCGTCGGGGTCAAGCTAATTTACCGTTTACTATGCTGCTGGTTGAGTGAGGGTGCACATAAACCAACAGGAAATATGAGCGGCAACATGACCAGAAGGATTGATTCCAGTGTTCAGTAATGATATCATTGAGCGAACATAAGAGAAAAATGATTTACGTTGACTATCAGGGTACAGATTAAAGGAGGTATTATTTTTCAGTGTTCTATTCTTTAATATCACACAAAGCAGAGGGTTACGCCCCATAAACAGCGACGTATTTATGAAGCAAGATTTTTTTTTTTTTTGTAGTTGTTCATGACACCGCTGTTATCTGCTGTTGCACAGGTTAAAGGTCAATGAGTATTCGTCATATTTGTATAAACAAGATTGGCTCATTTACGAATAACTGATTCTCTTGTGTTCCTCATTATCTTAAAAATCAAGAACAACCATAAGATAATATAGTAAAGGAACCTGCTCTGATGTATGTACAAACAGTTACATGTTCTGTCTTGTCTTTAAGGTTAATAAGTTTAAGGTTGGTACTGGGAACCTTGAGCCTCCATGATATCGAACTGTGCTCAACGATAAAAATGTTTGACGGCTGGACCAGCTCACTTGACGCGTTCACAAGAGGAGGATGAGGCCAAAAATATTGGATACCACTCCATCACTTCTTTCCGTCTCTCAACGTCTCCAGAATACGTGAAAGGAGCTTCGGCAAAGGGCTTGTGGGGTTGATGTTTAACACTATGATATATCGTCCTTATTAACATAATTAGAGTATAACAATGAGGAAAATCTCAAGTGTACTGAGAGCTTCAGTAAACTGAGGCTATGTACAGTGGAGTTCAGAAAGGGAATTGCTAGAAATGAGTAACGTGCGTGTAAGTTGTAAGAAAATAGATAAACGATGAAGACGAGAAGATACGTAATGTGAATAATTCAGTCGAAAGTCATTTGAACGAAACGAGTGTGTTGCAGGAAGTGTATGGCTATGCAAAATATATGGCAAACGAACAGTTGGTTTAAATCGTTTACACTACAGTAAAAAAAAAAAAAACGAGAAGTATAAAGCAAATGAAGAAAACGTTGAAGGCCAGAGATGCTAATAGTGATTTATACTGGTGAAACTAGTGTTGATCGTGTGCAGTGTGTGTTAAGTGTGATGCTCCCTACATACCATAGTCATGTCGGTAGCGACTTACTATGAATATCCAACAGACTTAAATCTCTGTGATTCGAACGGTCACTTTTGTCTCTCTTTCCCTTATATAAAGGGTCTATATATGCAGTCTGCCAGTCTTTAAGCCACTCATTTTGCGCCATACATATACTGAAAACCATCGCGTAATGTCAGCCACTTCGCTGATGGATCCCAACTACACCTGCAGTTACCCCTTCATCTCACGCAGGACCTTCACAATCTCCTGTCTTTTCACCATATTATTTGCTATTACTCTCACTGCACATGCCACCTTGTCCCATAACACGCGATACCCTCGCATCCTCTCGTCTAGCTTATTCACCAGCCCTTCAAATTACTCACTCCATTACTTTTTCACTTTTTTGCTTATTATTAAATTCTTCCTGCTACCTCTATTAGCACGTTCACATCCAAAAAACTCTCCTTTGCACGCCTGTCAGTTAGCATTTCATCTAATAACCCTCGTTGACCCCAAGCCCGCTAACTCGAGTGAATTCATGCATACATCATGTGTCACACCAAGTATTCCCAGTCACCAGTTCTATTTCACCACCCAAAGCGACAAGAAGCTTCACCGTTTTCATTCCACCGGGTATCCTGTGCACCCGAGTTCATACCATTATACCGTAAATGCTAGATTAGGAGCTTAACCTGTGTCTTCCGTGTGTCTAACATCAAATTGGATTGTAGGTCTCCATCCCAGTCATGTGAACAGCTGCGCCCACGCACACTTTAAAGTCTTGAACAATGAGTGTATAAGTCTATTCTCCTCCACTGTGGTCTGCTTTAAGCTGTTGCTAGTCATGACTGTATTATCTAACCGACTTTCCCCACGACAAACAAAATCTATCTTTTTTTCCCGTGCATATGAAATCAAATTAATATGAAGATCGTGTGGCCTCAGAACCGCAAGGGTGTCTGAACCATGTTCATACTTAGGTTCGGATTACCATATCATGAGTATCTATACTCGAGAGAATTGAAGATAATTCCGACAGATCAATGGTGTATCAGTGACTGCTCGCGGGGAAACAGATGTACAGGCTTTAGGTTTTTCCCCCCCGTAAAAGAATCAAACCTGAAACGACAGATATCGATGGTCTCGGCTGTGGGACAAGCACAGGAATTAACACTGTTAACTGAAAATGACCAGAAACGATGTCAGTTTTCCCTGCTCGTATGGGGTAACCAGTAATCACTTAAAGCCGTTTGTGAAAGAGTGATTGGATAAAACCGTCGGTTGAAAGTGATCGCTTGCACCAATTTTCCACGCTAAAGCTCAGCCGCTGAGCTTGTGTGCACTGTTAAGTTGTCTCACAGTTTTAGTTTTAAACGAAAAGTACGTGATATTAGGAGATAACCAACGCCATCTGAAATATCCTTATTATTGTAACAATGACGATCTTAGGAGTACCACTACCTCAGCAGTCACTATGAAGTCCTAGACCTGTGCAGTGAGCTGAGGCCAACTCCAAAGGAAGAACACTGTACAAGTAACCCTGGTCCAGTACTGTACTACTGTACAGGTAACCCTGGTCCGGGACTAGGTACTATTGTACAGGTAACCCTGGTCCAGTACTGTACTACTGTACAGGTAACCCTGGTCCGGGACTAGGTACTACTGTACAGGTAACCCTGGTCCGGGACTAGGTACTACTGTACAGGTAACCCTGGTCCAGTACTGGCTACTACTGTACAGGTAACCCTGGTCCGGGACTAGGTACTACTGTACAGGTAACCCTGGTCCAGTACTGGCTACTACTGTACAGGTAACCCTGGTCCAGTACTGGCTACTACTGTACAGGTAACCCTGGTCCAGTACTGGTCACTACTGTACAGGTAACCCTGGTCCAGTACTGGCTACTACTGTACAGGTAACCCTGGTCCAGTACTGGCTACTACTGTACAGGTAACCCTGGTCCAGTACTGGCTACTACTGTACAGGTAACCCTGGTCCGGGACTAGGTACTACTGTACAGGTAACCCTGGTCCAGTACTGGCTACTACTGTACAGGTAACCCTGGTCCAGTACTGGCTACTACTGTACAGGTAACCCTGGTCCGGGACTAGGTACTACTGTACAGGTAACCCTGGTTCAATATACAAGGGTATCAGAGCCAAGTAGTACAGGCCATCAGAGGCCACCTTTCAAGGTTCAGATTTATTACTGCTTCATGTACGTACCATGTCGAGGACCAAACATTTTGGGGACAGACGCTTCAAAATGTGGCCAAGGTCTTAGGGTACCGCATGTTGAATTTAAACCCAGCAACCCACATAAACATAAGAGGGGAGGGAAAGACTGAAAATGGTTGTTGGTGAGGGATCGCGACAGACAACGCACTGCTGGCTCACCTCCCGACCCTTACTGTCCCTTCTGATAGCCAGGCGTTAGTACCGCCCTAGGCGTTGGCTGCCTGCCACCTACTACTGTGTGAGCCTATACGAGACCCTTAGTCTCCTTCGCTCAGACGTTTACCTCTTCTTCTTTCTGTCTCTTTCTTCTTCTTCTTCCCCACCAGGCCAGTCCAACGCTCTCCATATAGTTTCCAGCTTCTCGCGTCCTGACGCCTGCACACTCTGCTCCCCCTACCCACTCCTCGTCTCGTCCACACCCGACATACTGCACCTCACGCCCTACGCCTTCTCCAAACTGTGCCTCCTTCAGTTTTCCTATCATCTCTCTCTGCGATCTCTCTTTTCTCTACCCTCTCTCTCCCTCCTCCCTCAAGCTGTCTTCTTTATCTTTTGCTCCATCCATCATTCTCTGCCTCCTCCATCGTTTACCTCTTCATCCTCCGCTGTCACTGTGTTCCTTCCATTTTTCATTTCTTTCATTCACTACCCTCTTTTTATCCTCTTTCATTTTCTGTCCTCTCCCTCATTTTCTCCTCCGCTTTCTTCCCCATGCATCGTCTGCTACTTCGAATCCCTGCCTATTCCATCTTCTTGTCGACTATCTTCTGCATGCCTTCTCTATCCTCTGCCCCACCATCTGCTCCCTCGAATCTATTCCCTCTCCTTCATCTGATCCCCTTATCCACTTTACAATAAAAGCGTTGGAGGAAATATTTCTTTCAGCAAACTTATTGATCATTGTAATACACTACCAGCAGAAGTTGTCATGGAGAAGACTATTACTATATTTCAATCAAGGATAAACAATCGTTATCTATCCGTGAATAAACCTCAATAAGAGAGACGATAATATATTTACAAACATCTTTTTTCTTCTTCTTTTTGGATTTGAGCCTCGTCTGTAGAGGAACTGGTGGCTGAAACTAGACCAGAATGCGTTCTCCATTCACACTTTCGTATAAAATTTCCATGTCGTTACAGTCTCCATACTACAGTGCTCCTTCATAGCTCCTTTTTTGTTTTTCTTTTCCACCTGATGTACGGAAGGGAAGAGCCTCCTGTTTTACTATTCCGTCTCGAGCCCCTCCACTCTCTCTCGTCTTCCATCTCATGTTTTCTCAACGCTTCTGTCTTCTCTATTCTTGGCTTTATCCAAGCTCAACCTCATCCCCGTCATTTTCCCCATATTCTCTCTCTCCCTCGACTTCCCTCTTATCATTTGCCTTCTTCAGGTCTCCACCTTCTCCACAATCGACCCTCTCATGCTCTTTTCTTTGCTACCTTCCACATTCATCTGCTCTACTTGGTGCAGTCGGTCAGTGCCACAAAGGAACTCACACCCAGAGACAATGACGAACAGAGGCGAAATGCCTTCATGTTGCCAAAGAGAGGATATTCTGTGGACGCGAGAGGCCATCAGGAGGCAGCTGGAAGGAGGAAGTAGCAGCATACCTCATTAAATCCAATATCAAAGAACATTCATCACACTCAGTCCAACATCCCTCACAAAAAGGCATAAATCCCTCATTCAGCTCATCATATTCCACGCACATGGACTCCAGAAACACCGCATCATAAAGTATGGCGAAGCAACAGCGGGACACTATCTGGTCTACCTACAATGGCCTCGCCATTACCCATTACCCATCTATGGAGGAACAGCCCCTTACTCACCATTTAGACTATACAACACGACCTCATCAACTGTGGTGAAGCACGCCATTACACACCAGCTGTGTCTACCATAACCCCACCATTATCACCGTCCCACATGTTGTGGAGCAATTCAATATCTACCATGACCTCACCATTATCATGGCATCAGCTATGGTAAGTCCGTCCGGCATACTTCCCATTTGTCAGCGCCTGGACACTACTGGAGGCCATGTATGATGTCAGCAGGTAATGTGATGTACAGAATAACAGGGCCAGCTGTGTCCCGCCAGCAATAGGTTAACTGAACATGACTAATTACTGTTCTGGTTAACTCGGTTATTATAACACAGCTGTACCGGAGACCTGTGAAACTTGTGTATATTACTGTGTCCTCTGGGTTATTGATGACGTTTGTAAAGGTTGTGATCAGTAATGTGGTGCTGAAATCATTGATGACCCTTGTAAATCTGGTGTGATCAATACAGTGTTGCTGATGTCATGGTGTCATTTCTAAAGCTGGTGATCAGTACAGTGTTGTTGATGCAATGATAACAAAGTTTAACTTTGTTGCATTTATGAACCATATTTGTTGGTGTCCGAGGATAATGAATTCACTCACTGTGTTCATTTGATTGGTCAAGTGAACCGTGGTTGGGGTTGGGCAGGGGGTCGATGAACTAACTCATTCGGTTCATTATACAGGTCATGCAAATAACGTCTAAAAGCGTCTAACGACAGGGCTTAATATGTTCATTATTATGGAGAGGCGAATCACAACTAAGTACATCATGAGAGGCTTTTTTTTATGAACCAGCTTAATACCTTTCTCTTTCAGGGTATACTGAAAAGCAATAGGTAGTCTGAAAACTACAACCATTAGGACCATTAAGCAAGACTAATTCTATATCGCTCCTAGTAGGATACTAACATTAGGATATACACTATAAGGGTCAAAGCCACGTTTGGCATAGCAGCCCAGATCAGCTTTCGGGCAGACAACAGTGAGGCTTGGGGTAACACCCCGCTGGGACGGTCCTTGCTCGGCTAATGGCTTCATTGGTAACCGAATGGCGTCGGAACCCTCTACCCGCCGCTAACAGCATTGCTCTTCTGTCCCCCCCCCCCCGTGAGCTTGACCCTCCTGCGTGCCCCTCTCCGCGGTGGTCTGTGGCTTTTTATATAGCCAGATCGATGCACGTCCGGGTGTGATAGGAGCGAGGCAAATACATGCATAACCCGGGTGTAAATGGAGTAAACAAAATTTTCTTTCATAAGGTTAGGTTGGTGAGAAATGTATGTAACTTCTGTGCCTTAGAGTCAAATCTATATTGCCAAACTCTTTGCCAACAAATCAAACGAGTATTTGACAACATACAGGCACCTCATGCGACACACACATGACATACCCTTCGCCTCGCGTCTGTCAACAACGGGTCTATAGACCGGTCAAATTCTGTTAGGCTCATACTATCCTGTAGTCGGCAAATCTACCAAACTCACCGTCACAGTGTGGAGGTATGTGAACGCAGTTGTAGTGCATATGACGGTAAGACGAAAAGGTTATTCGATCACTAGTAGTAGAGTAATCATTTCCCTATTATAGTCTACATAGCCGAGTGGTCAGCGTACTCAGCTACCACGCAAATCGTACGAGGTTCGAATCCTTACTACTGGAGGGCATTATGTGTTCTATGAAAGTGTACGTACATATGCACTATATATATATATGTATATATATATATATATATATATATATATATATATATATATGTGTGTGTGTGTACACTACCTCCTACAACTTGGACCCAAATAGACAAAAATTATACGGAGCGAAGGAAAGAGAGAGAGAGAAAAAAAAAAAAACGAAGATTCTGGGAAAACTTGGAATTTCCGCTGAGAGAGACTCAAAATTTTGCCCTGACACCGAGCGGACGCACCCCAGGACGTTTCAACGTTAAGCCAAAACTGATCTCAGCAGCAAGGTATCCTCTTAGTCATAACTGCCTACACTTGTTACCACTGAAGACGGTCATAAAGTAACTAAACGGTCAAAAACAAGGCATAAATGATAGAACAGATATAATAAAAACAAGGCATAAATGATAGAACAGTTATAACAAAAACAAGGCATAAATGATAGAACAGTTATGATAAAAAAAAAAATACCATCACTTCACGCACGTGCTGAACGCATCACAAGCCTCGGAATTCCTTCCTATCCAAATTCAGAACGGCGCCCATCAGGCTTATGCTCATAGCAGGTGAAATAACTTGAACTTACAGCCCCTGGCTTCAAACTCTTGCAGTGATAGCATTAGAGCCTTAACCTCTCATTCAAACAACCAGATGTGGTGTAAAGGTTAGCGTTACTGGCCATGAAGCAGCACGGGCCCACATGGGTTCGAATTCTGGGCGCGACAGTTGGCCCAAACCCAACTCAGGTGGTCATCCTCCCATCGATGCGGGTCGATGAATATAGTGCCTGGCTTAGGATTGTGTGTGTGTGTGTGTGTGTGTGTGTGTGTGTGTGTGTGTGTAGACAAGAGTAAAGAAATGGTACATATATATACAACTTAAGTGACAGAGCAACACGAGTGTACAGCTTTTTACCAAATGTTATAAGAAAAATAAACATAGGCAGCAGAATACACGAAGGAAAAGAAAATTGTCTCAACCTGCTTTTCACTTACGCATTTCATCTTCTGTTCTTTGAATTATTCAGTCACCATCCACTCACCATCCCCTCTTTTACCCTTATTATCACATTTTTTCCGATAGGACAATTTCTCTTACCTCTGACCAAACCAACGCAGTCCTAAAGAAATGCATCAAGCGATAGAAAGACAAACAGACACACTGCAAGGCATGAGTCGATATAGCTATCCTTTACCCGGTGTTGTACTGGAGCAGGTGTTATGCTGTTTCCTCATCACTTCACGTCAACTTATCTCACTAGATATTGACATGACGACCACAGCAGTATGATGCCCTCCAACCTAACTTCCTCATTCTGTCTCCTGCAGTATCGGTACGATGTCGATATCTGTTGTAGAGGTGTTTCAGCTTTATTCGTTCTCCTCATCTACACCAACCGTAATTCTACATGCGTGAGTGTCGTGGGTGCGGTGTCGTTCGACTAGAATTGTAAATTCTATAAATCACACGACTGACTTCATCACTGTGACTGACAGATATCTATTTAGTCGTCATCTAAGAACTAAAATGATTGAAGACTCCACCTCAGAGGTATCGGTTCAAGAGAGAAAATACACGAGGATATACGAGTCCCTTATCTCCAGGTAATAGACCACTTACGTTTCTATGTGGTTCATCGCTCAGTCTCACCCACCCACGACACAATCTAAACGACCGGTGCTCCAGATTCTTCATAGCTGCTACGCTTCGATGGTCGTTTTCTCTGGCCTCTTTCTGGCGCGGACCATCAACAAAGGATCGAAACAAAAACAAGAATGATTTTGTCAGTTTTGGCGCGGCGACCATCCCGTATCATTCCGACAAAAAGTGAGAGAAATTGCATCATTAGCACGTTGATGTGAGCAATTTATTTTACAGTAGAATGTTGTGAATATACAGTACTGTGCACTCTTGCCCATCCTGTGGCGGGTGGTGCAAATGAGGTTGTAGAACTTACTGAATATCTAGAAATGACTGACTTGTATAAGTGACACGATGAGTGAACTACTTCTAATCGACACAGTTGAGCTACTTCCGAAATGTTCTCGACAATACGTCATTGGAAAGATTTTTTACCACGTATCTCATACTGTTGATAGTGGTTATATATATTCAAATTCACTAATCCTGCAACACAAGACATAAAAGTAATTTCATGGCCCATAATACACCGAGTGTTCTCAATATGAAAAAGACGACGAGCAAACTACCACAAGCACCTGTAGCCCAGTCTGTGTCAGGCCACAGTAACATCAAAGGCTGCCAACCTCGCAGCCAGCCAGGGAACCTTTAACGTTCAGCTGGTCGAACGTGAGGAGAGTCATCATCATTGATGCAAGAGCGTTATTCATTGTGAATGCACCAGTGGTAAGCAGGAATTCTACAGTGTGCTTGTAATCAGTATACACACACACACACACACAAACACACACACACACACACATATATATATATATATATATATATATATATATATATATATATATATATATATATATATATATATATATGTATATATATATGTGAAAACCTCCCATCTCGTTTTTTTTTTCAACTTTCCAAAAGAAGGAACATCGAAGGGGGCCAGGTGAGGATATTCACCCAAAGGCCCAGTCCTCTGTTCTTAACGCTACCTCGCTAACGCGGGAAATGGCGAATAGTATGAAAAAAAAGAATATATATATATATATATATATATATATATATATATATATATATATATATATATATATATATATATTTTGCTTGAATTCCTTGAAGAGTGAATCACAAAGGTTTGCCAATAATGCTGTATTGAGGCAGAGTCACCAAAAGACACACAAATTCGTGACAGAGGAAGGAGCTCCGCAGTTTGCTTCATGATCCTGAAAATGAGCTTATCCTCGAACGCTGGACGGAAAAAACTGGCTGATTGCTCCTAATTCAGTGGGTGTGGTCGATGGAATTGCCAGGCACACCATGTTTCTCTGTTAAACGTTAAATATCTGTTGGAGGAGAAAACTGGAATGCCTCTTCTGGCAGCGCTCATCTGTTTAAGAGCAATCAGCCAGTCCCAAGGCTTATCATTACAAGGCATATTCATCCTCAAGACAGCAAGACGGCGAAGACAAGAAAACGAAATTGCTGAAATGAACAGATATTTACACAAGACTTTTCTTCTGAAAAGATTGATGCTTGAGGCATCAGCTGTTAGAAACTAGTCATAGACACTAGGAAAGATCATCTAGGAACTGCTTCACTCACGCTAGATAGAAAAGTGAAATTGTATCTAATCAAACAGTGGTTCAACACAGCCAACAACAGCAAGACAGCATACAGCAGGTGGGCATCAAAAGCCACCGAATGTGTTCGAACCAGCGGAGTTACCATCTGTCTCGTGCCGCTGTAATTCCCCCTCCAGCAGGGTTATTGAGGGCGAGGCTGAACCTGTAATCTTACCCGTGAGCACAGCTTAAGAGAGCCATCAGCGTGCAGCCAATGAAGGACCCCGACGGTATTGGTGGGGATATACAAGATATGATCAAGTTGTCGCGGTTGCAGCTCCAATACCTCACTCACACTTGTCCAAAGAATGAAGCAATGACCAGTTGTTATCCTGATACATGCACGTTTCCTCATGTGATGGCTGCTACGTGTTCAAGTCTGTTTTAATTCATTTAAAGTTTTTCTCTTCTTATCTCGGTTACAGAAATTGACTCGATATTAAACATGAACACTCAACTATTCATTTTTCATCTTTTGACAGTGAGTTTCGACTGTTATTTTCTCAGTACTTCTGACGATGATGTGAACAGATTATAAAGTGTACGTCACGAGACCTTTCACGTGTATGTAAGTAAAATTTTCATGGCTGGCAGTTACATATGATCACTGCATTTCCATCTAATGGCTTAATGATAACCTTCCACCTAGGGTTTAATAACATAACTTCCTGAGCATTTCGATCAATTCTCACCTTACAAACTCTCGCAACTTGATATCAGTTCCTGCAACTGGAGTATGACATGATATGTACCCAGACAACTGCTAGTTAAACAAACTCTATCGTTGCGAACGCTACATCGACAGCAGTCATTAAGACTTTACGATGATGTACATGATTTAGGAAGCTGATAATCATGAGTGGCTTTACAGATCTAGTTAGATATGATAGGTTCCTCCTCCTCCTCGAACCTTTCCAAGAGGAGTTATCAAAGCCTCTATGTATGCCACATTTTGTTCACAAATGTAAGAGGGTTGTAGTGCTTCGTAAGCAATCTGCCTGCAGTCATAGGGAACCACATTAGTTACCTCATAGATCCACCAACAGTTTAACGAAGGACTTTTAATGAATCTACCATTCAACAACTCATAGAAAAATTCAGACCCTTCGAATTAAAGATGTTTGTTGATCATGATATTACTGAGGTGCATCGTTATTTAATGAATTATTGTATTCTATAACGTGAGCTTCGCAAAGCAAGGATATCTGTCAAAGATAAACACTGCTACCAGAAGCTTATGGTTAAGAGCCCCCTGACAAGTGCAGGAGTGGAACACTCACCAGGATATAGGATTATGAACTGACGGCCTTTTTAAGGAACATGATAACTACGGCCCAGTGTACGAAATGGTGGCATTCAACATGAACCATTTTGCTGCTCAAGTAGGATGGTTACTGACTTGCTTACAAAACTTCACGTTTGTATTAACATTTCAATGATTGTTTTATGCATTCAGATTTTTCCACACTCATATGTAATTCTCTCCACAGTCAATCTGAGAAGTATCTTTTTCTCCCCATACAAAATGTCTCAGCTTGTGATGCAGAAGCTAATTTCGGAAAGATGTGCCAGGCGGTGCTGATCACATTACACCATTTTATACTGCCTCCTTTTTTTCCCCAGAGCCCAACTCACGTCTCACCTCCTGCATCACCCACTTCACATCTTTACGTCGCCTCCTCACAATTCCATCCTCATCCTTTAACAACCACATGTCTCAATCCCTCACCTCCTGCCTACCCGACCCTCATATTGCCTTACCTGCACACAGCATCCTGCGCACTTTTTCCAAGTAGGGCGGAGTGCATATCGCGCTGCAAGCCACAGCTGGCCCTTCACTGTAACATTCCATTCAAGCCCTTCCTCGGTGTTTATGGATGACATCCACACTCTTTCAAGTAGTTTGAGTTTTACCGCATCTGGCATATAGGATTGGTTTGACCGAGAGATGATCGGTAGGAGGACTGAACCTGCTGCCGTAAAGCGTTCGACCCTAGGTAGTCACACCTATGATAACTACTGTAAATATTCCTTGTTCTAGAGGGTGCTTCTCCCACCTTCCCGAGCCCGGCTGAACTATGACAACCCTAAGCCATTTGCTACTCCTATCACGGGGTAAAGATGGTGATCAACGATCCTGTTTAAGCCCATATTAAACATGAGAATATTGACTATTTTTGGTCCATGGGACTCGGTCAACAGATCTTGTTTTTTCATACTCCCTAATCTTGAGGGTTGTTGATGGCCAGAATTTGACCAAGAATATTTCTTTCTTAGGGAGTGACATAACTGGAAACTCTTAGCTTTCTTATGTTTCCACCTGCACTGTTGCTATCAAATTCACTGTGAGGAACACCACCACCAAATGTAACTTCGCTACACTCTAGATTAAGGTTCCTTAACCTGAGGTCTACAGGCCGTTAGTGGTCCATGGTGCATTTCCCAGTGGATCACGTAAAAGATAACAGCAAATGAACTTACATTATCACCAGTACTATCCCTCGGAATGAATTGATTGGTTTTATCTGTTCTTCATTGTAATTTCAGACCATGATTCCATATTAGATATATGCTAAGGTTGGTCCATAGACACAATGAGTGTCGCTCAATTGGTCCACACGCATAAAAAGGTTGAGAGCCCCTGTTCAAGATAAACATAAATCGCTCTGAGCAAATGCGTATACACCACAGCCTCGATAAACCTATGCTCACTTTAGCCTCGAGAAATGCACTGTTATTTCACCCTCCAAAAATTTATCTTCATTCTTCATGTGACAATCCTAAAATCAATTAACCCTCGATAAACACTTCTTTAACCTTACCTAGTTGTAGGCTAAATGCCTTAGGCTTTCCATCTGACTCACTAGGATCAAACAGATGAAAGACAAGGTTTAGGGTGATTGCTGGAAAAGTACAGATTAAAAACTAGATAAAAAGGAAGACAGAAAAAAAAACGGTACATTGCATCCCGTACTGAGGGAAACAAAAATTGAAATAAAAATAAGAGAGAAAGGACAATCTAAAAGAATGAGCAAAAACGGCGTGTTCTTTCTTCTACAGAGGGGTAACACAATAAAAAGAAGCTGAGGAAAAACGAAATGTTTCCCCTGCAGCCGAGGGAAACATGAATAACCTATGAAGGGAATTCAGGTGTATCGAGGGTGCAGTATACATGTTGTGATGACCCGTAAAGGTCAAGTTAGGGGACGTAAAAATGTCTCCCTCCATCAGATGGAATCACCCCAAAATTCTGTGAAGTTCAACGTCATTCACCTCCATATATGACATGAACACCACTCATCTTCACCACACCCGAGATGAACATGAATTCGTGTCACCCATGTCAAGTGCATTTCCACCACACTCTTGAAAACCGAAAGATTCTACGTATTCAAAAAACGTCGTTTGAATACGCGCTCAAAATAAATGATCTTTGACCTCACCCGTATGACTGAGGTGAAAGGCATGGACTTGAGAGGTCACTATTAGAAATGAAAACAGAAATAGAAATGTGAAGAGATAGAGCAAAAACAATACGTTTTCCCTCTTACGGAAATATGATGATACCTCATATAGATACAATCACACATGAACCAACCAAAACATACCTTATGTAGTCTGAAATACTTATAGATCCCTTTGTAATAAGTAAGCTCATGTCTAGCCACTATTTTGAACCTGAGTCCCACACGCAATTTGTATTTCAGTAACTGAACGTTCACGTATTCAGGTGATGGGTTCACTGAAAGAGTCACTGTTGCCTACGTTTATAGAGACCCACCCTGGTCATCAGTCACTGGATGAGGTAAAGATGTATACCATTAAAGGTGCAGGATGACTCACTGGAAGCTAAAATGCACATATTACAGGAGAGTTGCTTCTTTTCGGATAATGATGAGTCTCCTTTAGTAAGCAGCAACAACTACACACTTTTCCTTGCCTAGATTCATCAAGATATCTTCGTGAAGAACAGCAGTACAAGTCATCATTTTTCACAAAATACCAGCGTCTCACTCCCGGTGGCTCCGCAGTGTCGTTGGAGATTAACTCTAGTGGTCTCGAGACTCGACGACAATATCTCGGAAAACAGAAGATCTTCCTCGTCGAGAAAGGTTTGATCAGCGTATATTACTATGGGGTACAAAGTGAAGTACCCCACCTGACCTAGGCTGAGGGTGAGAGCTGTAGCAGGGGTTATCCTCGTCTCCCACCATACATACACACTGACTGACTGTCAACAAGTCTCTTAGCTAAGTTCATGACAGATGCAGTCCAACTGATATGCATTATCTATGTAGATGTCCTCAGCTTCTGGGCTCGGCCACTTAAGGAGACGGTGTACCGAGACTTTAACATCTAAGAGAATTATCTAACCAAACTTTCTAATCGGGCTCAGCCATACTTCTGTAACTCTTTAACGTACCTCAGTCTGAAGGTGTCGTGTGTGGGTGGCTCCATCTCTGATATGAAGGCTGGAGATTATCATATTGTACGTTAGAACACAGCAAGTCTCCACTGGTGGGTTTCCTTTTTCATGGATTCTGCTCTGTAAACTCAGGCAGCATACATATATTTCATGGCTCATCCTTGCTCATACATACATTCATATATCTAGGAATTATCTGTTGGAAAGATATTTCTTTTATGCATATTCGCCATTTCCCGCTTTAGCGAGATAGCGTCAAGAACAGATGACAGAGCCTTAGAGGAAAAACTCCTCACTTGGCCCCCTTCTCTGTTCCTTCTTTTGGAAAAGTAAAACAGGATGGGCGGATTCCAGTCCCTCGTTCCCACCCATTCCAGCCGCTATCCACGACACGCAGGGAATACGTGGGAAGTATTCTTTCTCCCCTATCCTCATGGATAGATAGGAAATATATCTTAATACATGTATTCATTGTTTGATGTTCTATTCTCCTAACTTAGCAAAGGTAAGACAGGGACTTAAAAAAGTGCTTCTAACATTGTCTTCCAATATAATAACAACATCGGTAAGACCTTGATTAAAAGATGGCCAAATTATCTGAAATTTGGGAGTTTACGCCATGAAATGTAAGGCATGTAAAGACGTATACACTGGCCAGACGGGTAATATAGAAACTGAGAGATGCTATTGGCACAGTCATTCAGTACGCAGAGGTGACCACAGTAACGCTATTACTAAACACTGTCATGAAAGGATCACTCTGTAGAACTTAACAACCCAGTCACATTGTACTCATCTGATTATGCTACCCGTAGTGTCATTAATTAATATCCATCATAATTCTAATACTAATAACTTCGACTTGTCCCAAGGTAATATTAATGCACTTCATATTATCAACCAAATCATAAAGAAAGAATTATCAAGACAAGATAACATAAGAAGAGGAGTCGAGCACGCATCTCGTTACCCAGGCAAGCCACCCCACACACAACCCCCCCTTTACCACAAGGCACTCCCTACCCCTTTCCTTTAACGGTCTCAGGCCAGTGTGCACTGTGGCATGGCGGTAACAGATTGTACAAGCCTATACGCTCTTGGTGATTCAAATTTTATTAACTGTTTTGCATCTGATGAGGTGGATTGTCTCCATGAAATCTTTTGCATTGTGTATTGCAAAATACATGTAAGATATACTCAGAAAAAATTATCTGAACTCCTACCGAAATGCAATGAGAAATTTTTCCCCTCTTGATGCTACCTTGCTAACGCGGGAAATGGCGAATATGTATAAAAGATAATATCTTTCCACTACATAACTCCAAAGTCTATGAATGTATATATATGAACAAGGATGAGCCATGAAATATATATGCTGCTCGAGTTACAGAGCAGAATGAAAAAATCGCATTTGGCGACAGAATGCGGTTTCGTCAAAGAACATTTTGCTTCAAAGGAGTGCATCCCGTCCCTGCTACTGATTGTAGTGCAGCCTTGAAGCTGTGTGAGCCCATGGAGAGGGGGTTCCGGGGTTCCAGTCTTTGTGGTTCTTAAGTAGTACGGTGAAAATATGCATATACAAGCTTTAACAAAAAAGAAAAAAAGAAAATTACTGTTTAAAGTAATGCTTTCATTGTGCCAGGCTTTATCTTCGCAAGAAATTCATATACCCTCTTATGGTTGGGTTATCGTATGTCTGGCAGGATGGTATAGTCTTAGAAGGCACTTATAATGAAGCTGAAATGATTTGCCGCTTCAGTTACTCCCCGGGAAGAAATGCAGTTGGGTACAGCCTTAGCGTGCTTTCCTTGTGTTTAATGATAATTTCATTATATCTGTTCCAGGTGATGTATTTCCTTTACCAGTAGCTAACTATGGGTCCAAAGACGTTATCCTAAGAAGGAAAGGCCCGTGTTCTCGATGGAAAGAATGAGAATATGTTGACAAATGAACATCAAGACGAACTGGTAGAGACGAGTTCACCACCATCCAGGCCCTTGTTTGGGCTTCTTTATAACGTCATTCCTCAACGAACAGCTGAGTCTGGTCGACCTAGGGAGACCAGTGAGGTAACTGGTTAACCTCACAGGGTTGGGTTTTTCAACACCTCACGCTTTATCAGGCCCTCAGTCTACTTCAAACTGTCAACACCACCGCCGCCACACGTTCCCTGTAACTGCAGGACATAACCTTTATGGCCCACCGCTTACGTTATACAAAGTTCCGCCTGCAACACACACACACCATCACAAGCTGAAGAATGAAGCTGAAAAAAAAAGTACAAAATCGCCACAAAGAGAAGCGTTTTCGGACGCCCGCTCCCTAGCGGAGCCACACGCCACATGCTGCTTTGGAAGGCTTGCAACATCAAAGACGCTGGTGGGACAAAGGACTGGAATCAGGTCAGGGCTATCCTTCCCTACAAAGAACTGACGTGTTTCGTGAGCGATATAGGGATCTTGGGAGGAGGAAGAGAGCTTATAATATGGGGAGGCAATCTCCTTCCTCAGGTCACCCTGGTGTGACAAAGTGAAAACCCTAATGGATCCAGCAGTCTATACTATGTATGCTCTTAACGCTCTACCTGGAAAATCATTTTTGAAAGAGTCTACTCATTTGAGAACTAACCCACCACTTATCTGAGCGTAGAACCTCATTATCTGGGGTAACTGGAATGCAGGAGTGTTCGGTCTTGAAGAACAGATGATATGGTGTAGAAACCATCTCACAAAACAGTATTTGAAGGTTCCGCTATATGATAGTCAACTTTTGAAAAGCTGCTAACATACTCACGTTATCAAAAGACAGTACAGAAAATAAAAACATAAAAGACACAAACATGCACATGCTCATAAACATGTCAACTTGCATAAGCACACACACACACACACACACACACACACACACACACACACACATACACATGCAAACGTGACCTACAGAATACTACACATTCTGGTTGTCTGTGCAAGACTGCATAATTTTTTTCTTTCACGGTACAACGGTCCACCAGCCTTGGTAAAATAATGTTCGTGTTTTCTTCTATATTTTTACTGCTTTCTCTCTGTCTTGTAGCTTTGTACCTTGGTGTCCTCTTCCCTGTGACTTTGTATCACTGCTTCCTCTTGCTGGTGCCTGTGTATCACTGTCTTACCTGTAGTCTTTGCAACAGTGTTACTTCTTTCTGGTTACTATGTATCAGCATTTCGTCTCATTAGTATGGACCTCGATATCACTATTCCTTCTAGCGAATGCCTTCTTATCACTACTCCCTTGTACTGGAGTTTGGACCCATTTTCCTCATTCTTTCTAGTGTTTGGTTAACACTGTGGTTTCTAGGGACCTGGTGCACTACCTCCAATTCCTTGCCGACTTAAGTGAGAGTGTTTCTGCCGACTTCGTTGGTGCTTCACCTTCACAACCACATTGATTAGGATCTTGCTGACCTTACTGTCTCAAAGTCTTCGCTTCAGGTGCTTCAGATAAGAGGGTTGCTAATGATCCTTCCAGTACGTCCTATTGCAACCATTAAGAGCGTTTCTGCTGCCCTTGTCAGGGAGGAATATCAAATGATGCTATACTAACGATACTGATTCTGTTCATACATAGTGCTCGCTATGGTTGAGGGGGTTGTGACTCAACTTGTTATTGCGTTGTCCTCACAATGGCTGAGAGGGATATTGATGTCTGTACGTGATCTTCACTTCCTCTGAAAGCTTTTGTTATTGCTGTCCGTGTTAGTATGTGGTCTTGGTTGACACTGGGAGGACTGTTGCTATCTTAATACGTGGTCTTCCCGGACGCTGAGAAGGCTATTAATGGATTTGTTCGTACGTGGTCTTCCCTAACAGTGAAAAAGCTGTGACTGACTTTGTTGCTCGTGGTCTTCACTGCAACGCAGCCTTGTGAGCGTAAAGTCTTCACTTCCGATAAGAGACTTGTTACTGGTTCTGATAACATGAAATCCTCACTCTTACTGACGGGGTTGTTAATGAACGTGAAAGCAAAATCTTCATCTATCCCGTGGCATCTGATGCTTACATTTTTACTATTAACCGAGAACCATTATGAACTGTACAGAGTTGCATTAATGCTATAGACAGCAACATTATTGAGATGAGTTACCAAATTCATCACAGAACTTTTCTGAGTGACTTATCATTGTATGAACTAACTACTCAAGATTGTAAAGCCGGAGCTCTCACAAAAATTGACAGAAACCAGAAGGTGAAATTAACGATTCTAACTTTAAAAAGACCCTGAATGATTCTTACAATATCAACAGAGATGTTAACTTATACAGGCAAAAGACTGGTCATGGAATCACGTACAAATAGCAATGTTAGCAGAGTATTTGTATAATTTGGACAATTGTCAACGGATTATTACTCATTCACTATAACAAAGATTCCAGTCAGGTTTCTAGCAGAGTTGGCAGCCAGTATGGTAAAATCATACTGGGGATAGTTCCTTAAGAGTCGCGTCAAACGATGAAGCATTTCTAATAATGACGGAGAATGTTTGAGAAAGGAATGTAGGGAATACGATGCAGAGGCAATTCAATGACCAGAACTGAGACCGCTGAGGCTCATCAGAAATGTTACAAGAATGGACAACATGAGGAACGCCAAGATAAAAGAAAACCTAAATGTTTCGTCTGTGCTGAAAACAGCTGAAAAGATTAAGCTGAGGTGGTGTGGTCATGAACAAAAATTGGAAGACGTTAGACATGCCAAGAACTTGACCCTTGCAGGAAGACGTCCAGATGGATCAAGGACATCAAGGCCTCCCGACCTCCCATACAAGAGAAGGCAAGACAATGGAAGATATTGGAGAAAACAGAGAGTATGAGGACAAGAACGAGTGGAGAACACTAACCGGGAGGTAAACGATTGCCAGATATTGTCTTCCTTGCGTCTGATGAAAATGGGTGAAGAAAACGAATGACAAAAACTGGTTTGAAGCTTTTGAGTGATGTGACTGGTCCCCGCTTGAGGGGTATTTTCAAAACAGTGACAAATCTAAAGGATTATCTCCATTTTCAGAGAATATCTCTTTGAAAAACTGTCAATAAATAGTAGATTAAGTGATGATGGAAGCGAGGTGGAACTGGGCGTAATAGGTAAAAGAGGCAATAAACTGAAGAATCATTTACAACTTTTTTGCTACTTCTGTCTTCTTTCTTTGGATGGGATTTTGAAGATGAGAGAATTTTTTTGTGATTTTCTGAGGCTGGACGATAAAGACGCTAGGTAACAGGAAGGAACGGAGGAGGGTGGAACTCGGAGAGTGGAGAGGTAATGGATGGGAGGAAGTTACAAAGTAGAAAATGGAGAGTAGAGGGGCAGGAGAGGGAGAGAACAAGGTATCAGGAGGAGAGGAGAGAGGAGTAGAGATGGATGGGAAGACATTGACACTATTCCTCAAGGACAAAGTCTCAGGGAGGGAGAAGAGGACAAGTAGGAGTAGCCCGTCTCATGAGCACTCAGGCAGATTACTTATTCCACCTGGAGAATCTTGATGAAAGGTGCTGTGTAGCAGTAGCTGCTGGTGCTGGGAGCCGTGGAGAGCGGCGGAGGAACCGGGCATGAGGAACCGACAGGTCTTAAGTGCTTTGTGCAGGACATGTTGCAGAGTTAATCTTATGGAGTCATCATTGCTGTAGTATCTGTAGAAAATAATGTGACTCTGTCTATCTTTTACAATGTATCGCTCCCACTTTTTAGGACTCTGCGCATCGGATAAAGAGACGTTTTTTTTTAAAGTAATAATATTCGAAGTCTTTTCCCGTGAGAGTTAGGTGTTGGTGATTTTACACATCAGGGAGTCACATGAGATAGATGGGGATGTACTTTTAAAGTTAGGCTATTGGCTGACGCCGTAAACGACGAGAAGTGATTAATGGTCAAGCCACTGAAGGGTTGGACGTAACAAGTGGCGTGTCACGGGGATCAGTCTTGGGACCGGCCCTGTTTCTCATATACATATTAATGGCATTGATGATGGGCGGCATTGTCAGGTGTCAAGATGCGCGGCCGATGATAAGTTGTCGATAAATTCTTAAAATAAATTGAACGTTTGCAGCTTCAAATTGACATAGACAAACTGATGGACGGGGCTACCCGATGGTCAAAGAATTTTTAAATTGCTAAGTGCAAAGTTTTACATATCGGTAGTAAGATTGAAAAGGCAAGCTGCAACATGAAATTTGTTGAGCTACAAAAGGCAATTGAGGAAAACTGCTAGAATGTTATTATTTCTAGTGATATAACAACAAGCAATCAGCGCACAGAAGCAGTAAAAAGAGCGAACAAAATTCTTGGAACACTGGTAAAGCTTTCGAATTTAAGTCTCGGGGAAATTATCCTCGCTCTCTTGAATATTGTGTTCAATTTTGGTCATCCAACTTGAGGAAACATATAGATAGAATGGATAGAGTACAGGAGCGAGCCACCAAGATGACTCCTAGTCAGAGAAACAAATCCTTAAAGAGTCGACTACGCTAATTAATCACTTTAGCTTAGACAAGGTTCAAAGGTGATCTAATATGAGCATTCAGATCATCAAAGGCTTCGACGATCTCATTCTAACGAGCAATTCAAGGATAAATTCCTAAGATTTCACTCGTAGTTAAGGATACTACTCGTGTGCAAACGTTTTGTCTCGAATGAGGAGAAGTACTTCTTCTTCAACAGGATTGTTAACATATAACAATAAAGGCAGTTTATGGACTGATCTGACAATAAAGGCAGTTTAAGGCAGTACCACAGAAAGATACGTTTAAGCATATGATCAATAAATATTTCATCATTTGCACCTCCTTAACTATATGAAAGATTTACGGGTCTTCCTCTTTGAAAATGTTGTGTCTTTCTACTCCTACCACATGATCCATAAGTTTCTGTTCTCTTCCACTATCACAAAGAGCCTCGTTAAGACCCAATGGTCTGTTACCGTTTGAAGACATTTGTTTTCAATACATTCATCTGTAACTGATACAAAATGCTTGTGTGTGATGTGTATCAAATTATAACAACCATTATGACGACGCTAGGGTTATCAGAAGAACAAATCCAAAGGAATTGACCCAAGTTCTGAATTCTGCGTGAAAGAAAATGGTAAGAAACAGTAAAGCGGGTTAAAAGTTCATGCAGCCTATTCAGTCCATAACCAGAAACCAGAAATGTTATACACAGGAAGATCCTGGAGCAACAGATCGCGTAACTGTAATGAAGATGGAACATTCGTGATAAAGATCCTGAATGCGATTACCAGCAATTATGATAAGGACCCTGGAGGTGGCTACCAGCACTAGTGACAACCATCTTGGTACTGGTGGTTAGCCCAGGTGATAAGGATCATGGAGTTGGCCACCATCACTCTGGTATAGGATCATAAACGTAATTACCAAATGCACGTAGTGAGGATGGTGTAGGTGGTCACCATCATACATATTGGAAATGGTTCCCATGATAGTCTTATGAGGATCAAGTGGCGATCTCCAACACACACACACACACAGCAAGACGGATGAAGTCACCACCGAACGTGTTGAGGATTTTTTTTTGAGGTGGTCACCACCATCCGTGAACGAGAATGCTCTGGAAGGTCACCTGCAAACCACGTACTAGTATACTACACTCACTCGCAGGCCTCCCGGGCAGCGTGACTAAGTTTTATCGCCTGGAACATCGCCTACAAAAAAAACCTATCAAAAAAAATTCTGACGCCTTTTGACGCTCTAGCAAGAACACGACTGGAATATGCAATCATATTCTGGTCCTCAAAGTACAAGAAAAAGAAAAAAGGACGGACAGCAAAACTGATTCCAGCTTTTGAGAAATCTGATGTGTGAAGAGAGGTTGAGAAGGTGAATCTCTTTTCTTTTAAGAAGCCTAGACTTCGTGGTGACCTGATACAAGTTTACAAAATTCTTTTATTCGACAACGAATTGTACTGACGAGGTAAAATAGTATATCTGCAAACATTTGCGTTGAACACTTAGTTCCCGACGAACGATATTAATGAAAACATTACAGATACCTTTAAAAACAGGCTAGAAAGAACTGTCATCATATCTGTTACCTACTGAATGACCACAATGGAAAACGAGATATACACATGGATTAGTTCCTTTTCTCACTGCGGATCCTAAGCATATACTGTGGTGCAACAGAGGGTGGGGCAGTGTGGAGATTTTACAGTCGGATTTTCTCTCTCGTTTCATCCAGTTAGATTTCATGCTGGCTGGCTGCACAAACGCATAGTTATTCCTCCCATCTTTTCCCCTGCCGGAGGGAGTGGAGCGAGTTTTATCCCTGCCTCAACCCACTTGGGAACAGATATAGGAACTGACCGAGTCACGTTCAAAGCAGACAACCTAGACTTGGACCAACCGTCCCTCTGTTGCTCGTCTCTCCCCCATGCACTCTCTCTCTCTCTCTCTCTCTCCTCTCTCTCTCTCTCTCTCTCTCTCTCTCTCTCTCTTACTTCTCCTTAAAACGTTCTTGTCGTCAAACATAACCCAGTTTACCCAGACCTCTTGTATGTAAGACTTTCTCGGACCTCCACTTCCTTTCCTGGAAAGCATGATAGGGAAGCTGGTCCAACATATAGGAGTTAGTTACTCACAATATCAATGTCTCTCTTGTACATCCATCTGACAACTGAGATAATGATAAGAAACTCACCTGTTTACTAAAAGGCTATAACCTCACAGGAACTTTTCTTGGACTTCGAACCTGAACCACCACCATATAATGAACATCAAACTGGAATCATCATAGATCATGATTGATCGCTGCAAGACCCAGGACCAAATATTCTGCACTGATACAGATAATGTTCTTAGAACGGTATAACTGCAGTTACTACAACACGTGATATAAAACCCATACGCCTGTGCTTGTTGTTGTAGAGATTTGTAGAGATCAGCTTCAGTTGATGACCGAGTGAAAAGGAGAATGTCACAATGATGTGGTTTACTTTCACAAAAGCGTTTCCGGCGTTCAGACTTTCGAGAAAACGCAGATCCAACTTTACATACACAAGCAGGAAGTGGTGCCCACTCGGTGGCATTCAGCATCTTAAATGCTTACCCAACGCATCGAGCAAGGATACGCTTAAGCAATTCGAGAAATTCTAAGGCTCTGTGAATGCTCCACTGGTATATTTACAGATCATTGGACCTTTCATTGGATTTTCAGAGGATTACATTCAGTATTTGGTCTGGTAGGTTAGCGTACTGGTCAATTATGAAAGTAGAACACATCGGATACAGAGGTTTTCCGTAGACATCTTTCAGAATTTCTCTGGGGGTTCAAGAGTCGTGTTACGGATGGACGGATGAATTCATATACCGGGCACTATCAGCTTTAGGAACAGAGACTTGGGGCTGAACAAACTTTCTTTTTCATGGCTAAAATCATAATGCAGTTGAATCTATTATATGACCTGGGTATTTGAATGAAAAATCCTTAAAACCGTGATAAAGGAATTAAAGAGTGTATACCCTAAAATTACAGAAATGTATGTTTCTTGTAAGAAAAAGACGAAAACTTGCTAAAAGAAAAAAGAAGAAACAGCATAAACCACAGATCTAACGATTCCAAGTGAAAATTGCGAGTCTAACACAATGGTACTACGCATTCATGAGACTACGATCTAATCTTGGTACAAGGAAACCTGAGCCGGGTTCAAGTGCCAGAGCTCCTGAGTTTAGAAAAAAAAAAAAAGGTAGTTGTGCATATCACTCCATAAGAAAAGATAAGTTAATACCAATCCGGATTCCATTAGGATTTGCCAAGTAACACTGCTGAAAGTAAGTTATCGAAAGTGTAGAAGAAAAACACGTGTAATCATCGCTAAGAAAAACGGGAACAAAGTTGGCTCAATTTTAGGTAGAGATAGATAGATAGATAGAGAGAGAGAGAGAGAGAGAGAGAGAGAGAGAGAGAGAGAGAGAGAGAGAGAGAGAGAGAGAGAGAGACTACAGTAGTCGGTCGTATCAGCATAGCTGGGCAATATGTACTGTACCTCATATGACTACTGGCAAGCATGCAAGGGGAATATATCAACTTAAAAACCATGGTACTTAACCAGGCGCATGGGTTGTAATCAGTCCTAACAATATCTCTATAAGGAGAGTCTCGTTTGTTCTTTGGCTAAAACTGTTTCATCAAAAACACCAGGCAAGATAAAGATCACAAAGACCTTCCATTTGATGACCGATTTGCCAGCCACTAGATGCCAGCAAACAACACACCGAGGCATTACATCTATCAAGGGATCATGATGATGTTCGAGCATTTCCCCGACACACTGTCGTCATAAACTCGTGGGTTTTAATCGCTTGATGTTGCTCTTTCAAGCCATGGCGGCCATACCATGAACGTAAAATTGATTTATGGCTTCCGGTGCATCCAGGACGACGATGTGTTACTCATTTACAAGCCTCAGTCATTTCCAGTCAATTGAACATCACATCATACTACAAGGAAAGGATGTGGTTATCCAGGGAAATCATCAGACAATCGCAAGGGTCTCTAAACAAGCGACGAACTGCAGTTATCCCCCCCTTGGTCATCAGCGGGAGAACGAACACACCGGAGGACATAAGCACTGGCGTATCTCGGACGTAACAATGAAAATCAAGGTGACTGTCGGCTGCTATGGGGTTTTGGGTGAAGTTTTCGTCGGTTCTGTTGATATCAAGAAATGTTTCACCAACTACAGGTTCAGGTTACCGAAGGTTTTTCATAGGTTCTCTTGACTTCTGGAACGACTTCACCCATTACGAGGGTTGGTTCTACATGTTCATAGATTCTCTGGATTTCTAGTGTGTCACCTACTATGAGGGGGAGGTTGAAGAGACTCTACTAGTTTTGTTGATTTCAAGAAATGCTTCACCTCCTATTACTAGGAGAAGGTAGGTGAACTTTTCATAAATTCTTCTGCTATCTAGAAGTGTGTCACCTACATGTATATTAACTGACCGATAGTTAGTTGCTCGTTAGTTACGTCAATGTTGGAGATGGCTATGAAGGTTAGGTAATGATGTGGGGGGTTGACGATTAGCGCACAAGAAGGTGAGGCAATTTCAAAAATCATCAAAACTTGTAAAAACCTCACTTAACTTCCCCTGGCAGCTGATGTTTACCTTGATATCCAATGCTTAAGTCCGTATATACCAACGTTAATGTTGTCTGCTGCGTCTCGCTGCTGAGGATCTGAGAGGAAAGACTGACCGCAGGTCGTCGCCCGTGTCTTCAAGAACCATCAGTTTACCTCATCCCTTGCTTTACGAATTTCAGAAAAAAATATATCTCAAATGTTCAAGCCGACATTTCATTGCCACCAGGACATATACATGGCACAAGTTAAAAGCATTTTTCGACATCCAACCACATCAAAAGAATAGGAACGGTTACACAAGTTCAGGTTGAACATATTCCAATAATTCGAACCATTACCCCACCGTCGTCAAGGAATACCTCACACAGTGGGGGAAAAAAAAAGAGGAATTTTCGATAGCCAGCTCATCAGTGAACGTCATTTCTTGACGTCCTTTGAAGAGGATAAGTTAAAATCAAAGAAGACAAGTGCAGCCAAGCACATCAAATGAGAAAGAGCGTTTCATGAAAGAACCAATGCCAGCCACAGCAATGGAATATTGTGCATTGCCCGAGGGCAGTCTTTGCAGTCACCCCTGATAGGACCAAGAGTCTTGAAAGGCTTTGACACTAACAAGATTGAACTTAGGAACAAGAGAAAAGAAAACTGGACAATTTATATAATTTTCATGACAAACGAATCGGAACAATGTGTACAGAAAGCTTCTGTATGTGGAGATGTGGACAATCAGAATCATGAAACATGAGTCCAGTGTTGTTGTGGACCAGATACCGTGTTTCTAGTCAAAGAAATGAATACATGAAAACTGTGCAAGTCGGAAAAACGGTGTTCTGTGGTTCGTATATCATCTGTTTGTAAAGGTCACATCAAAGTGTAGCTGAATGGCTAAAATGCAAAAGAAACAGCGTTTGAGCTTCAGATATCTCGGCAAAGTGAAAATCCAGACTCATAAACTTTAACTCATACGAACATAAAATGCACATTTTGTTTTCACTATCATCCCCTTATTGTTATGGTAAATTGCGGGGCTGACGTTATCTTTTAACTGGTATCATCTTAGATATTCTTTTTCAAAACAAATCTAGTAGTGCTTTCATTATGAAACTAGGTCACGAGTTCACTGATATTCACCACGGTTTTATTTTCTTTAAGATATGAAGGTAAAATTTTCTATGATTTTGCTGAGATCAGCAATTAGTAGGACTGTAAACCTGTGTCTTTACTTTTAGTTCCTGCAGTTTTAAAGCATTCAAACCTGTGTCCTTACTTTTAGTTCCTGCAGTTTTAAAGAATTCTACGTAACTATTCATTTGACAATGGCATATATAATGTCCTTTGAAATCTTTAGTACGAAGCTCAGATGTGAGTTATCATATTGTGCATTTATGAATATAGCTATGTTTTTTCTTATTCATCTGACAGATATTTAAAGATCAAACTATACTTTCATACTACGAAAATGCATTTAATAATCAGTTTATCTCATGAATGACAAATATTTCCCGTGAATTATGATGTTTGAATTCTAAGTGGTCATTTAATGGGTACAGTAGTCCACTGAAGACAAATAAATGGTCCAATCATAGATCATATAAGGAACACAATCAAACTACATTTCTGCAACAAATGGTTCTTGTCTATAAATATGATCAAGACGATGATCAGTGAGAACGTCACACATCCGTCAACAGTGAAAATAGAACATAACTGATTATCAGAAGAACAAACACAAAACTCTGCAATTTGATTGTAAGGCACTCGACCTTAACCCACCCAAGAGTACTAGTGTGAACTGCGATTAATCTTCCCCTGACGAAGACTGTAGACTTCATAACATGATTACACTGCAGTTACCATCACCACCACCTCACCATCTAGGAGGAGAGAAGGTGTTCTTCAGCTGTATATACATTCCAGCAGCGCTCAAGATACCTGACCAGAGACGACCTGACAAACAAAACGAACTCTTAAACATGACAAGAGCAAGTTGATAATTACAGATGCTTTTAAACATTGATAATTACGAATGCTTCCTTAATAACAGATTTTTTTAAACATGCCCTTAATACAAAAGTTGAACTCATGCTTCACTCTCAGCGTTTACTGTAGGCTAGCAACTCGCTTTCAAGGACAGAATGAGCGAGCGATATATACCTTACAGCTAAGACGAACATACACTTTATGGGGCTAGCTACTTCTCAGTCCACCCCACACAGGAAAAAAGACCCACACATCAAATGGCCGTATCTTGTCTTAGAATAATCTTAAGCACCTAAGAATATTCATTTTTTTTTTTTTGACTGGTTGATACAGAATGACTTTGCCAGTCTTAATGACCCAGGCAGTCCACAGTCTTAAAGCTACAATAACCAACCAACGATTCACGCGCCATAAATCACCGTTACGACGACCCTTCTACTTATCGAAGAGAATCAGAGGCCGACGTGCTTTCGTCAGAAGATGGGGTACGGTACCCGAAATCCTGCTATACAGTTTGGTCTGCTGAATACTGTGGACGAAGAATGGACTTAGGAGAGCTACTTTCTAGCCTCCTATAAGAGAGTGAAGTAACGATAAGAAAAATGTAGTAAGCAACATGGAGGTACAGTTATGTCAGATGTTTAATGGAATCTAAACATAGAGAGAGAGAGAGAGAGAGAGAGAGAGAGAGAGAGAGAGAGAGAGAGAGAGAGAGAGAGAGAGAGAGAGTCAAACTACAGAACAGCTACACATCGCATATCAAACAGAATAAGACAAAAAAAAAAAATAGCTCTCATCTTCCGTTGTTAAAGATGAGGTCCAGATTGCAGGTAATAATCTGAAGTGAAGTTGGGGAGGAAAAAATCTAATCAAAAAAAAAGGGAGGGGGATACAAGGAGTCCATCACCAGCCAAGATAACTTCCACTCTACGTTCAGGGGAAGCAAGAAGCCTCCTGGCCAGCTAAGCAGTAGTACCCTCCCAGCCCAGGGAAAGTCAGTATAGGAAGCCACGCAGGGAGGACGACTCAACTCGCCCAAAAGTGCCAAAGTTGGCGTTTCAAGGGAGGGAGAGAAGATGGACGAGTCCACGCGTTACAACCCAGTCATGCATACCAACACAGTCATATAAGGTTCCGGTCGATGCCAACAGTCATTCACTATGTCGTATACGCCAGCACAGTCATGCACTCCACTCCGGTCATATATACGCCACTACAATCATGCTCTCCACTCCGGTCATAGACGCAGGCACAGTCATCTACTCCACACTACTCATGCAGGTTAGAGAGGTCACACACTTTACCCCAGTATGCAAGCAATACATTCACACTCTACACCTTGCAACGCACGTCATTTACAGTCGCACAGTTCATTTTTTGCGATCCATGTTGACACAAATCACGTATCCCAACTTGGTCATTCACTCCAACACGTTCATTCACTCCATACCAATCATGCACGTGGGGCTATAACGCACTCTAGCCTAGTCATGTGCACAATATACTCACACAATCAATCATGCAAGTCAGTACAGTCACGCACTCCACCAGTGTCATGCGCGCCGTGACTGCCAGGCACCTCTGCCCACTCATGTGAGTGGATAGTTGTACATTCCTCCTCAGTCATGCATGCCAACACGGTCACACACTCTAACACAGTCATGCACTCTACCTCAGTCATAAGCGTCATTCACTCGTGTCTAACACGGTCATGGACGCTATGACAGTCACATACTTCACCGTAGTCACGCACGCAAGAACAACGATGCACACCAGACATTTTCTACAATCACAGGAACTTCGCGTTCTTTGTCTGCTCTTCACCTCAGCACGCAGTGGGACATCATAACACTAGAACGTCCAGCTGGCTATTCATCCCCTGGGCAACAGCCTTGATGACCACTTTAAAGAAATCAATTTCCTGTGTTAGATGAATCAAGAAGATGGTTGGCTGGTGAGTAAGCCACGAAAACATCTCGTTTGTTGATTGGATGGAAAGGTCTTTGGGGGATGAAGAATCTCTGAGGGATTTCGTTGGGTTGGTGGTGATTGGTGCTGGACGGCGGGACTGAAGTGTGATGTTGGGATTTAAATAACGTTGTTAAGTACTGGCACACCTGATGAGGTGGACTGTTTCCATGAAACATGTTGTGTCACATGTACAGGAAAATTATATATGAAATAAAATCATATGAACTACGACTGAAGTGCGATTTCATCTTCATAACTTTCATCACGGACAAGTGTGATCTTCATATATATATATATATACATCGCTATCCCGGGAGATGGCGATTAAGTATGATAAACAGAATATAAAATACAATATGAACAGTCATTAGCAACAGTGAGCCACTGTGGTCAACTCACCACGAGGGCGCCACATGTGCGCAACAATCAGTAGCAGGTTAGATCACAACTGTTATCTGTATTTGATAACTCAAGACACATTAAGAAATGTGAACTATACAAAGGTGTTATTCCTTCTAGAACATTTTGTACCATGATTCCTTGGTTATCATAATATACAAAAAAAAAAAAAAAGTCCATTCTCTAAGTGCCAGCAAACACCACATCTCTGGAGAGCTTTTGCGTTCAGCTGAGCGAAGCTTATCAAGCAGGATTTGCTCATACATTTCAATGACATTTATGAAAGGTCTGGCGCAACAATTGCAGGTCAAATGAGTTAGAAATATTGTAACTTTTCTCTTATGACTCTAGTTAACTTTTTAAGCATTTTCATTTTCAAGAAGTTAAACATTTCATGAAAGTGAAACACCGCTTTATCAACGTGACCTGTATTGTCCAGACCAGGTCAGGAAGCAGCAGAGGAAAATATCCCCAGTAGGTGATGACTCTAGTTACGTGATCTATAAACTTTAAAGCATACGATCCTCTCGATTCACATTCGATGCTATGCAAAAGATCGTGTCTTTCCCAAAGATAAGCCAACCTCTTTTACTTGTTTGTGATATCCCCGTTAGCAAGCATAAAGGAGGAACTCCCTATCCAATCTGTGAAAGTCGTTTCAAGATTTTAGGACATCAACAGCAATTCCATATAGAATCCTCTTCATAAGCACGTAGAGCATGGGAAATTTTCTATCTAATATCTAGGATCAGATATTTTCAGGATAATTCACGAAGTATACAGAGAAACATTGTAATTCTATCATGTACATACATTCATCAGTCCTTTTTTTCAGCTTATCCCCACCAGATGTTCACCAACTTCATTCACAATACGTATCCCATGCCCTGCAATTATGCCCTCAGACAACCTAATCACCCAATGTATCATTCAAATCATCCATCACTATTGCTCGATACCTCATATCGAATTGCTGACACAATCTACTTTCTCGTCCAAAAACACTCACCTCTCTTCCTCACTCCTTTCTCTTCTGGATGCATTAACGCAAACAACCACAGATATATATATATATATATATATATATATATATATATATATATATATATATATATATATATATATATATATATATATATATCTTGTTCACAGTTTCCCGCGAAGAACGATCTCACTCGCTCACATCCGCTCTTAAACTGTCATCCATAATACAAAGAACCCACATCCTCCCTGGCCACAACCGGTCCCAACAGACAATTTCATGGATTCTTCGGTGCTTTGGTTCTGGCAACTGACAGTACGTCGACACAGCTGTATACCACATCGCTCTTAATCACTCATTCACTCTAAGCCGTACGTGCTGTACAGCCTCCTGCGTGTTCAGGCCCCGAGCACTCAAAGCGTTTCTCATTCCATCTCCCCCTTCTCTTTATCCCCTTCGTTTCTAATACATATACCCTCTCTCCCTCTCAGATTCTCATTCTTTCCCTTCATATCTCAAAAAAATTTCGCACACCCTCTTGAGCTCTCCCTCAACCATACTTCTCTCCTTAAGAACTCGACATCTTTTTCATTCGAACAACCCTCCACACGCGACATATTGCCTTCATACATTTCATATGCAACGCATCCGTCCTCTTTCTATTTTTCTCATCTAAAATCCACGCCTCGCATCCCATACAGCACCGCTGGGACCACTGCACCATCCAGAATGCCCATCTGTGCTTCCCACTGTTAGCGACGTCTCTTTCCATATATTCCTCAATCAGCCCGAAATTCGCCCCATGACGCATCCTGTGACACACTTCAGCTTCACTGGTTCTATTGACTGCCATGTCCACTACCAGGTGTCTTCCTCCAAGTTTTCTCCAACTAACACGCCTAACTTTGTACTGCTAAAACCTAGTAACCTCGCGACTATTTACATTTACTCTCAACTGTCTACTTTTACGCACTCTCGTAAACTCAGACACCAACTTCTGAAGTTTTTCACTTGAATATGTCACCAGCGCCGTGTGATTAGAGAACAGTAACTGGCTCATCTTCCAGCACTACCCTTGAACTACCACTCTCCCTAAAACCCTCCAATTCACCTCTCTCATCACTCCATCCACAAACAGATTAAACAGCCATGGTGACATCGCACATACCTGACGCAGAACCACCTGCACCTAGAATCACTCACTCTCCTCTCCTACTTGCACACACGCCTTACTCCCCTGATAAAAGCTCCTTACTATTTCTGATAGCTTTCCTTTAACCCATGAGGCACTTGCCATAAAACTTTTTTGTCAATTTTAGTTCTATGCTTTTTCCAGATCCATAGATGTCACTACAAATCCTTTTGTTTTCTAAGTATTTCTCACAAACTTTTTTTTTCAAAAGAAACATCTAATCCAAACATCCTTTACCACTCCAATTTCCACATCATTCTTCCCCAGCCTGCTGCTCTGTGCATGCCACTAAGTCAATGACCACGATCATACGACTTACCATGTAGACTCAACAACCTGATGTCTCTGTAATTCCATCATTCGCCTTTTTCCCTTCTGCCTTTATACAATGGAGTGCCATTGTATACAGACATTCCGCCAATCCTCAGGCATCTCACCATAATTCATACATAAATCGGCGAACCTAACTTACCAATCAACAACACAGTCATCTTTCTAAAGTAATTCAACTGCAATTTCATCAACTCCAACTGCTTGACCAAACTTCGTGTTCTTATTTTCACATAGGTTGCTGATATTCACTCACTCTAACCCTCCTTTGCCCTCATTTTCAGTCTTTGTATCTTCCTCTTGACCTGGCGCTTTCTCTCGTACATATCCCAATGCGTCACACTACCTCCATTGCAAGTAACGCCTATACACGTGTCCTTATATGATAATTCAAATTATCAAGGAGATTTAAGCTTCCGTTTTGATATGGGAGTTCATAAATCAAGACGGAGATCTGAAAGGGATTCTAGTTGCCGTTGATGTTCTTGGCCGTGACGAAATTCTTTGTCTTCATGATCTTGTAGTAGACTACAAGTCTGAGTTAGTCTTTGGGATGTGTGCACTTAGTCATGTTAGAGATGAAGCTACGAAGTATCCTTACATCTGTTCTGTAATCTGATGACATCTGGTTACAATATATCTTTGTTGTTCCTGTGGAGATGCTTGTAGTCCTGATGTTGCTCAGGAAGAGTCGTACCAGTTTGTGTGTTTATGTACTGCAGAATCCATTCCTGATGATGGTTTCCTTTACGTGTTAGTTTTAGTTATGAAATTGGATCCAGTTGATAGATACCTTCAAAAGCTCGATGGAGAAAGGATTCGATATCACTGGTCTTGTATTCTGGGAACATGCACCAGCGGCATGAAGGCAGCATCCAAGGTAGCTAATAGTACATGGAAATGTAGAGCACTGTCCGCAAGTTTCGTCCACAAGAACACCTAGGAAAGGAAAGCGATTGTCTCAGCTTAGATCTTAAGTAAATGTCAAATCTAGGTAGGATGTCATGGCCTCCATGAGAAAGATAAGGTGGTCCTCATCACTGACCATGTAGCAGTATTATTGTCCATGTAGCGACAGTAGGCGGCTGGCGGGCAAAGGGCAAGGGTCTTGAAGAATGTTCTCAGGCTGAAAATGGCGAGGGGAACGGGTATCCATCAATGTGCCGGTCCTGAGCTCGAGTTGTGCAGGCACGACGAGGGAGTTTTTCCTCAACAGAGTGGAAATTGTTGGGTGCTTATAACTCTGGCGAATGTGGACAGAATTGTAAGTAACTTTTAAAGTAGACTCCTTTGAAACAGTGGTAAAAAGGCTTTCCACGATTAATACAATAATAATAATGACAATAATAATAATAATAATAATAATAATAATAACAATAATAATAATAATAATAATAATAATAATAATAATAAAAATGATAATAATGATAATAATAATAATGATAATAATAATAATAATAATAATTGTAACTTTCTATATACCTTTACGGGAGATGAGCAATGTTCATATTATCCAACTCTATTAGTCTAACGACATACATTCACAACACTTTAGGCCATATCCGACATATTTGATTAATTGATTAGATGTAATTATCTGATCACTAGAAATGACTTCCTTAAATCCCTTTTCACTGTTTCCTTTTCAAATATCCATCTGTAACCCCCCCTGAAGCTTTCCAGCATCTGTTCAAAAGCTCTATCTTCAGCCAGATTAGTCGCTGTCTTCAGAAGACTTTAAATCATAAATAAAAGAAGATACTTCTTTCTTTTCCTTTCAGTTTCTTAAGGTAGGTAACTGCAGTGTCAGCAGCCTAACTTTGTAGCCCAAATCCGCTTAGTAGTGCACTATTCTACTTTTTATCCTTTCTTTTAAAAAGGCGTTACACAAAACTACAGCATATCCAACTTTAGGTTTCACAAACGTAACGTACATGAAGCAAAACTTCATTCAGGAACCTGGATGTTATATCCATGTTTCACAGTGATAACCTAACCATTCCACTATAATCATTTGTGCTTCTAAAATATAATAGTTTCTTCATTTAACATCGTAAGATCTCTTTAACAATTTGATAACTCTAAACTCCCTCTGAGGAAAATGGAGCTCCATGAAGGTCCTTATAGTCCACTCCTCAGTACATGACACTGACTTAAGAGCCAAAAATTCATCATCTACCACTCCTGTCGATGTACATGGAACACTGAGACCTCCCTGCAATGTTCCATTATCTTTCTCATCAAGATGTGGTATTGATTTTGCCTCAGATACACTACTTTGTCTTGTGAGAGGTTTGAAGACGCGGCTCTCTACACGTTCTATCAGATCAAACGGGAGCTCTGCGAAAGACTAATCTTAACCATAAAAAGTTCCCTTCTGAATACCTACAAGATATTTACCGACATCATCATCACCTCTCGCTAAGCCAGGCCTCGCTGGCTGACGGTTTTCTTCCCCTCTTCCGATGTTCTTCCTCCTCCATCACCACCTGTAGCGCTTCCTTTAGTCTTTGTACTGTTACCCTTACCTCTCTTGTACTGCTTCCCTCATTCAGTATGTACTGTTACCCTAATCCTTGTTCTCTTACGACGCTCTCCTCACCTTCTGGATGGTCACCTTCAGCGCTACACTCACCCTCCCTACTGTTACCCACCTCTCTGTCTCTGTACGGTGCTCCTCTCACCCTCCCTACTGCTCAACTTCTCCCCCTGGCGATGCATGGCGCTCCTCTCACCCTCCCTACTGCTAAACTTCTCCCTGGTGACATATGGCGCACCTCTCACCCTTCTTGTTGTTATCAGTCTTCGCGACCGCCTACAGCAGCGGCGGCACACTCACTCTTTCTCTTCTTGCTCTCTTCTTCCATTAACAAGTCCAGCGCGCTCATCGCTTTTTGCAGTTAGCCCTCCTTCATGTCCGCCTGCACCGTCTCCCCTCAACGCTGCTATTGTTAACCTCCTACATAGCCCAGTACAGCGCTCCCCTCTTCACTTATTTTTCCTCTCGTCTAGGGTCTCTCTCTCGCCCTCTGGTGTTCCCCTCACCCACGGTCCTGTAATTCACCATCCAACTTTCCTTTCCTTCCCCGTCACCAGTAACCACCGCCTGACGTTTCTCCCTCGCCTGTCCACCTCCTGCCATTACTGGTGTCCTACACTCCGCCACTTTTATTGTTGTACACTCCAATGTTGTCGAGTTTCCTCTGATACTTTCCTGTACTCCGCCGTGGTCGTATTTGTTTCTCTATTACTGCTATATATTTCATCACTGACGGGTAAACTTCTCTCTTACTGTTGTATATTTTGCTTCTGTCGAATCTCCTCACCTGTTATTTTCGCAAAGTGCCCTGTTGACTGATGTCCTCCCATATTACTGTTGAACACACTACCGATGTTAAATCTCCATTCCTGTTTCTACAGTGCATTTACCGTTGAAGAATATCCTACCTGAAAACTCTTGTATGCTTCATCATTCTAAGAACCTTTCCTTATGACCGCTACATTTACACTCACTTGTTCGACACCTGAAGCAACCTTGTGGTCCTCACCTCCCTCTCTGTGAGGTTAAGGTATACTCCAGGACACATTTGGACATAATTTCTACGACAAAATATTACGTTTTTTTTTTCAACGGCAGTGAATGACTACCAACAACTTCACAATCAAACAAGGATCATCACAATTCAGTCCCACCCTAATCACTATATAACTAACCACCAATCCCCAAGTAGAAATGAAAAGTTTAACCCAACCTAACACTTAGTGTGTATATATATATATATATATATATATATTTTTTTTTTTTTTTTTTTGCTTTGTCGCTGTCTCCCGCGTTTGCGAGGTAGCGCAAGGAAACAGACGAAAGAAATGGCCCAACCCCCCCCCCCCATACACATGTATATACATACGTCCACACACGCAAATATACATACCTACACAGCTTTCCATGGTTTACCCCAGACGCTTCACATGCCTTGATTCAATCCACTGACAGCACGTCAACCCCGGTATACCACATCGCTCCAATTCACTCTATTCCTTGCCCTCCTTTCACCCTACTGCATGTTCAGGCCCCGATCACACAAAATCTTTTTCACTCCATCTTTCCACCTCCAATTTGGTCTCCCTCTTCTCCTCGTTCCCTCCACCTCCGACACATATATCCTCTTGGTCAATCTTTCCTCACTCATTCTCTCCATGTGCCCAAAACATTTCAAAACACCCTCTTCTGCTCTCTCAACCACGCTCTTTTTATTTCCACACATCTCTCTTACCCTTACGTTATATATATATATATATACATATATATATCTATTCTTTTTTTCTTTCATACTATTCGCCATTTCCGACGTTAGCGGGGTAGCATTAAGAACAGAGGGCTGAGCCTTTGAAGGAATATCCTCACTTGGCCCCTTCTCTCTTCCTTCTTTTGGAGAATTAAAAACGAGAGGGGAGGATTTCCAGCCCCCCGCTCCCTCTCCTTTTAGTCGCCTCCTACGACACGCAGGGAATACGTGGGAAGAATTCTTTCTCCCCTATCCTCAGGGATATATATATATATATATATATATATATATATATATATATATATATATATATATGATTAATCTCTATTATCAAATTGTTATTACCGGCTGAGGATAATTTCTACCGACAATATCCTCTTATCCTTCAGTTCACATAGTATCCCCTGGTAATGTCCAGCCCACCATAGACACACGCATATTCCAACACCATCTTCTCCACCCTAAGTGCGCGTTATCTCCCTGGAACAGCCCAGCGGTCTCAGAACGGCCACTACACGCTGCCCTCACTCAGTCTAAATGACGCCTCCGTTCACACGTAAACTTAGTTATTGCTGGTTATCTCATTCATTTCCCAATACTCAATATTTTGAAATTCCTCGTCACCTTCCATCATAATTCTCTTAAAGCGAAGATCATCTCTGAATCTGTATGTCTTTAGCAACATTTTTTTTTTCTTGCTGGTGCTGAAGTTAGCACTATTCTCTCCAACGGGTCCTAATATCTGTGGGTATCACGCTATTAAGGGTTTTCCCATCATGGAGGTTCAGGTAGTACTAACAACTGGACGTGTTTTCTGCAGTCGGCGTTGGCATCAGCAGTCTTTGTTTTGATTCTGATGACATCTGGCAGTATGATGTCCAGCCGGTGACAACGAGTTACCACTCACTGTGTTCCCTCTTACTGCCACTGGTCTGCCGTAATGTTATATCCCTCTGTTACAGACGTTTATTGGTAGTATCTCTTGCTATTAGAGAGACTGGTTGAGTTGTCTCTTGCTGGTAGTGGCGGCGTCAAGTATCTTTATACGGTACTGGTACTGACATATGGTCGTTTCCTCTTTGTAGAAGAATGAAGCTTTGTTCCTTCGTGTGCCTGCAAATACTTGCGTTATGTGAATGCTAAGCCTTGCTGGTCCAGACGTCTGGTAGTGTTCACTCTGCTGGTGCTGAGGACTGACTGGTATTACTGGTCTCTGTTGTAAATGACGTCTGGTAGTGTTTGCTTCTGATTGTAGTACGTCCTTCTGGGGCTGACGTTGCTGTCGCCGACTTTTCGTGGCGTTATGTCCTGCTGGTGTTCATGTCTGGGAAGTATTGCTTGTGTTGACGTTTAGTAGCGTCATTTTCTGATGAAGTGGCTTCTGGTAGTGTCTTTTCCTACAGGTGCCGACGATTGATACTGTCATGTCATCCAGTATTTATCTGAAACTGATTCCTCCTTGTAGTGTAAACGTCTGATGTAAAGACTATAGTTGGTGGTGTTGTCTTCTCTGCGTTTGATCTACCAATTAGATTAATCAAACCATACACCACAACTGGTCCACAATCATTGGCAAGTACGTAACTGCTCTAAGGCTTAACCATTAATCATTACTCTTCGTTTATAGCCAGTCAATCAATTTTCTAGCCACAGATGTCCAACCGCATCTATTCCACGTGTCTTAACTTTTGCCAGTAATCTTTGATACACGACTTTATCGAATGCTTTCTGAATATTTAAGTAGATCACAACGGACGTATATCATCAGCAGCTGTCAGTCCCAGTTTAGCCATCACTACGAGGAGAGAGACTAGTGTGAAGAAATACCAAGAAAGGTTGAGTGTAGAATGGCAAAAGGTGAGAGTTCATTAAGCAGGTTGGAGTGGATGAGGAATGGGAGGTATTTAGGGAGGAAGTGATGACATGTGCGAGAGATGTATACGGTATGCGGAGGTGGGAGGTGGGCACATTAGGAAGGACAGTGAGTAAGAGGCGTCTGGACGGTACTTACAGGGAAGGAGTGCAAACCACTGGGAAATGTATACAAGAAAGCGGCAGGAGGTCAAGAAGGTGAAGAGGTCGAAAAGAAGGGTAAATGAGAGTTGGGGAGGGAGAATATCTGCAAACTTTAGGAAGAATAAAATGTTTTGGAAAGAGGTTAATAATGTGCGAAAAGGAAGATGAAATGAGAATATTGGTGAAGGGGACAAGGAAGGAAGTGGTAACAGGTAGTGATGAAGTGAGGAGATGGGATGAGTATTTCGAAGGACTGTTGAATGTGTTTGATTATACGGTGAAAGATGTGGAGTGTTTGGGTTAGGGTGGCTGCGAAGTGAGAGAGTCATGGAGAGTGGTTTGATTAAGAAAGAAGTGGTGGTGAAAGCTTTACTAAGATGAAATGAGGCAAGGCGACTGGAGTGGATGGTATTGCAGTTGAATTTCTTAAGAAGGGGAGGGTATGTTTTGATGATTGGTCAGTTGGGAGTTTCATAGTACGTTTGGGTCATAGTGAGGAGCCTGAGGACTGACGGAATGCATTCATAGTACCACTGTATACAGACAAGGAGGATAAAGGTGAGTGTTCAAATCACAGAAGCACAAGTTTGTTGAATGTACATACACCCGCCTCAACTTCCAATCAGGACAGTCAGAGTTTTCAACCTTCTCTTTCCATGAGGTGTGAACCCAGGGTGTATCGACTCGCTACTTCAAAGGATTTTTCACATGAAATTTAAGGAAATTTTCATTTTGCAGAATTATATGCACTGTGTATTAAAGAAGTATCATCTTATATATACGATAATGGTATACTACAGCAAGTCTTCCATAATACCAGCCTGTAGAAGGAAACATGTTGAGATAAAGTATTCCATCTGCTGCATTTGAACAATTAAGCCAAAGTGCAGAAAACTGGTCTAGTGTGATAGGGTAGTGAATTCGCAACCAATAAAGTGATAAGAAATGACATCCTGCACAATGGTTACTATATAACCTAACAATAATGTTACTTTAATACATTTTATTTCATTTGCCAACGTCTTCATTTCGCTTCTTCAAACTAGGATCATCAGAAGCGGCCCCATACATCATCAGGCTTCACATTCCTCTACCCTCACTCCACATTTTCCTTCACACCACCTTCATCCCTCTACCAACCAACCTCGCTCATGGTGATTCTCTCACCTCTGGCAGTTAAATCATCATTAAGCAATGGGTATCATTATTAATCATTAGACTCAAATAAAAGCCACTTCCATTCATGAATTTTCATTATCACCTTTTGAGTCAAAGTAACGTCGATACCACAATCAGTGTATCAACGGTGTCACAGGATGACTGGTGTGGTCTCCCGGCCTGAGCTCAGAGAACGCCTCTGTTTACCCACGTTTGGCTTCGAACTCACGAGTCGATACTCTCAGGTTCACAGGGCCACGAAGAGGTAGGAACGACATCACAATAACTTGTGTTAGTTCATCGTAACCGAAGTTAACATCACATTTAGTGAGACGTTGTGGATACCAGTAACGACCACGGCATGATAAGCAAAACCCCGGTTAATGAAAACTTGGAAGTAGCTTGAAATGAAAGCTTCGGAGCAGCGAGTCGATACTCCATGGGTTCACACCTCACGGAAAGAGAGGATTGATAACATGGACTGTCCCGGCTGGAAGGGGAGACGGCTGTATCTGGGAAGTTGTATGGGAGGGTATTGATTGAGAGGGTGAAAGCATGTACAGACCATCAGACTGGGAAGGAGCAGTGTGGTTTCAGAGTGATAGAGGATATGTGGGTTAGGTGTTTGCTGAAGGAATGAGCGTGAGAAATACTCAGAAAAACAGATGGATTTTTATGTGGCATTTATGACTTATGGAGAAAGCATATGGTAGGGTTGATAAGAATTAAGGATGTATGGAGTGGAAGGAAAGGTACCAGAAGCAGTGAGAAGGTTTTATAAAGGGTGTAAGGAATGTGTAGGAGTAAGAGAGCAGAATGAAGGGTCTCAAGATAAAGTCGGTCTGCGGCAGGGGTGTTTGATGTCCCCATGGCTGAGCAATTTGTTTTTGGATGGGTTGATGAGGGAAGTAAATGTAATAGTCTTGGAGAGAGGGGCGAATGTTCAGTCTGTAGGAGACATGAGGGCCTGAGAAATGAGTCAGATTTTGTTTGCTGATGATACATCGCTAGTGGCAAATTCGAGTGAGAAACTGCAGAAGTTGGAGACTGAGTTTGGAAGTGTGTGTGAAAGGAGGAAGTTTAGAGTAAATGTGAGTAAATGCAAGGTTATATAAGGTTCAGTAAGGGTCAAGGAGAGGCTAATTTAGGTGTGACTTTGAATCGATAACCATGCTAAAACTTGATGATTAAGCTTAGATCCTTCAGATAACTTGCTGTCTTTTGTTCAGTAACGTTTCCATAAATTTTCAATTACGGACGTAAAGCTAAGTGGGGGAAAATTTTCCGGGAAGGACTTATTACATCTATCTTTAATCACCGGTGTTATGTTGGCAAACTTCCAATCTTTTGAAACCTTTCCTGTAGCAAATGATTATTGAAAAGAACAGTCAAGGTTCAACTTATCTTATCCTTAGCTAACTTAGTTATTGCTTCCTCATTCCGAGATGCTACAGAGATCCGAATGAAGGGGGAAATGTGTCCAGCTTTAAAAAAGAAAAAAATTATTAGAGTCAGGAGGGAACATGAACAGTAGTACGAAGATTGAAATTACAGCTTAATACAACAAGATATATTTCCTACATTGAACTGTGGCTCCTTAAGTTAGTAACTAGCGGAGATTTCATATCAATTTCACAGATAACATAAGAGAAAAGGTGTTGGGATGAGAGATTCAATTTAGACATCTCACTGAAAAATATTACCGCTACTGCTATTAATACTACTACCACTTCTACTACTACCACTACTACTACCACTACTACTAATAATAATGATGAAGCCCATCCATACAAACACATAGGGAAAATAGAATATACAAAAGTGTTTGAAGAATGTTTGTGTGTTGCAGAATCTGTTAATGACCTGACAGCACTGATAAATATGTATGTATATATATATATATATATATATATATATATATATATATATATATATATATATATATATATATATATATTCCCTGGGGATAGGGGAGAAAGAATACTTCCCACGTATTCCCTGCATGTCGTAGAAGGCGACTAAAAAGGGGGCTGGATGAGGATGTTTCCTCAGAGGCCCAGTCCTCTGTTCTTAACGCTACCTCGCTGACGCGGGAAATGGCGAATAGTATGAAAGAAAAAGATATATATATATATATATATATCATGGACTACTCGTACAAGAAATGACAACATGATTCATGATAACGTTCTGAAGAATATGAAAAGAATAAAACAATTGTAATCTGCAATAATACTGCACAGGGATTGGCAGATTTGAGTGCCAGACACGACTAATTTCCATGTTGCTAGATGAAGCACTGTGAATGAGGCTCACCAGTACTATAATTGTACTGCTGACGTCTGGAAAGGTACCTAACATAACGGTAACGATGGATTCCATGTAAGCTCAGGCTTTATCACGGCTATAACGTAGCTGACCTGTGTGCTTGTGGGAGTTAGTCGAACAATGGATACGTTGGGAGAGAGAGAGAGAGAGAGAGAGAGAGAGAGAGAGAGAGAGAGAGAGAGAGAGAGAGAGAGAGAGAGACGGCGAGTGCTAGTGTTTTCTCCGTTCGTTATATTGATTGCACACGTCCAAGTGCATTACGCACTGACCTACTACGTTGTCTCACTTTATCCAGAAAAAAGAACACTTTTTCCTGCGTCTGCCGAAGTGTAGTAGCGGGGGAAAACGGTAAAAGAGAGAAAGGAAAAAAATACAGAACACTGTCGAGGTTAACAGACGCAGTGTGAGGGGCCAGGGTAATGTGGTTAGAACCAACAGTGAGATTTCTTGCGGGACGAACGAGAAGGGAGCGAAAAATACGGACAGATTTCTGGTCCTGGCGGCGGTGAAGCAGTCAGGGGAATTTAGGAGTTGTGTGGTGGAGGAGGCTGCAGAGGGGGACGATAAGTGTTGTCTGGCAGGGAATGGAAGCCGTGGGGTCTGTTAGAGCATTTCCTCTACGGCTATACGTCAAGAAGTCTTCCCTTATCATCGTGCGAATAAATAACGTGAAACCATTCCACCGACCGGGGCAAAGAGAGCATTTGACCCAGTGCTTCAATCCTGGTCGTCAGCAGCCAGCCACTTGATGCCACCACCGGCAACGGCGTGTGGTCACAAATACAAAGGTGATGTTAGTGGAATCTGATATTCTCCAGTAACTGGCGTGTTGGTAACAGGGCTTCACTACGTGTCATGGTGACTACCCATACAATCCCTGTATGTGTGGTGGAGACCGTCTTCAAATAGTTTCTTTTCCCTCTCAAGATTCCTACCAAGAGTAGTGATGACCGCCTCCAGGGTTCTCATTTCTCTCATTTGCTGGAGGCTGCTTCCAGTACCTAGCCCCAAGGATGCTGGACATCACCTTTAAGATCATCACTACACGTACTGGTGACGAGAACTATATCCTATGCACATATATTGTGACTACTTATTCTTTTGATAGTCTCCACAATCGTGAGTTAGTACTTTTAATGACCCCTCCTCCGGAGGTCATCAGAACAAACACTAATGACTCATAAGGTCTTCTTGATGATCTTGGGATCATCACAGATCATACTGATCACCAACACTCTCAACACGAGTGCTGGTAACCAGTTAATGATCTTTACTGGACGTATTACCTACCATCTTGAGAATCCTAAACAGAAGTGCTGGTTAACACTACCAGAACCCATCTAGGATCCTCAGTATGTGTGATCACAGCCTACTGAACCCCTCACATCTGTTAGTGACTGTCTCTTGGATCCTCAGTACGTTTGGTGATCGTTGGCTGTGATCCACCACGTGTATGAGTGACATGCTCCAAGACCCCTCACCGTATATACTGCCGACCAAATCAAATAATCCCATAAATAATGTTCGTGATCTGTTATTCTAAGTCCTTTTTATACTCAAAACATTTTGGTTTCTTGGTACACATCATTATATTATCTGAGGCAACGATGAAATATCATTTCATTGAAAAGTGGAGAAACGGATATATATATATATATATATATATATATATATATATATATATATATATATATATATATATATATATATATATCTGTTCTTAACGCTACCTTGCTAACGCGGGAAATGGCGAATAGTATGAAAGAAAGATATATATATATATATATATATATATATATATATATATATATATATATATATATATATATATATATATATGAAGATATTCTCTTGCTTTAAAGTGTAAGACATACAAGCCTCACAGTGAAGCGCCAAGTCTTCATGAGAGACATAAGTCTTCCAACACTTCCTTTAGAACAAGTCACCAGCCTCCCCTTCCAGACGTGTCTCAAGTAGACAAATAACAGGATTCCAGGCATTGTATGGCCTGCTGGGTCAACAGCAGTAGATAGATTACCGGCTGTGGTGAGCGGACAGTTCTAATCTTTCCTCAGCAATCTTGTCGCTCTGTGTGTGTGTGTGTGTGTGTGTGTGTGTGTGTGTGTGTGTGTGTGTGTGTGTTTGTCGGTGTGTGTTGGTGAGTGGTGATGTGTGTGTGTGTGTGTTACGGGGAGAGAGTTTTACACTCGCGATGACCCGTGTCTAAATTTTGTATATGTGTGGTAAGAATATGATGAATTACAATTTTTTTCAAAGAGGAGGTGCATTTAATGTCAGTCGTGGACTTGAAGCGAAATACTTATCAAGAATGTGGTTAACTGCGTATAAGGTACCGCTTTTGGCCGTCCTAATGGGTGAATCATTCCATATGTCAAGAATCCTGTTGAAGAAAAAGTACTTCGGCTAATTCGAGGCGAGTTGTATCCATTATTAGGAGTTAAATCTAACGAAACTATCCTTAAGAAGCTTGATAGATCGAGATTATCAAAGCCTTTGGTAATTTTTAACACCTGTAATACATCACCTCTTAATCTATTCTTTTCTAAGCGAAATAGATTCAAATCGTTTGTTCAGTTCTCATGGTTCTTGTTTCTCAGTCCGAGAATCACCGTGGTTGCTCGCCTCTGTACTCTCTCCATTCTATCTGTCTTTCCTCAAGTTGGCTGACCTAAACTGAATACAATATTCAAGATAGAGACGCATCAGTGAGTTGTAAAGAATGAGGATAATTTCCCCAATCTTTTATTTGAAAGCACTGGCAATCAATCCAAGACCATTCTTATTGTTTTTGCTACTTTTGTGTACTGCTTAAGTGTCTTCAGGTCATCAGAGGTTATTACATTCTTGTCTTTGCCCTCATTCACATTTTGTAGCTCTACATAATGCATACTGTAGCTTCCCTTCTCATTTCACTACCGATATGTAAACACTTTGCACTTTACAATGTCAAACTTCATTTGCCACCAGTGAGCCCAGTTCATCATTTTGTCTATGTCAGTTTAGAGCTGCAGACGTTTAATTTTCGTTGGAGATTAATTTCCCAGCCTGGTACCGTCCGCAAATATCGATATCTTACAATGCAGTCCATTAGCGATCTGATTAACATATAAGAATCAGAACCGGATCCAAAAGTGATCCCTGTGGCATACCACTTGTCACATCCAACTATCCTGAGGTTTGACCATTAAGCGCTTTTGATGGCTCATGGATAGTGTCAACCAATTTCTAAACCATCGAAGTATAACGCCATCTATACTATCTAACAACTTTTGTCAGTAACTACTGATGCAGAGCTTTATCGTGTGTTTTTTAAAACCTAAGGTGATGACATGAACTGCTTCATTTACATCGTACACGATCAGTTTCCAAACCTAAGGTGATGACATAAACTGCTTCATTTACATCATACATGATCATTATACCATAAATCAAGCATATTTGCCACACGAGACCGATGACGGCTCAATAATTGGCTGATACTTTTATCCCGATTGATGGCTTCCATAAATTTACGAACTACAGACGTTCAGCTAATTTGACGATAGTTTCCGGACAGTGATTTATAACCTTCATTGAATATCGGCGTTACACTGCCGAACTTTCATACACCTGGGCCATTTCCCGTAGCAAGCGACAAATCTGAAAGAGCAATCAAGGGCTTAACTATCTTATTTTCCGCTTCTTTCGTTGTTCCCAGATAAAACTTATCCGGGCTATCCGTGATTCTACTCAGCGCTGAGAGCATGTCTTCATTCCTTGTATCAGTATCTTGCAAGATGATTTTTTCCCTCTCAGCAATGGAATTGGATCCGTGGCTGTGAGGTTAACTCACGCATTTGTTACGGCTTTGAGCTCTATTCAAAATATTCTGACGTGGGTTTGCTTTATAAAGACATGAAAGATGCCTTCATGATGATGGATGTACGTTGATATCCAAACTCTTTGACAAAACAATAGATGGTGATGAAGGTATGACGATATGTTAAGGCAGTGTCAGAAAGTTTTTTCCATCATCGTGACACAGTCCTCCTACAAAGCATTTACTATACCCTAGCCTACTTACCCTCTCTCCCTTCACTGTCTCACCTTCCCTTCACACTTTCTCACCTTCCTTTAAGCCTACCTCACCCTCCTCATCTTCGCTCCACCCTGGGTAGACTTCCCTCCCACCTGCCTCATCTTCCCTCCACACGACTACTTTTCTTCAACTTCTCTGCTTCATCCCCCGACTCTACCCTACCCCCACACCACTCCTTCACCCCACTTGACTTCCACCTGCCCAAACTTCCCTAGTTAAGACAAACACTGCAGCTCCAGGTGGATCCCCCAGAGAAAACTTCTCGCTTGTCAACCCAAATGTTCCTCGGTGCGTTTCACTTGACCTTTGTCGTTGAGGAGATGAGCCTCAGGCTGTCTGACAAGAACATAGACTGTCATTTTCTTTCCGTTTTTTTTTTTTTTCTAAAGTGAGTAACTTTTACTTTCAAGATCCTCATCCTTCACGTTGACGAAATGTTTATATTCAATTTTTCTCCTGTGATGTCTATACCAGTCATTCTTTTTTTTGTAATTTGTCACCAATTGTCCACATGACGTTTTATGATATTTGTCAAATTCTCCCATTCATTACGAAACCTAATTGAAAAAGAACATGTCTAGCCTTTCCAACCACTGATATGAAATATAGAATGCTGACGTAGATAGCCCCTTTAAAAGCCCATGTATGATGTGTGTGATACGGATCCTGGTTTAATAACATTCCATAGTCTGACAGGCCAAAATCCTCGACATTCATGGCCTGTCACTCACCACAGACCGGCAACAGGAAGCTCTCCCGCTGTCCTGTGGACAAAGTGTTATCCAGAGTGTCGCTGTCGTCTATAAACTTTCACGATTGCTCCATCAAATAATGGATTCATTTGGCAGAGCAACAGATAAACAGGGCTTTATATGTACGCACATCAGAACTGTGTAACAATGAATACACGATATATATATATATATATATATATATATATATATATATATATATATATAATATTTGGTCGCCGTTTCCCACTTTAGTGAGGCAGCGACAGGAAAAGAAAGGCCACACATGCGCATACATCCATTCTCAAGATGTCTTGTACAATGCACCGAAACCACAGCTCCCAATCCAGGCTCCACAGACCTCTTTGTCAACTTTTCCTCATCATTCTCTTCTACTCTCTCAATCACACACGTTATTATCACAACTCTCTCTTACCCTTTCATTACTCACTTGATCAAACCACCTCACACCACATATTGTCCTTAAACATATAATTTCCAACACATCTATCCTCCTCCACTCAGCCTCACATCCATATGATATTGTTAGGACGAATATTCCATCAAATACATCCAATTCTGCCCTCCCAGATAACGATCTCTCTTTCCACAAATTCTTCAGCGTCCCCCACACCCAACCTATGACTCACTTCCGCTTCATGGTTCCATTCACCGCCATGTCCACTCCTAGATATCTAAACCGCTTCCCTTTCGCCAATTTTTCTTCATTCAAACTTACATCCCAACTAAACTTTCCCTCAACCCTGCTAAATCTAATATTAACCTTGCTTTTATTCGCTTTCAGTCTTAACTTTCTCCTTTCACATATTCTTCCAAACTTAGTCACTAACTTCTGCAGTTTCTCACTCGAGTGCTTATCATCAGCAGACAACAACTGATCACCGATACGGATTTGACAATGCCAGGTCTACTGGTGATCTCCATGGGATTTTCATGAAACCTCTGTCGTGGTCTACCCCCGACATCTCCAAAACATTTGACAGCGTGTGACCAAGTTTATGCTTTCTAGATTCGTATCATTTGGTTTTTACTGCTTCTCTCTGTATCTTAATGCACACTATCTTCCCTGGTTGTTCCACATGAGGGGTCTCTCAAGAATCGACTTCTCCCTCCTATGCTATAAAAAGGGTTGTTCCTTAGGGTTCTGTCCTATCGCCTACTTTGTTTCTTCTTTCCATTCCTGATTTTCTTATTGTTTTATCCCAATTCACTCTCATGGTGATGCTTTCACTGTACACACTTCTTTCCTTCTCTTTCTCCTTTTAATACTGTCCTTTTTCTTGTATCGAATATTTCTATCTTTCATCTCAGAATGGACAGCTTCAAAACGCAATCTTTCTCTAAAACCCTAATGACTTAACTATATCCTCCACTCTATCCTAAAAACACCTCAAAATCTATCTCACAAAGTCGCTCCGCTCCAGTGCTGGGATAATTTGAAGTTGTTGGAAACAATGACCCACCAGATCCCTCACACAAGGGGTGTCCTTTATCTTGTGGCCCATCAGTTCATAATTGGTTATTTTGTTGAGATTTCCTACATGTAACAGCTGACATTAATTGACTGTAAATGATATTAGCCAGTTTGTAGACCACTCAGCGATTTCATCTAGATCTTCTTGTAATCTTAGCCTATCTTCTTCAGTTAATATTTCATTGCCGACCTTTTTGTCATCATCACATTTGGACACTTGGCTGATTCAGCCCTACGTCAACATCGTTAATGTAAATAATGAAAAGTATAGGCCCAAGTACGGATCCCTGGGGAACCCCACTGGTAACGGGTGATCATGGCGATGATTCCCCATTCATAGCATTGCGACTCTTTGCCTCCTGTTGCGGACCTTGGCTTCTATCCAATTTCCTCTGCAGCCAGTAATCCCCAAAGAGTCCGGAGTTTATTCATCAATTTAACGTGGGGGACTTTATAAAATCCTTTCGGGAAGTCCAGAAATATAATAACTATTGCGTTTGTCTTGTTGTGGGTACTGGAATGAGTGATAAAATCCAAAAAGATATGTAAGGTATGATCTGCATTTCTAAAACTATGCTGTATGTTACTGATTATACTATGTTGTTCCAGGTAGGCTACGATTTTACCTCTGATAATCGACTCCAGAAGTTTACATATAATTCATGTGAGGCCCAGCAACTATCGCTGCTGGGCAATTCCAGGCTTCCCTTTTTGTATATAAAAGTGACGTTTGCCACTCTCTATTCCTGCAGAGATTTATTGAAAATAAAAGTTGACGTTGACCGAGATGGGGCTGCACTGATTCCTAATGCATGGCTGGCTTTATTGTTGTCTCATTTCCTTACCAAAATTCCTCCTATCATTACTTATACAAATCTAATGTTGCAGGGATTGATAACTCATATGAGTATGACCACATTTGTATCTAAGAAGATTTTGGCTGTGTGTGTGTGTGTGTGTGTGTGTGTGTGTGTGTGTGTGTGTGTGTGTGTGTGTGTTTCAGAGGTTACCTGCTTGTACTCGACGTTTTCTTTGAACAAACTGATGTCGTCACAATTGGTTCCCCGCTTGGCTCTGCTTTGGCCAATAAATATCCCTGTTATCACGAACAGATACTGCTAGAAAAACAGACACTTCACACCTTTTTTCCCTGTACCTTACATACGTTATCATAAAAGAAAATCATGCTTTCAATAACCCCATACAGACAGCAGCCTAGTTTTAGTATATATATAAATAATTCAAGAGAAAACAGTCCCTGGTGTCTGACGGAAGAAACTGCAAAGCCATTTTATATGCCTGGACGCTGCTCTTAACCCATATGACCACATCACTTGTCATTAGAAAGCAGGAAACAAGAAGGAACCAACGAACGAAAGAACAGATAATCTAGAACTACAGCATTACTAAAAGGAAACTACTAAGGATTAATTGAAAAATTAAAAAGTTTTCTGAAAAACTCGCTATAATCCATCTCTTCATCACTCATTTTGGGAAAATTCTGTATTTTCAATCAACCAGATGATTCACTTCATTAGTATGTAAATCATAAAGATATAATAATTCGACTGTTGTTTTCAACGACTAACCTTTTTATCTATTCTCGTTCTGGCTGTGATAATCCTAGCAGGAAGCCAGAGAAAACATTGCAAGTTATTCAACAAAATTTTCATGATTAAGGGCACACATGACCTGTAAACTTCATATATGAAATATGAAAACGATTTACATATGACCGTTACATTCGTCACATCTGCAGAAAACTTACTTTCAATTAATGGCCTTAAAGTTCTCCAAGAGATATCGTTTTCTAAACTCCCATTTGAGGCTAAACTGAATTGTGTTAAGAGTCGTGGAAATAAACAGGTGGTCACTGAACCCTGACGGGAAATGATGCCACTTTAATCCTCCTTTCGAAGGGTATCTTGTGTAACCAGAAATCATCAAACTAGTTTGGTGTCTCGCTGGTTCCAACACAATCTTAAACCTGACGCTAAATGATGCCACTTTAAACTTCCTCGCCAATAGTAGTCTCTTGTGTTGCCAAAAATCATCAAACAACCTCGATGCCTCGCTGGCTCTCAAGACTTTCTGGTAACTTGATGGTTGTGGGTTTACGTATGTCGTAGAAAGATGAAACTCTGTCTGGGCTCGATCATATTGGTTTTAGATCATTTAAACTTAAGTACTAGGTGATAAGTATATGAGTGTTTTACCACCATAACCGACCACAACAGCCCCTCCAACCTCCCTATGATTCTTTCATATCCAAGCCCCCCCACCATAATGTTTATGCCCATTATGACTTTTCTGAGCCCCATAATGAAACTTTCATACGTCCCATAGCTCTTGTGTCCCAAACATGATCTAATCCCACCTTGATCTCCTTTACATCCCCCAAGAAATCCCCTGGCTCACAATACTCCCTCTGTATCAACCAAGACTTTCTATACCCTCGATGACCCAAGACGACTTTCCTAACCATCATAACCTCTTCGTAACGATTGCGACTTCCTACAGTGACCTTCATGACCTCAGTGATTCATCCCACAACCATCATGACCTCTTTCGTGCTCATCGTGAACCCATGAGGCTACCTGTGACCTTCACATCCTCACTTGGCACCATTACTACCCATTATGATCTCGCTACTCCCATTGAAATTCCTCATCTCCCACAATAACACTCCTTATCCGCCATGGCTCCATCTACTGTCTGTATCATCCCTTCTAAGCTAACACTGAGCCTTTCATATCTACTGCAATTGTAACTCAATACTCATGACCACTCTACGCTCATGATGACTCCTCCTTGCACAGAGTGACTACTCCTTGCCCTTCATCGTTCCCTCCGTTCAAAGTGTGACCTCACCGTGCCCATCACGGCCCCTCCACAACAACGTCCCGAGCGATTTCCAGTGCAATCTCTCAATACCCTGGTGAATCCCTCGGCGTCCATAATGACCACTTTCAAGCTCAGCATGGTCTCTCCCAAGTCCACCATGGTCCCTCCTCGCTTACCGTGGCATTTCATGTCCACATTGACCCCTAACGTCCTCATATCCTTGCCGCTTCCCGTTGCAAACTAGCTGGAAGCCTCGTATTCGTATTGGGGTGATCATCCAACCGGTCAATAACTCACACTCCGGGCAGACAGCGCCTCGTTTTCCTACCAGATGCCGGGCAACGATAGCAATGAGGGGACATCCCGTTATCTCTGGCCACAATCTGTCTCATTAGTCACAACTCGTGGAGAGACATGACTAACCTTGGTGTGCAACCGACACGTTCTCAAGGGAAGACGTTCGAGTATATCCATAAGCAGTGAGCTGGTTATGGTAGGCAGAGTCTTTTCTGGTGTTTGTCACGGCACATACAACTCTACAACCCTTATGGGATCATACGGTTATAGGAGGACACTAAAATGAACCATCACTTGTCAGATTATCAAAATGCACGTTATCAAATGATGTCTTTTTTTTGGCATTTCAAACAAATGTCAGAATAGCACTCACGTGAAAAGAACGCAGGTGACGTGTGAGGGAGCAGGTGATATACAGAGCGCGGGATGTTGAGATCATGAATTATCCAATGTGGCTGAACCACACACGCTCGAAAACAACGCACCGGAAAGGATGAAAATCCCGAGTGATATAAAACTGAACACGAGGCAAACCTCAGAGTATAAAACTAAATAATATCTTTTAAAATCGAGAGAGAATTGGGTAGTCACGTCTGTGACATAACGACCAACCCAACTGTGACCTTAATCTTGGGTTGTGAAACAGCGTTGTACAGCCACGTAGGCTATGTTGTAAACTATGTTGTGACGTATATACTGTCTTATAACTGTAAGTCAAGGTATATGACAATGAAGCAGTCTTGAATTATACCACGACCTTAACGCAACAAGATAGCGCATGACACACGATCGTGTATTAGTAGGACTTATAAAAGATAACGACACAATTATCCTAATTGTCAATTATTCTCCTTACTCTAATTATGACACATGACTAAACAAGAGCGAGTCTTGGCCTTAGATGATGATATGGTGTTTAAACAAAACTACGACATAATAGACGGATCCTTGAGGACCAACGACATTCTACTGTAGACCAGAACACTGTATACACTATGTGTTGTTGAGGGATCCTAGTATACAGTTTACTTTGTGTTACCTCACTGGCATAGTTTGACCGAGAAGCAGACGCTATATAGTCAGTTATGTTGTCATCTGACAATATGGACACAACAGTTTTGTAACAGAATTAATCAAGTGATATGATTCCTATTTATCCACTCTATGTACAGGATAAACCACATTCCTATACTCATTATCATAGAAATTATTGTAATAATCTGATTAAGAGGAACTTTACAGTGACGACAAAACTGATCGAGTACCAGCAAGTAAACCGCTTCCCTTATGGTCTAATCCATTCTTAATCTTCAATCTCGTCCAACAAGAGTTCAACATTTTTTTTAGTGCGGTTAGCGTACCTCACCATTGTTTCTGGGTCGACTGTGTATAGAGTTTTTGTGACTTTCTGTTTAAGGAGGTGGATGATCTGTGGCTGATTTTTTATCTCCGATTCTTCTTCGTTTTTTTTTTTTTTTTTGCTCAGGCGGCATGGGCTCAGGCACCCATTTGATCGACCAAACCCCTAGGTGTTGATTGTGGACCGACTGGCTTAACCAGGATTCGAACCTATGTGCTCGACCCTGGGCGGCCCGTGAATGCGTCACGGTCAGTAACGCTAACCGATACACTACTGGAGAAAGGAGGAGATTGGAATGGGTCAGGAGTGCTTCACGATTGAGCGCTGGACTGTTCGATGAGAGTGGATTTTCTTCGATGTGCACTGGAGTTGGTTGATAGTCTGTACGTTTGTGTGAACACAGATCTACGCATTCCCCTATACCATAACGACTAACTGCTGGTTTCATGTAATCGTTTCCATTCACAAAGGTTATGAATCTTGGCGAGGAGCATTTCAGGTACGGTGATGGATGAGAATTGGTAAATTCTATTTCCACCTGCTGCTGAAACGCTGGCTAATGACCCGACCACTCTGCTGGTCCTATCATTTTATTTGCACTGATGACCCTACTACTCTTCCTGCTGCTGTTGATAATGGCGGTGTTGCAGTGTCGCTGCTGTGACGTTAACACTGGCTATACCACAGCATCACTGGTGCTGTATGCAGATAATTGCCGTGGTATCAAATATCTCCTGCACTAGACCGTGTGTTTGTCAGATGTGAATTTCAAATTGTCATTGTTGCCCGATTATTTAAACTCGTCTCTCGTCATATTTCAGTTGTTATGTTCATATATATATATATGAAGTGTGGGACGGCATATTCTATCCTCGTTACGGTTAGCGTCTGCAGTGTAATGGAGAACATGACACAGAACAGCTTGAGGATAGACTTATCTTATGCCTTTCCTATCCTATTGCTTTATTTCACGTCCTTCTGTACGTGTTCATAGTCTTTGAGATGTTATAATATTCTCTTATGTACGGTGGAAGATTTAGGGGACAAGCTGCCAAGTACAGTAGTGGAAGTTAGGGGTTTAGGTAGGTTAGGTTAGGTTAAGTTAGGTGTTTAGGTAGCTTTAAACGAAGGTTGGATGATGTCTTATGGGTTCAGGCAGTTGTAAGGTGGACAGACCCAGGACCTGCCTAGCATGGGCCAATAGGCCTCTTGCAGTGTCCTCAACTTCTTATGTTCTTAAGTTAACTTGCGAACTTTCTTTAAGATTCTCATGAACGTGAAAGTGTTTGTGAGGGAATATCTGAACGAGCTAATCAAAGCAATTATTTGTAAAACTGGAAGAAAGACATAAAGAAAAAAATGGTTGGATACATATTTTTAAACCACCATTTGATATTCAAGCAATAATAACGTTATCCACTACTTTTTCAAAATTGACAGTGTTTGAAATTACAATTCTAACAGAAAAAAATCATTAATAGAATAATCATGCAAACATGGGGATGTATCGTTTGACTAAAGCCCCGCAGGATATGTGTCATGAAACTGTCTGCCTCACACACTTCCAGCATTCCATCTTCAGTATCTCTATAGTCAAGAACTCCATATACTGAACAGGATGACCTGCTCCTGCGTTCGGGTTTTTCCGTTTATTACTTACGGTCATTAGTTTCAGTTTTAGTAATGAAATCATCATCCATAATTTGGTCAGACGTGGCTAGTATATATGGTGTGTGGTGTGGATATTACAAACTAAGGGAAAAAAACTATGTCATTGGATGATTCGAGATTACCTGTTGCCTACCGCAAAGGGTAGGAACTGTGCGAATATTCTGAAAATGGCTGTGGCCACCGTAAAGTTACCTGCGGCTTGATCCCTGTAAAGTAAGGTGATTTTCAAGCCAAATCCGATTTTGATACAATCAGGTTATGGCGAGGTTATAATGTAGACTGAATGTAGTTATATCTAGTGAATTTGAATTTAGGGCAAGTCACGATCCGGATACAATTTGATTCACCCGTAGCCTTGACCTTCACAAGTTAGTACAGCCCTACCACACTATATGAAAGCCTGTAAATATACTGTATCACTCTGTTTACACCGGTAAATCCGATGAAAAACAGCCTCCTCTTATGATGCTGCAACACCTAATCATACTGTCTACCTGACGGAGTTTTATTCGCCCTGAGCTGCCATACTTTACATGTGATCGTCGATAAACACCTGCTCAGGCACGATAGCGACCACTGCTGATCAGTTAGACTTAAATAAAACATTTCAGTATAGCCTGAAATGACATGTTACCGTTATAATCATCATTTATGACATGGCCTGAATTGACGAGTTTACGTTATCACTATCATTCATGACTTATTGACGAAACATCGATTTCGCCTCACTCTTTCTTTTGCCTTGATTGGATAGAGTACAATAGGGATAAAAAAGATAGTCCAGAAGAAGAAAATTATGGCGGCAGGACACCGAAGGAGACGAATTAATGGTGTTATGGCTCCGCCATAGTAACCCTTGGACGAAGAGAGTTACTTATATGATCATATATCATTAGGTACACGTACTTGGGGAAGAAAAATTCTGACTATGGACGAGGAGAGTTACTTATATGATCATATATCATTAGGTACACGTACTTGGGGAAGAAAAATTCTGACTATGGACGAAGAGAGTTACTTATATGATCATATATCATTAGCTACACGTACTTGGGGAAGAAAAATTCTTAAGATATTACCATTGATGTGTTTAGGGATGGTTCTGAGGAAAGAGAGTGAACGATGATCAAGGGAGGAGCGTAATTCTATGAGGGAATGTGGGGGATGCTGGTGAAAGATGATGGCGAAGGGGTTGGTGAGGAGAGATGATGATATTGAAGGAAGGTACCGTTGAAAGAAGGTGGCAAAGGAAAGGTGTAGAGACATGATGGTGTTTCTGAAGGTAGATGGCAGAGATGGATGGAAACGAACGATCGTGAAGGAAACGCTTGGAAGATGATTGGGGGGGGGGGGGATGATAACAAAGAACGATGGTGAAAAGAGATAAAAACAAGTGATGATGCAGAGAGATGAGGAAGATAATCAACAAAAGAAATGGTAAAGAATGTGTGTGTGTGTGTGTGTGTGTGTGAGAGAGAGAGAGAGAGAGAGAGAGAGAGAGAGAGAGAGAGAGAGAGAGAGAGAGAGAGAGAGAGAGAGAGAGAGAGATTGGAAGGTAGTTAAGGACAGGGATGAATGATGAGGGCAAGAACTTCCAGTAAAGATACGTAGTTAAGAAAGATGATAGGTGAATCAGGTGGATACAGATGGTGATGCGAAAAGGATGGATGAAGGGGATAAAATAAGCTACTGAAGGATGACCGTGAGGAAAATAATGTGAAGGAAAATTGCGAAATAAGGCGATGAAATACGACATACGGAACGTACCAGAGTAATGGCAACTCATCAGTCAAGAGCGCCATTGTTGGTGGCGCACTAAACACTGGGAATCATTTTAATTTGATTTTGAAAAATTAGTGTTGTATGTAATTTGGACGATGATATATTTCAGTGGGAGACTTTACAAGGACATAATTCATCAAGTTCTTGTTTCATTCATCAATGTAGGATGGGCTGGCCCACACCACTCGTACCACAAATGGCTGTGATAAATTTCTGTTACATCCATTCCAACGAGGGAGGTCATTTTGCGTCATGCCATCATAAATGGCTCATACATGCGTCCTTCCCCGCTACAGCTGATGACAGATGACGAGGACAGGTGTATGGAGACTACCGTGCCGTAGTGGGTCTTGAACTGAGGCAGGGAGTTCGACGGCAGCCTTACGGCTTAAGAGCACACGGTTGCTGAAGAACGTTCTCCAGGCAGCGCAAGACAACGACTGTGGAAGTGGCCCTACGGACATCCCTATTGGACGAACGATGGCTGAGCGAGAGGTAATGGCGCACGGGGGAATAGTGTGGTTCGTAAAGGTCTATGATTCCAGTGTTCATTAGCCGTGAGGCAGCGAGGAGAGATATATGGCCCAGAACCAACTCGAGCAGCAGGTATTTTCGCCAGTCCAGGTCACAAGATTGCTTTATATATTTTCATTCTCGACGCCGTGGGATTGCTCTTACATGTCTAGCCGGCTGTAAATATCCCTCGTGAGATACTGGGGGAGTGGGAGGTGTTCAGACTCGCATGAGGTTATCAACCAACTATCATACAGTAGGTATGAGATCATCTGCTTAAACCTTAATTACATAATTATCACTGAAAATTTAATGAGCTCTTTCATCGCTCCGACAGCCATAACTTGCTTAATCATCAAAATGATCATAATGAGCTCCTTACTATACTATCAAGCATAGTTTCACTCACGTCCATTATAACTGATAATGCTCTCCTTTATTATTCTCTCCAGCTCACTTACACATGGTTCGCCTGATCGATGAAATGAGCTTTTTACATTATGTTAGCTAGGACGGCACGGGCCGCTGGGGCCCTAATGAAGGCCATCCCATTAACGATATATATATATATATATATATATATATATATATATATATATATATATATATATATATATATATATATATATATATATTCTTTCTTTTCTTTTAAACTATTCGCCATTTCCCGCGTTAGCGAGATAGCGTTAAGAACAGAGGACTGGGCCTTTTTTGGAATATCCTCACCTGGCCCCCTCTGTTCCTTCATTTGGAAAATTAAAAAAAAAAACGAGAGGGGAGGATTTCCAGCCCCCGCTCCCTCCCCTTTTAGTCGCCTTCTACGACACGCAGGGAATACGTGGGAAGTATTCTTAATCCCCTATCCCCAGGGATAATATATATATATATATATATATATATATATATATATATATATATATATATATATATATATATATATATATATATATATATATATATATATCCCCTAACCTGAGCCAGGTACCCATTCTATCGACCAACCTCGAGGGTTGGATGAACAGCTGGGCTTTGACTGTGGACCGACTGCCGCAACAAGGATACGACCCTGGGCGGCCCTTGAATACGTCACGGTCAGGAACGTTAACCGCTTCACTACCTTCAGCCCTGATTACCTGTCCATTATATTGTACAACAAGTACTCCGGTAACCAGTCTTTTCAGCATGTTTCACCTGACCGTTCTGTTGAACACAACGACTATCATCATCCCTTTACAGGTTAGGTTTTAACCTATCCACCACAGTATTATGATAAACGAAGGCTTCTTTTTTTTGTCCCACCCTTGTTCATAGAGATGAACAAAGACCCCTCACCACATATATATGATCAGTATTCCATACTTGCACGAGTATGACCTTGTGGATATGAAATGGTCGCTCACATGAGAAACTATAACAGTACCTGTGCAACACAACAAGTCTTGGGGGAGCAGACTTGGTGATGTTGATCAAGTGGGATTTCCACGATAGAGTGGATGGAGGGTATATGGTTATGACCAACGTGTTCATGTTATTACATGGTTGAACTCTGGCGTTATAAGATGGACGAGAGAGGAAGACTAAAAGAATTAAGAGTTATTCTAAAAGCCCTGCTTATGAAGAGGATAAATGAGACACAAAAAACGCAGAGGAATTACGCGATACTGCAGGGGAAATAAAGGGTTTCAACATTTAAGTTAGAGGAAGAGAGAGAGGGAATACTACAACAGACCTACAAACTAGCGGATAATCAGGAGTTCAACGGCGAGTCCACAAGAAAGAGGACAAGAAGGCAAGAACTGAAAGGAAAATGAAAGTCTTTATAAATAACAAAAGAAAACGAAGACAAGGGATGAAGAAGAAAACCCCCCTTCCATCACTGTGTGAACATTAGGTAACACTAAGATAAGGTCGGCACTAACTAGTAAGCGGTGGGGGTTAGGTATACAACGCGGGAGAAGTTTTCATCCCTGGGGATTTCAGCTTCTGAAAAATAGATTGGACAAACTTGGGCCTGCACGGGCTCGGAAACACAAGGAGATTTATGTTCCTGGAGTCTGTACAGGAAGACCTGCTAACGAAAAATAGTATAGGATGAGCAAAGTGTTTCGTTTTCACATAAGAAAAATCAGTGAGTCTCCTGCCGGGGATGGGGTAAGGAGGAAGCAAGTCTTCCAGTACTACAGGTGAAACACGTAATCAAAGTGGAAGTACCTAAGGGCAAAGAGGAACCCAGACCAACGAGCGAGAGGATACGGAAATGGATAATTAAAGGTGAACATCTTAAAGGAGAGAGATCGTTAGGATGAACACCAGCGTTACAACGGATTCTTCGAAAGCTACAACGAAGGAACAGAGAGGAAGATGTTAACAGAGAGAGAAATAGAGATAGTGTTCAAAAGTACTGATTTAAGAGGGGCATGCAATGGGAAAGTGAAAATGTATGTCGAAGATGTGAGCTAATAAAAAAATAAACAGAAGATACAGAAAAAAATACAGAGAGGTCAGGAATCATTAGATGAAGATAATTATGAAGAAAGGAAAGAGTAAAAGAAATATTACCGAAAAAGAGTAGAAGGATCATTCTTTTTTTTTGTCTTTTTCTTTTCTTTTTTTCACATTTCTCAGGAGTAAATGTCTGGCTGGGAGAGGCTGACACTCTGGAAGATAATGATAGAAACGTTAAGAACTAGGGAAGTTCATGAGGGAGCTGGACCTCGATCAGTCTTAAGGACTAGATGGCATCTCAATATATCCACTCACCTAACACATACGTGCCTGGTGCAACCAGCCATATAGGGGTACAATGCAGATAAGAGAATCGTAAACGGAGGCCAGAAATTATCGAAGAAACTGGGAGTAATGAAACTACAAGACAGAAGAAACAGAGACGTTAAGAGATAATGGTAAGTTTAGGGGAAAATCGAAACTCACAAACATTTCTCAGAGGGTTAGTACGAAAACTTGAGAGTCTGTGATTAAAACAAAAGAAATTGTATACAGACTGCTAGAAAAACGCGGTTCTCTGAGGGATGCTTGCAATCATGCAAACGCCTCGTCACAAAGTGAAACAGAATAAGATGCAAATAAGGGGAGAAGTAAGGAATGATCAGCGGGAGAAAGAGATTGCTAAAAAAAAAAAAAAAAATCTTATTTGTCTTGACGCCTAATCTCGACCAAGGTAAAATTTGAAGCGCTAAGGAGTAAACATGATGTTGTCTTGGGAACAAAGGGATAAACAAAAGAAACAGGAACTGATAGACATAAAAGGTAGGAGAATAGTTTGTTGCAGACTTCCCTCTCCGAAACTGAAGTATAAAAGATCCAACCCGAGTTCTCTGTGAAAGTCAAATTCTGAATACAACGCAGCAACACTGAGAGAAACCATCAATGTGGAAGATGTTGATAAAGACAAACTTAAAGAGGTTAGAGGTATAGATAAAACCATAATGTGTATCATAGCAACTTAAACTACGTGAGAACAAAAATTTCACCAAGTAGTGAAAGAAATGCAAGTAATTTACTAAAGTCTTATGACGCTTTCCCATGTGAGAACACATTTCCTCTGAAATACTATTCACAAAAATGTAGAACAATATTGGGCCAAGTACAAGCCAAGAATTTTTCCAAGCATGCGAACAGTAAACTTCTAAAAGCTCCTCGGATCTTTAAACTTCGGAAAATCTACGCCACTCTAAACAAAAGCAAACAATTCGCAAAGTTTTAAACGAATTCTTTGTGCCATTCTTTGAGAAATAAAACCATACACAGCTCAATAATGCCATCGAATTTTCTGGTGAGAACGGTATTTTGATTTGCTTAGGAATATGAACCATTAACGAAAAACAACATACTTATGTCATTCAATCATGCCTCAGTATACATCGAAAATGCGGTTTAAAAATACATAAACCACTAAAATGTGGTATAAACCAAAAGTTTTGAAAATCTGTTCCAAATAATGGCTTTATCTTACAAAGGTCTCGAGCATTTCCCAAGATGTATCGTCCAGTCAGCCAAACGAGCTATAGGTTTACAAAATGATCGAGAATAGTGATAAAGATAAGAGAGTTCCAATCTTTCAAAAATATATCTGATGCACGAGAGCGAACATACTAACAACAGGAAGGGCAGGACTGAAGGTGCTAGCTGCTGCGGGTAATTTATTTACGGGGAAATATTATACATTATCATCATACAACAGCGAGAAAGCTGTGCCGGCAATATAGGGGTATGAAGAGGCGCATAACGGGCGAGTGGCTGAACGACTGAATAATGTCATATCGCTGTCTAGGGTGTAGTGGCCAGGGATGAAGGGATGTGGTGAGGGAGGATGTGGTGAGCAGTGAGGGACGGTATGTTGTGATGAGGCAGGACATGGTGGTGGAAAGGGAGGGTGTGGTGGCTAGGAAACGAGTGTTGGTGAAGAGGGAGCGAGTGGTATCAGGGCGGGAGGGAGTGGTAGTGAGGGGGTGGTGTGGTGGTGGTAAGGGAGAGGGTGAGGAGCCTCCGCAGGAGCGAGGAAACGAGGGCTCGAATCTGCTAGATAGAGAGGACCCGACGGTAACCATTGAGAACACCAGAGTCGCACTGGCCATTCCGGGGACGCCAGCCCCTCGCGGCTATAACCACAACAACAAGGAGATTAGGGAACTGCCTCCTAGGGTGATTACCGCCGCCAGATAGTTTTTCCAATTGTAAGAGGTCGTTAAGTCCAGAGCAAGGCCCGCCCTTGTTGATGGTTCGAGAGTAGCAACTCATCACTACACAATAACAGGATTGCTTATCTTACAAACACCTTCTTGCACACATCACTATACCCTGTTCGCTTAGATCTGATAGCTGGAGCCAAGAGACGTCTGAATTAAGGGTGCTCATTGGTTAATGCAACACTGAGGAGCGTGGAAAATCTATACAGCTCTTCCTATTTCGTAAATTTTGTAAATTGCTTACAATATAAGCAGCTAGTTTAAATATGGAATAACTTCCGAGGGTAAATAGGTAAAAATCAGCTTAAAAAGTTTACCGTTATCAAAGAAAATGAAAGCTGATTATAAAGTTTTGTGAAAGGATGCGTGACGTTTGAAATATTAGCGGACATGTAAGTGTTTTCAATCTTTGTAACAAGGTTACGTGTTTTGTCTCATAATGCAATGTTGCTGCCAACTGTATGGACTCGTACTGTAATTATTGATTAGTGCCAGTTTTCATTACTCGTAGATAACGATTCATTGCCAGTTTACGTACCTTTTTGTAAATAATTTGTGCCTAGCTTTATTCTACATGACTCAAAAAATATTATACCACCTCTATTTTCGTTGTTGTTGTTGTTGTTGTTGTTTTCTGGCTGAGGGAATACTTGAAAATGAAGAAATAGCAGAAAACTAGCCTGGAGCGTGCCAAAATCTGCCGACACTGCAACGTACTCCTCATTATTCAAAGGTTTGTGGTTGTTCATTTAACACCCTCTTACTCCAATGTGATATTATGAAAACCTTCCATTATAGAATTGAAAATTCTTTTAAAAATAATCGGCACTGATATCCAATGATATTTGCTCAGGATTCTCTCTCTCTCTCTCTCTCTCTCTCTCTCTCTCTCTCTCTCTCTCTCTCTCTCTCTCTCTCTCGTGTGAGCTTTATAAATGGAATGTAAACTATCATACGGACTCAGATTTAGCTTGGAAAATAAACTAATGGAGACTACTGGCTGTTATATTTATTTCCGAATTTAGTAGCATGATGCAATTGACTTAACAGGTGTCGTGATCAAGTAAGGTTTACAGAGCAGGCGGGTGAGCCAGAGAAGTGATATAAGTGTCAGATTTTCAAGTCTTAACCAGCAGTAATGAGTCTGATAATCATAAAGTATCAAGAAATATTTCATATTTATTCTAAGTTCTGCAGTTCCTTGCTCTAACTATAAGTCTGATAATCATAAAATAAGAAATATTTCATATTTATTCCAATTACTGGAGTCCCTTTATCCGTCAAACTATAAGTCTGATAATCATAAAATAACAAGAATTATTTCATATTTATTCCAATTACTGGAGTCCCTTTATCTGTCAAACTATAAGTCTGATAATCATAAAATATCAAGAAATATTTCATATTTATTCCAATTACTGCAGTTCCTTGATCTGTCAAACTATAAGTAAACCAGTATATGGCAATAGAAGGTAGGCTAGGATATTACACCAGACTGACTGTTGCCGGGTCTCCACCCTCTGGCCGGAGATGTTACTGCGGCAACCAGTCATTGTTGTCTGGTAACCAAAGTGACTCACTACTCCACGCACAACCTTCGCCTGTTTGTGTCCACCAGTACCAGCTAAACTGCTTCCACCCAGCTATCAGATCTGAGTGAACAGGGTATAAACACACACACACACACACACACACACGGCCTTACACACATATACATACAAGTACACATGAAAACCTTAATAATTCCAAGCCTTACATACCCATACTTCGCATGTCTTTATTTTTCTTTAGTAATTACTAAACTATTTTCTACAGTTTCACGTCTTTATTTTTCTTTTAAGAAACTTTTCTACAGTCTCTCCCCTTCTAACCCCCAGAATAGCAGTAGAAAAAAGAAAAGAAAAAGAAACATCCCGAGTTGTAAGGTCACACGCATGGAAACCGTTCGGGCCACTAATCACTTATCTGAACCAGCTACATACCGATAACGTTCTGATAATCAAACCTTTCCGAACCTCTCTTGAATGAACCTGTTACATATAAAACTGCAAAGCGTAAACCAACGAAAGGATCCAGTCGTTTATCTCCGATTTCTAACTAGGCTATGAACGTAATTTTTTTTTTTTTTTTTTTTTTTTTTCATACTATTCGCCATTTCCCGCGATAGCGAGGTAGCGTTAAGAACAGAAGACTGGGCCTTTGAGGAAATCCTCTCACCTGTCCCCCTTCTCTGTTCCTTCTTTTGGAAAATTAAAAAAAAAAAAAAAAAAACGAGAGGGGAGGATTTCCAGCCCCCCGCTCCCTTCCCTTTTAGTCGCCTTCTACGACACGCAGGGAATACGTGGGAAGTATTCTTTCTCCCCTATCCCCAGGGATGAACGTAATTATCAACAACAATTCTCCACAGCTGCCGACATTTCTTTGTTGATGTGAAAAATAATCAGAATAGATTAAAAATAAATTGCATCGCTAACCTGATAGGAATTCTGTTAATGACAGGTAGGCTGAAGGCGACACAATCCAATCCATCCTCGGCTCTTGTTATATGAACGTAATTATCAACAACAATTCTCCACAGCTGCCGACATTTCTTTGTTGATGTGAAAAATAATCAGAATAGATTAAAAATAAATTGCATCGCTAACCTGATAGGAATTCTGTTAATGACAGGTAGGCTGAAGGCGACACAATCCAATCCATCCTCGGCTCTTGTTATATCACCGTGATAGATCCACTGTTGTGTACACCGTCAATATTGTTCATCACAACGGCACAAATCACATCGATTTCTCGGCCACGAGATGCCAAAAGAATGACAGGTCTTACATCAAGTCACTGGGTAATGATCCACGAATGCCACTGGCCGCACACACATAATGTACTACACTCTGCTTATTCGGGTCTGTTGTTAAAAATCGACCATCATCTTGTACCGCGATTTGTTCGAATTCGGTATGGGAATAGAATGGACACAGAGTGCAGAAACTATATATTTCATGACGTCTGATATTTAGTTATACAACAAAAATGTCTAGATGTGAAAATTACGAAGAAAGTGTTCTTCTACGACAAATACAAACTGTGATTATGACCATTAAACTGCTAAGTAATGCCATCGCAAGGTTTTCGGACGATACGCCTGCGTCCCGCTCCAGGGCTCCACACTGAGCATAGCCATCAACCATCACCTGTAGTTCAACTGTCACTTGACAGCCAATCATCTTCCCCGTAACTAAACAACTGTTTTCACTTACCATTGCTTCATAGCAATGGCTTTGATTTCACAAATACGTGTTCAACATTTCCAAACATATACTTTCACTACTTCTTAAGAATGATAATGAGAAGCAAGTGAATTATGCATGGATGTACAAGTGAGATATATATTTGCGACGCTAGTTCTCATACCCAATGCACTATTTTTCACACGCTTCATAGGCATGTTTACTCTATAATTTCTATACTCGTTTTCTTGTCAATGATTACGATTTTGGCTCGTGAGGAATCATTAATCCCCTCCCTTTATTTCCCAATAAAACATAATGATAATCTTAATACGAGACTTGAGACCGTCTCATGAGCAGTAGCCTGCATGCCCAGGACCCCGCATAGAGCGTAGAGCAAACAAGAAGTAAACGATATCGGTTGTCGAAACAGAGGATCATAGATAGCCGACCCCATTCTGCACACAGCAAGTCGTGGGGGCTGGTACTGGCAGCCGGAGCTGGACTGGTCATTTAACAAGAATTGTTTGTAGACATTGGCCGGACCTTGGCAACTACCCGGACAACCTGTCCTGATTACAGTCACACACGTTATAGACCAATCATCTTTTTATCTAGATTTTTGAAGATTAAACATACCACCCTTTGTTATAGACAAAGTAGCTTTTCACATGTTTTGCTTTTGGAAAGTCTGCAAATTGACATACCGACATATGATAAGCAAAAAGAATAAAAACTTTTGAATAGTCTATGATCAATTTCAGCCTAGAAAGCGAATCCCTTTTTTTCGGCTGGTAACTGATTCCGGGCCTTCAAGTCCCTCGTCTTCCCACACCTTTTGGAGTGTTTCTGCACTCTCTATTACCAACACCACACCCTCCTTCACCACCACCACTGCCTCCCTCTATGGTTACCACACTCTTCCTCACCACTCCCTCCATCCCTGGCGACAGCAGCATAAATGGCCATTTCCCCCTCTCCATTCCTTCCGTGGTACTGCTTCAAGCTCCTCGCTCGACACTATGAAATATTTTCCAGAAAATACATCACGTCAGCAGCTTCTTCCCTGACCAGGAAGCGGATGAAATATCTGCAACCGTGTATGGAGAGAGAGAGAGAGAGAGAGAGAGAGAGAGAGAGAGAGAGAGAGAGAGAGAGAGAGAGAGAGAGAGGATAAAAATCGTGTGTCTAGGAACTTCCTCGCCGTGTCTAACTAGAGACTATACAACAAAGATAAGCAAGTCAGGAAACAGCGGTGTCAAAAGGAAACCAACAGATGCCCCCAACAAACCATTGCGTGGGTAACCCGCTAGATGGCTCTGCCAACTGTTGCCATCTGCGAGATATTCTTTGGCGGGGAAATCGACTGTTGGTTGACGTTTGTGCGTCGTCCAACCATGTCTGCTGGGTGTTATCCATGATGCGTCTGCAAAAGACGAAAACGAACTCATCCTGAGTCACTTTATCCAAAATTTCCGAAGGAGAAACATAGGTAAGTACGCGATTGTCGCTGTGTTCCTACAAAAACGCAAGATTATAACTAACTCATAATATTATGTCCAAGATGAGCGGTCGCTTTATGTCTAATGTTAAGAGGCAATGTCCATATACTTATGAAATAACTTGAAGGTTATCTTGTCTTTTATAAAACAAGAGACATAGAATAAGTAGGTGGGTAGCTTTGACCAGCTTTGAATAGTTCTAGGAAGATGAGAAACCTAACTTGGTTTTAGTAAGAACAGGTTGAGAATTCCCAAAGCATCATGTATAGTATCATACATAGTGACTGACCATTGACAACTTTCTTGTTCGTACAAGTATCACACATGTGCTGTATCACCACTACACTGTATTGATTGACACTATGATTGCAGAACAACACAAGACCTCCACTAACATTTCCTTATATGCAGCCATCATTTTTCTGCAACGAATTACATTAACAAAAGAAGACTTTACAGTGATACCTGCTCCGATGAAAATTGAGAGAGTAATCTAGATTTATAATCTATTTATATTCTATCTCGTACGTAGCAAATCATTTTCTAGTGAACATGTATATATTCAAAAATCCATCCCAAAGGGAAATTTCTTTCTTTTAATCTGCTATTAATAACCATAGAATGGATACTGTATTTCACAATAATGTTCAACATACTCAAGTCCATATGGTAATATATATGAGTGCAATGTGTATGTACACTATGAAAAATGTATATAATGATGTTAATCGACAGATAACTACTGGCACCAAGAGCATTAACTACATAGATCCTAGCAGCTCATTCCACGCAACTAATAAAGTATCAGATGATGATTTAGGCAGGCATTATTGTTTTATCAAGCTTATATTTTCATTAAAAAAAAAAGTAATACCATCATAGATATAGAATATAACTATATCCTCAGTGATTTAACAAGAGTGTAAAACAGTTTTCATCTGAATCCAAATTTTGATTTTCGACATTCCAGTAATTTGTCGCCCGCTTAAACCGTCATCACAAAGTTACAATTTTTTTTTTTTTTATTCTCGTCACTCAATTGTTTCCTCCGCTCAGCCATCTCGCTAGCAGACGACAGGTAAACGAAAGAGGGATAAGTCTTACCGATCTTAATGGCCGGTGACAATAATGAGAAATCGCACCCAATCATCTGTAAAAATCTTATCTGGTTCTGTTTCGTAAGTATAGGAAACCAAAACCTATAACTTATCTGGTACAACAAAAATTTTGGCGGCCATTGAAGGGAAATACTTTTGGACAGTGATAATGAAGATTAATTTCGTTTCCTATCAATAAATGAAATAAAATGTTTATATTCTAAATATATGGCAGTATTTAAGTTAAACTTCTGAAAATTTACGAATTATTTTTTAGATATGATTGTCAAACAAATATTGATTAATAGAGTATATACTTCAATAGAACGGGGTAAGACAGTCTAAAACTATTTGGCAACTATCCGTAACATATGGAAGTATCTGGCATCATTTCCCCAAAACTTATTTTGGAAGATAACTTGATGGCGCCACATATTCGCTTTTTTTTTACTTTGGTAGATACCTTCTGTCCTATCTTTGTTGTACAGTGTATGATTGAAAACTGTATTGGGTTCAGTTGCCGTTATTCCGCAAAAGCATGTGACGTCACAATACCGCTCGTTTTTCTTTGTGATTTGTAACATTCTACCAACTGTGGTACAGAGAAAATTAGCTTGATTTTGATTATGCTGTTATACGTTTAAGTTAAACAAATTAGAATTCACATCATCCTGTATTTGCATATTTCTGCAGTGTATGGAGGTAATAGAGGACATATTTTGGATAATCATGGTAAGGGCTGGTATAGACGAAATGGTATCTATATTGACTTTGCATATCTATTGTTTTTTTAATATCAGATTTATGATAAATGGAGAACGTGAGCAAAGTGGGTTTTGAACTAACAAAAAAAATGACCAGTTCGAGGCCTATCCTCCACCTTTCTAGTAACTAGAGTGGAATCAAAACCCTTGCGTCTCTTAAATTCTCTTAGCATCACCTCTCTTCAATCATCCCTCTCCGTACGCCACGAAGTTGCTGCTCTTTCTCTGTACTCTGTACCGTGGATATCATTTGGGCCACTGATTTTGTGAGCTGTCTGCATGTGTCGCCACATCTGCGGTTCTGGACCCGTGGCAGACACACATTTGGCTGCTGCTTCCCACATTTTCTGTGTGGCGACCGGCCACTCGAGGATTGGCTGGATACTTCCTCTCGCACAGGCTAAGCTGTGGAACTCTCTTCCTCCTTTTGTCTTTCTCTCTTCATATAATTTTCGTCCTTTGAGTTCAAGTCTAGAAACAACCGTGGAGCTCTCATTTGTTTTTGTTTTCGTTTAATTTCGTATTTCATCCTAAATGCCCTAGACTGTGGCATGTTTTGCCAGTGCCATGTCTTTCACTATAGAAAGAAGAATAGTATACAAAATACCCTCTAAAGTACAGAGTGATATAACCTTAGATTGAGAATCTATTTGAATAGCATAACAACCAAAAATTAAATCAATTACACCATAATCACATTTTCTAAAAACTACAATCACCATAGAAAACGTACAGAAATATGACGTCATTTACTACTGGATAACGGCATTTTTTTTTTTTGTGTGTGTGTGTGTGTGTGTGTGTGTGTAAATTGGTACCTAGCAACAAACCTTCACCAAGGGAATGGGACTATGTACCTTGGGAGAAAAAGACTCCAGCAGGGGAATACGATTATTTAAGCTGAGACAAAAACTTTTTGCTTCTTGAAAAGAGAAGGTTATGCTAGTTGGATTATACAGCCTCTAACAAGGGTGCAAGATTAAAGAAGCCAGAGAAGACCCTGAAAGTTAAAAATCCAAGCCCAACGCGGCAGTAAAACTTTGTTAAGACTGAATAAAATCTTTTGAGCCAGGAGGTACATAGTTTGATTAACGTTAAGACCTTTGTAGACGTAATCTAAGAGCATCCACGTCCAGGGTCAACCAAATAATATTGTTGGTACGCTGTACAAATTTCAGTTCCAGTGGTCTACCAAGATTCAGAAGAGAACTCTTTTTGATTGCTTCCTATTCACTAAGTCTGGTGAAATGATTTATTCATCTCATCTTTCTCAGATGAAGCAACTTAAAAAAGTACTGAGCGGAGTTATATTTTTTTGTCAAGTTAAATCATACTGTTTTTCAGACAACCGAGTCGTGGGCCAATCAGGCCTCCTATTGTCTGTCTGTCTCTCATGTAATCTTATGCCGTCTGGTGCAAGGTGTATAGGTCAATTACGTTGAGGTCATCCATGTCTTGTGGTGACTCGCATGGTGGCTGGATAGACAACCGAGAGAAATCGGAGAGCATTTTCATGCACCTAACCTACGCAAGGTACACACTATGATTCATGTCAAAGGTGGTAGTGTAGAGCTATTTGTTTGGAAATGACACTATCGATGGTTCCTTGAAGTTTACAGAACTATTTCCTTACCTAGGAAAATTGGAAAAGATCTCTTCCAGGGACATCAGAGGAATAAATCATGGATTTGGAGCAAACACATTTCAAAGAACTCCTTATATCTAGTAGAAGGGATTTATACCGGGGTGAGCGTGACTTATTTTCTTTTTATATTAGAGGCTCCATCACGAACAAAAAATTAAATTAAGGCAGGGGCTTCATTAGAATATAAAGTGGTCACTGATTGGGAAACAGAAGGGACCGGGAAAAGTATTTACGAATTTTGAAGGGACCTGTCTTTTAAAAAGTGCCAGGTCAGAGATACTGGGAAAGAGACGAGGGGGTATAAAGTTCCAAAGCTTCTACGTGGAGGGAAAGAAGCAGTTATCAAAAGAGCCTACTCTTGAGTTGTCGATGGCCACACAGTACTCATGTGACGCAGCAGCAGCTTGCCGAGCACTGCATGGTCTAGCTAACGGTGGGGGGTACGCAAGCAGCCGGTTCTCGGGAGTGAAAATCCAAGTGATACCTGTAGAAGAAGGAAAGTAAGACGTTATTGTGGCGTGGGGCAAGCGCGCAGAGCTAGAATCAACCTAGATATGAGAGTAGCACTCCAGACAAGGACGTATCGATCTTCTGTATACACGGAGAGTCTGTTCGTAAGATATTTCGTCATCTAAACAGGGAGGTCCACTTTCTAAGAGGAAGACTTAGCTGTAGCTGTTTCCATGATGTGAGGTTTCCAAGTTAATGTAGATGTTACGGTAATACCATGTATGTTCAACGAGTCAAGAGGTGGAATTACATAACCATCAAAAGAGAGAGGAAAGTAGTGAGGAATTTTCGATAGAGAGAGGGACAGAAATTATTAGCACCCCACATGACCAACCATAGCTTCTTAAAATGACCTTATTTTCGATGTCCTATGAAGATGAAATTAATGGCGTAGTGCCCTTATCCACTCATTGGTTGTGAGATTCGTTCGCTGACTATATTTTCTGTGTTCGTTGAGCTTGTTTATTTCCCATAACAGCTTGCAAGCAATATGGCAGTAGGAAGATAAAGACAAGGTCATTGGCATAATATCGATGGCTATGATACTGAAACTTATCGGTAAATCTGGGTCCTTAGGTGAAATTTGGTGAGGTGCTCATTGATTATCATCACAGCCTTCCTCACTGTCCCTATTTTTTTTTTCTCTCATTCCTATGTAACACATATGGCTTCAGATCGTATTCCCCTGGCCTCAATCACTTCTACTTACTATAAGGAACAAGCGTACTGATAAGCTGTACAGCCAAATCCATAAAAATATCTACGGTGCCCGTAAACTGGAACTTAACTGAAGAATCAAACAAGATGCTGTAAACACTCTGACATATCCAGACGCTAGTCTAATCCATTCGGTTAGACATCAAGGGACAAGTTTGAACGGAACGGTTCTCTGTGGTGTAGCGGTGAGCGATGATGTATGTGCACACATTCACGGGTCAACAGGGGTCGATCTCGAAGGTTCGATTCATGGTTGCGGCAGTCTGTCCACAGTCGATGAATAGGGTACCTGACTTAGGCTTGGGAATATCTTATAACATTAACGAAATGGTCTTGATTAAGGCTTTCAGTTGGCTGTGCCGTTTCATTCAGCATGAAAATATGATTTAGAAACACGGTGGATGGGGATATATCTTCGAAGTTTTCTTTTTGTGTGTGTAGTGTGATCTGAAGCTTCATGATGTTCTCCATTACCTGGTAGTAATGAACTAACACCACAATTACTAAACCCTCGTCAGTTTTAATGATTCACTATTCCATTTATCTCGATCTTTCTTGGCTATCAGTTTGGTAGTGGATGAATCTGGTCTTACTGAACCATTAGCTGTGGGTAAGTAATGCTTCGTCTGCATTAGACACCATGAGAGAATGTTCCTTTGTTCATCTGCAAGAATTTCATCTCGATCTCAAACCACCACACGGGCATAACGAAAGGAATATTTGCTATCACTGATTTCAATATTATTTTCTATATCATCTTCTTGCGTCAAGGAGCCTTCCCTCACTGCACGGTACAGTGCCTGTGGGATGATGGACAGATTCCATTATTTCGTCAAAGTGGTCCTTTCCATTTGCTGCTATGAAAGTGCGAGGCTCATCATAGCTTACATGGAAGCAATGAGAGTGCAATGTGTCCATCACTTGTCTTCTCCCAATACTGGTGCTGTAATTGAAATTCAAGTCCCCTGGTGCAAAGGTGTTTGGGGTTAAACATGGCACACTCTGCGACGGCCGACTTCATCGTTGTACTCTCTCTCTCTCTCTCTCTCTCTCTCTCTCTCTCTCTCTCTCTCTCTCTCTCTGACGCAACACATTCACGACCAGTAGCTTCATATACGTGTTTATCTGGCAACCACAAAACGCTAGCGGACTACAAGTGGGAACTCCACGAGCTCGCGAAGTTACCTTCAACGAGACTGTGTCATTTTCAGCGAGCAGAAAACAGTACAACGTCGCTTACGATCGTGGCGCCATAAAGGATCCCATCTTACCCTGCTCCCGAGTGTAGGACATCTATGAAGCTGCAGGAACCCTAAGAGATGGGAGCTAGTATGATAATGACAACGAAAATAATAATGAATAATTTTGATAATAGAAATTATTTTCATTGTTATTCCTATTATCATCATCTTAATTATTATCATTAATTTTCATTATCAGCAGTATCATTATGTTTATCATTATTAATGATCAGGAGAAAATGTATGAAAGAGTTGAGAGAAATGCTTTGAGGAAGGTGTAACGAATATGTGGCGTGTGAAGAAAGCCATTAGCAGTGAGGAGTTTCCATCAAGAGTGTGTGTGTGTGTGTGTGTGTGTGTGTGTGTGTGTGTGTGTGTGTGTGTGTGTGTGGTGCGTGTGTGTGTGTGGTGTGTGTGTGTGTGTGTGTGTGTGTATGTGTGTGTGTGTGCGAGTAGGAAGAGAGGAGAGAGAGTGGTTACAGGCGAACGGGGTCTGTAGTCAGCTGGGGGTGAGGGAGCATGAGACGCGAGTCAGCTGCTGTTTGCTGATTAAAGGCTCTAGTGGCAGGCTTCACTGAAAGACTGCATACGCTGGTGTCTGAGTTTGGGAAAGTGTGTGAAAGGAGAAAGTTGAGTTAATGTAAATAGAAGCAAGAATATTAGGTATAGCCGAGAGAGAGGTTAGTTGGGATGTAACCTTGAGTGGAGAAAACCTGGAGGAAGTGGAGTATTTTAGGTACCTTTAGAGTGAACAAGGTAGTGGGTTGAACCATTGAAGTTGAAATAAGCAATAGGGTGGCTAAGGGGGAGAAGGTTCACACAACACTGCGGGATTACTATAGCATCAAACGCAACTATCTTTGCCCTCACAGACAGTGAGTGACCTGTCTCCACACAATGCTCACGGGACTTTCGCCCCTTCCCCCATCCTATGACTAATTTCAATTCCAATCGCTGCCATGTTCACACTCTGGTATCTGTCACTTCACATCCTTCCAGTTTTCTCCATTCAAACTCACACCCCAACGAACCTGTCCCTCTCTAGTGCTAAACCTAATAACCTCGCTTTTATTCACATGTACTCCCAGCTTTCTCCTTCCTCACGCTTTCCCAAAATCAGACACCAGCTTCTGCAGTTTGTCTGTCGGATCGGTGACCAGCTCCATGTACTCACGTAACAAGTGTCTCACCTCTCCGTTGTGTTTCATTGGCAAGTTTGCTTCTATCGGTCCAAGATATTGCCCTTCACTTTCATTATCCATCACTTTCACGTAGTAATGATATTTGCACTTGGCATCACACCACTTCATTCTCATCCAGTAACTTTACTCATTCTTATCGACGGTATTACGGTCGCATCCACTCAGATAGCAACACTCACTCCAGCAAAGACCTTGTGTCAGTTCGGTTACCTCGAACATGTACGCTTGATTGTATATCTTCTATTTTAAGAGTTCTTGTCAACTGTTACTTATGGGAGCTCCCTCAAAATATGCCTGAACAGTTGTGAGAACTAAGTATGAGAAAAAAGTGTAGATAATTCTAATACATTTACTCTGTCATCGTGAATTCATACACTTAAGTATGTACCGTATAACTTGGAAAGTGGGGTCAGCCTTTCATAGAGTCACATGTACGTAACAATGGACAGAGCACAAAAGAATACTTGCAAAGTAATTGGTTCATGGTTGACTTTTATACAAAAGGACTACAGAGGAATACAAAGGCTTTCAAGTAGCAGCAGACTGACTACAGGGTCCTTTCTGAGGCTGTTTGTGATGGTGGACGAGATCAGGAAAGTCAAAAATTAGTGTTGTACGAGGAGGAGATCGTAGAAATTACTTCAAAGAGAAATACAAGGAAAATGTAATTGACCTTAGGCAACGCAAATAATATCAATCGTGGATTTAAAGCGAATTATTTGTTAAGTTTATCCTTACACTTATCTATGGAGCAGGTAAATCGTTCCATATGTTAACAATCTTATTGAAAATAGGCAGAATGTACTTAACCTCATTCGAAGTAAAACCCCGCCCAGTCACTCGCTCAAGAGCATCAGTTTCCTTTACCATGACATGGAATTCCCTCACTGTCATAGATTATCACTCCCCTTCACTCTCTCATGGCATCACTTTCCCTCACTCTCTCATGGCATCACTCCCCTTCACTCTCTCATGGCATCACTCCCCTTCACTCTCTCATGGCATCACTTTCACTCACTCTCTCATGGCATCACTCCCCTTCACTCTCTCATGGCATTACTCCCCTTCACTCTCTCATGGCATCACTCCCCTTCACTCTCTCATGGCATCACTTTCCCTCACTCTCTCATGGCATCACTCCCCTTCACTCTCTCATGGCATCACTTTCCCCTCACTCTCTCATGGCATCACTCCCCTTCATTCTCTCATGGCATCACTTTCCCTCACTCTCTCATGGCATCACTCCCCTTCACTCTCTCATGGCATCACTTTCCCTCACTCTCTCATGGCATCACTCCCCTTCACTCTCTCATGGCATCACTCCCCTTCACTCTTTCATGGCATCACTTTCCCTCACTCTCTCATGGCATCACTCCCCTTCACTCTCTCATGGCATCACTCCCCTTCACTCTCTCATGGCATCACTTTCCCTCACTCTCTCATGGCATCACTCCCCTTCATTCTCTCATGGCATCACTTTCCCTCACTCTCAGTGACTTTCCTCTGTCCTCATCCTGCGTCACGCTCCTTTTCTTCCCTGGTCCAGAGAGCATTCCTCAGGCAGCAGGACCTTGGCTTCCTTCCTGGGCAATCATGATTCATGAGGCCATAAACAAGACTCTACAAGAGTTGCCACTCTCTACTCCTGCCAACCTTTATATTTCGTCTTTGACACCCTGGCCTCGAAACCTCTTTAGAGGCCCTGGCAATCTCCTCTTGGTGTCTTTTATTCTTTGAATCTTTATTTCGTTTTCGTCTTTCATGTTCAAGGTTTCTCCCCGTTCGACATTTGGATATTTTTCTTTGCCTCTGGTACTTTTATGAAAATATCTTCAATTACCCTGAAACTCTACCCTTTGTATTTTGTCTTTAGTTCTTTTCCTTTCGGTGTCTGGTTCCAAAAACTCAATCCTCAGTATTTTTCAGTTTTGACATTTTGCAGGTCTTTCATTACAAACACAGAAGATATCTTCAAAACTTACTGCATTCCCCACACTATACTTCTGTATATTTTGCCGGACTACAGGGAATAACTCGTTTATTTTTTTTTGTTTAATACATAGAGTAATTTTTTCTTTCATATTTGGCACCTCATACACATATTAAGTACAGTAACGTGCTATAGCTATGGTATATTTCTTATACTATAACTACACCTGGTAATACAGTCTCGGATACTGTACACTCAGTCCCGTTAAACCTGGCTCCGATTCTGAAGTTTTATCCTCTCTATATACGAGACCTGCCAGCGGAGGGAGACAAGCAACATATTAACAGTGACGAGCAAGATGCGCCGATAAATCATCCAACTGCTACGTCTCAGACGGAAATGCAAGCGTGCCGGATAACCACAGAGGATCTGAGGATCTTGATCCTGTTGCGTTCCCGCGAGGAAATGATCCGGATTTGTGACGAGACAGATGTTGCTCCGGAGACAAACCGAGACGAAAGAACCTTGAGACTGTAAGGCTGATATTACTCTCAGGTCAAGGAGATAGACTAGGATATAGTTTGCTTCCATCGGTCCAAGATATTGTCCCTCACTTTCATTATCCATCACTTTCACGGAGTAATGATATTTGCTCTTGGCATCACACCACTTCGTTCTCATCCAGTAACTTTACTCATGTGGGGTAGAGGCTAATCAACTGCACATGTGAGGTGGACAATATGATATACACAGTGTTACCCAAATGACTCTTGTTGTAGTCTTACTGCATGACACATGCAGTGTTGCCCAAATGACAAGCAGTGTTGCTCACATGACACAAGCAGTGTTGCTCACATCACACAAGCAGTGTTGCCCACATGACACATGCAGTGTTGCCCACATGACAAATGTTCTTTTGCCTAAATGAGACGTGCTCTATTGCCCATCTGACACGTGCTGTATTGTCCAATATGACACATGCTGCGTTGCACACATTACGTATGTTATATTGTCCACATGACACGTACAGTGTTCCCAATAAGAAAACTACTGAATGAATAAGATTACAATTATGGAAAAGCCAACAAGAGTTCCGGCTGATGCTTGTTACTCAGTATGAAAGCTGCCTCTGGACCAACATAATTTGTCCAGGTTATATGAAATTGCTTTACCTAAGAACTCTTAGCTTTTCTTTTAAAAGAAAATTGGCAAAGATTATCAGAGTTAATTATTCTACTGTTGATTTAAAGGTAGTATTTACTTCTTATAACACTTGTAAGTTACTTTTTCAAATAGTCAGAAAAAAAAAAATTGTTCGCTCGACCCCTCATTTCTTCCCCATTAGATATTGTTAAAGGCGATACATGGTTAAGGTATACTATGGGTATAAGCTTATGACGCTCTCAGGATAAATTCATTGTACATCTGGTCACCGAGACTGGTGTTGCTCACGGTGTGAGCCCTCCTCAGTGTGCCTTAAGCTATCTTATGAAATATTCATCTGTAGCATACAAATATACATGTAGAACTTGTGCGATAGTTTATATTACAGATAACCTATGTTGTCTTTCCGTACAAGTCACTGAACATAGGGGTGGAGTCATCAGAACTAAGATAAGATCGAATAAACCCATCGACTCTCCAAGTTAGATAACATTCAGAGAAATATGACCACAATATGCTACCCGAGGAATTTAAAATTCTGGACTCCATAAATACTGAATCTGACGTGTATATGCGAGAAAGTGTGTGTGTGTGTTTGGAAGGAGAAACCAAAGTTAAATGACTTATGAATTTTCCACAGATTATGGATAAGTTAGCCTCTCACTAGTTTCATGCCCCTCCTAAAATTCATGTCCCTCCAACTTTTCATTTCATTCTGTTGCTTGTTTGTTAAGTTAGATACTCTTAACACGTCAGTCTAGGTTTCTCTATTCATTCTCGGTCGTCATTCTTATGTTTTCATTAGGTTAACATGTTTAAAATAACCGCCATTCTTTCCTCATAGTCTAAATATAAGATCAATTTGTGCTTGATTTTAGTACTTTATGATCATAATTCTCCTTAAGATTCAAGTCACATATTGCCATAGTGCATTACTGTTAAATTACAAAAATATTGTTCTTCATTGCTTTACATTTGAATAATTCAGTATACTAGCTTTAGGTTATTAGCGTGTCAGATTAAGTTAGCACTTTATAATTCTGACTTTTAGTTTTGTATCATAATATATTAGTCTTTTATCATGAAAACTAAAGACACATTTCCCTCACTGAATATGTTTTAGTTTATATTTTATGTTTTTAAGTTTGTCTAATATTTTCATCCTGATGTTGTAACATTTTGTATATCACATTTAACTGAGTTCATAGTAAAATCCGAAACTTTGGATTGTTGGTGTCTTTGAAGTTCGAATACTGAAAGAAGTGTCCGCTTTCCAGAGGTTCAATCAGTAAAATTACACACACACATATTATATATATATATATATATATATATATATATATATATATATATATATATACATATATATATATATATATATATATATATATATATATATATATATATATATATATATATATATATATAAATATATATCCCTGGGGATAGGGGAGAAAGAATACTTCCCACGTATTCCCTGCGTGTCGTAGAAGGCGACTAAAAGGGGAAGGGAGCAGGGGGGCTGGAAATCCTCCCCTCTCGTTTTTTTTTTTAATTTTCCAAAAGAAGGGAACAGAGAGGGGGCCAGGTGAGGATATTCCTCAAAAGGCCCAGTCCTCTGTTCTTAGCGCTACCTCGCTAACGCGGGAAATGGCGAATAGTATGAAAAAAAAAAATATATAAATATATATATATATATATATATATATATATATATATATATATATATATATATATATATATATATATATATATATATCTTTCTTTTCTTTTAAACTATTCGCCATTTCCCGCGTTAGCGAGGTAGCACTAAGAACAGAGGACTGGGCCTTTTTTGGAATATCCTCACCTGGCCCCCTCTGTTCCTTCTTTTGGAAAATTAAAAAAAAAAACCGAGAGGGGAGGATTTCCAGCCCCCTGCTCCCTCCCCTTTTATTCGCCTTCTACGACACGCAGGGAATACGTGGGAAGTATTCTTAATCCCCTATCCCCAGGGATATATATATATATATATATATATATATATATATATATATATATATATATATATATATATATATATATGATATGTGTGTGTGTGACTAAAAGGGAAGGGAGCGGGGGGCTGGAAATCCTCCCCTCTCGTTTTTTTTTTTTTTTTTTTTTTTTTTTTTTTTCCAAAAGAAGGAACAGAGAAGAGGTCCAGGTGAGGATATTCCCTCAAAGGCCCAGTCCTCTGTTCTTAACGCTACCTCGCTATCGCGGGAAATAGCGAATAGTATGAGAAAAAAAAAAAATATATATATATGTGTGTGTGTGTGTGTGTGTGTGTGTGTGTGAAACGAAGCTCAAGGGGAAAGGGGAAGACTAGTTAGAAAATGTTTCGGAGGTAAAGTCAGGGGTTGGCGAGAGGACAAGAGCAAAGGAAGGAGTAGCACTACTCCTGAAACAGGAGTTGTGAGAGTATGTGATAGAGTGTAAGAAAGTAAACTCTAGAATGATATGGGTAAAACTGAAAGTGGATGGAGAGAGATGGGTGATTACTGGTGCCTATGCACCTGGGCATGAGAGGAAAGATCATGAGAGGCAAGTGTTTTGGGTGCTAGCAGCTGAGTGAGTATGTTAGCAGTTTTGATACACGAGACCGGGTTATAGTGATGGCTTAAGCTACGGTCTCTGCTGCTGTTGGACGAGGGTCAATGACTGAAGAGTAAGTAGTTCATAGTTCTATAAAACACTGATATCTTTTCTCTTCATTCCAGGGTAGGATCAAGAGACCGCCCTTTAATCAAGTTCGGTAATCCGACAGATCTTGCTGTATGGATCAGGTCCGATTAATCTCCCCGGATTATCATGACGTAACCGTCAAGTGGATCAATACAGTGTGAGGGGACAGAAATGATTTCACAGCCCACCCCAACCCACCCCAAAAGCCCTTCTCCTTACCTTCAATTTGATTACCCGACTGTTGCCTCAAGCAAGATATGACCTCTCGACCTCTCCTCTACAAGCTATGTGGTTATCAGGGTTCTGGCCTTAATACTCCTCCCACACCCCATTGTGGCAAAGGACAGTAGTAACCAGCAGCGTCTCTACGCTCGGTATGATACTTCCGAGGGAACCTATAGAGTTAACCTCCTCCCTCGTCGAAGGTTGTATGATTTTTACAGTCGACTGTAAACAGAGGACCCACAACATGCATCCCTGGAAGAGACTTGCGTTTCCAAAAGACTGAAAACTGGACTAAAGGAATTAGGGTAAACTGTTGTCTTTTATAGAAACGTAAAGATAACGAAAGTTATTTAGAGGTGGTGTTCAAGACTGAGATGGTCAGCGACATGTCACCTTCAACAACAAGGAGACAAAAGCCGCCAGGCTCAGGAGGAAACATGAGCTCACGGAACAGCCGCAGGTCGTCTGTTCACAGCTGTGGCTCGAGGGAAACTGTGCTCCAGCAGCTGCCAGCATTATCTCACGGTGTGGATGGCTGCCTCCGCAACGTTGCCATATCTACCACGACCTTCCGGGAGAGTCGTATTTTAGTGCATAGGTGACTTAAAAATATAGATAATTTTCACTGTATATGAGAGTTCATGATACTTGCGGAAGGTGGAGAGAGAGGAGAGAGAGAGAGAGAGAGAGAGAGAGAGAGAGAGAGAGAGAGAGAGAGAGAGAGAGAGAGAGAGAGATCTGAAGAAGAGGATATATGTTTAAGTTGAATTACATTGTGGTATGTGTAGTTGTGTTGTGGAATGTCTGTTTTGGGGTGAGAATAGATTTGAGACGTGTGTGTGTGTGTGTGTGTGTGTGTGTGTGTGTGTGTGTGTGTGTGTGTGTGTGTGTGTGTGTGTGCCTAATCTTTGCGTGTAACTACCTGGTTGTACTGTATGTGGAGATGTTACCTGACTCTACCTGCATGAGGTTACACCGCGAGTGAGAAAGTAACCTTTGGAGGAACTGTATCATTGGGACCTCTAACTTCAAACGAGCTGGCATTTCCCCGCAACTGGAGATAGCACAGTCTTGGGCTACAGAGCACCCTGGAAACAGATCCTGGGCAACATCAGGACTCTTTAGAAAGGGAACCTGGGGTAGAAATTAACAAGCAAATGAATAGATGCTAAAGGGAAGGGATTTTAGCGCTCATGGGAGCCCCATCTCTAAACTCTACTATCGATACAACATTATCAATTCCAGAATGTTTTCTATCCACCATTTCTTTATACAATCAACATTTCTTTGCATCATCTCTAGCAATCTCCCTCGTTGGATGCTCTGTCCCTGCATTTTTCAACATTTCTTTGTATCATCTCTAGCAATCTCCCTCGTTGGATACTCTGTTCCTGCAACTTTTAACATTTCTTTGCATCATCTCTAGCAATCTCCCTCGTTGGTTGCTCTGTCCCTGCAAATTTCGAAGAAATGCTCACTATCTTCAACATCAAGCTTATCTGAAGACTTAAAGATTGTGAGTTGGTCATCCTTCATCGTTCTCCCCGCCAAGGACTTTCGCCTTTCCCTGCTCTAAAGTCTATTAATTCCAGTACCATCTTAGTTACCCGCCTCTGGACCTTTTCTATTAGTTCTTTGTTTTTCTTTGCGATGACTAAACTTGAGAGGCATATTCTAGTAGTTTTCGCCTAATGAAGCATGTGAACAACTCGCTGAATAATTCCTTATTCACAAACTTGAATTTGCCAACACACATTTTGTCTCCTTCAATGTAATTCTAATTAGGGACTCTGGCGACAGGTTAAGATCGGTCTTAACTCTAACGTCCCTTTCAAACACGAATTCCTACGTTCTATCTTATATTAAATGATATTCATACATTCACACTGAGCCCTTACTCTAATGCGTCTCATCCTCATTATTTCACATTAACTCGGGGTTGAATTTCATCAATAATGTAACAGACCGACCTTGGAGTCGGTCTAGGTTCCTTGTATGTTATAGCAATCCTCCTCTTTCTTCACGTCTCTTATGACCTTTGCGCCATCTGCAGACATGTTCAGTAGTAGTTCATATCTTCTGACAAGTCAATCCCATACATAGATCAATAGAACTCTGATACACTTCACTGGCGGCCTCAATCCATTTTGAAAAAGTGTCTCTGGTATGAGTCCTTTATTCTCTCCACCTCCCCTTCCTCCCCCACCTCCTTTTTCCTGCTTGGTGATCCACTTTCTTAAACAGCCTCCCAAGTGTCACAGTGTCAAATGCTTTCTGACAGTCCAGGAACAATCAATCTATCCAGTTTTTTTCCTTGTATCCTAAAACAGAGCTAAGTCTCTCATATCAATCTAAAGATGTGCCTTACACTTGACCTCCTTTCCCTAAAACCCTGTTGTCTCTAACTTAGGTAATTTTTTCTCTTCAAGATGTCATCCATTTGCTTTCTGATTACCTTTCCCAGTACCACCACACCATATTCGTCATGGAGACTGGTCTGTAGCTCAGCGCCTCTTCTTAACCTTTTTTTTTTCAGTGCCATGGCACTGTGCCATTCTCCAGCGATCTTGAACATCATTTCATGTGATTTATCAGTTGTATATCAATGTATCTTCAGCACATATGGTGAAATTTCATCAGGAACACGAGCCTTATGTGGGTCCAGAAACTTTAGTATTATGTTAATTTCTTTTCTAGATATCCCAATGCTTTCTAACAACCCCTCCTCGATCGATCTTACTGATGTTGTGCTTTTCACTGTGAAAATACTCGAACCTGTCATTCAGTTCCTCACGTATCCTTACATCATCCTTAACAACTCTTCCCTCTGCATCCAATAGGCTGATTAGCTGCAATTTATCCTCTACATATTCCTTATGAAATTATGATAAAACGTATTTTTTCCCTACGTCCAAAATATCCTTCTTTAAATCTTACGTTTTCATTCTTTCTTATGTTGCACTCGTTTTCTGTTCCCTTTTACTTTACAAATGTCGGCAGGCTGGAGTGCTGCCTAGGTCTTCGTCTGCTCATGAGTCGCATTCAGTGTGAGAAGGACGAATGAAGGGCGAGTATTATCCGACATTCATTCCCGAACAGACTGAAGCGTTTCCTAGCCATTCACCTCCCACATAGAGTCGAGTCGCCAGGCAAGACTGAGGCACTTCATTCACACTCCCAATCTCGCGCATGAAGCGCCTGCACCCACACGAACAACATTAACTTCCCCGCCGCCACCACACACTCCAGCTTATTCACCAAAACTCTCCATTTCTCCGCTGGTCTAATTCTTTCCCTTGATCTCACGTCCTCACCCTGAGTACCTCAGGGATCTACAACAGCTTCACATATGCCACATGGATATTCCAATGACCCGTGACGTGTTGATAAGGTTTAGCCCATGTGACACCACCAGCATCTTTTTCATAACTCGTTTTTCCTCTTTATTGTACGTCTTCCTCTCATTCTTAAGATTCTTCTTAAGCAATTGATGTCCATTAGCCTCATCTTCATCCCATGAATGCATACAAACGTTCGCTAACGTACAACGTATGTGTAGAACAGTTGGCAAAATATTCCATCATCTTCACAAAAGCACCGTTTCCTCTTGCTCAGCTCTTCGGTCCTCTTCGTTACCGTTTTCAGTCACCGTAAAAAGACTGCATCTTACAGCGGGAATCTTTCACTTGGGCTGTTGTCATGTCATGTTCAAGGCCGAGCGGGACTGAAGTATTTGATGAGGGAGAGCTCTCTCCTCCTGACGAGTTTTTCCAGCTTGTAAATGCTTCTAATGTGGCTCTCCCGTTGTTAAGCTCTTACCTCCTCCATTTTTACCACCAGGCATGAATAGCTGTCCTGGTAGTCAGCCTCACTATCTTTTAAGTATCCAGCATCATCTGTGGCGCCTTGTTTCACCGTCACTGTTTCTACTCGTCTCATAAATCACATTTGCCAGATTATAATTTTTTTCTCCGAGTAAAAAAAAAAAGAAAAATAATATTGCTCTAATAAGAAAGGAAGATGGTCTTCCCCTGTAACAATACACCCTTAGAATGCGCTGCGAGAAATCATATTAAGAGAATAAAAACGAAATGAAGTTCTTGCTCTTCCCCCCCAGACAATATAAGGGTCGGCGATTATATACAGTACCCCGCGGGGATCCTCCGGTCGTGCCCAGCTAATGGCAGCGTCGCTCTCAACAATGGAATCAGAATCCTTCACGTCCCAGAGCTCCCATTGCTCGTGTTCATTTCCCAACCTTCACTTGATTTATGGGACTCTGGCCCCAGTACTCACGCTTGTCTGGAGAGCAGCTTCTAGTAACCCTAATGGAAATTATATTTCTGAGAAAATGGGTAAAAAGGAGTTTCGTAAAATATGATCTCGAAGTTTAATATTTCTAAAATGTGTGCCAGGGTGGTACACGCGAGGGGATATTTTTTTTTTTACGTTCTGAGGGTTTGATCTGGTCAGACGAGTGTATGAACTAATAAACTTATGCAATGTTTGTCAACTATCCAGGATTTTTGGCGTATCAATATTGCATAGGAAACAGAAGTATGCAACACCTACTCGTAATTTAAATGACTAGTATGAATAGTTATCTTTTAATATGATCGTCTTTTCTTCTTCCTCCGGTAGACAGAAGAGTCGGTGAATGTAATAAGTCCAAATTATCTCCGTTGGTAACATGAATGATTGATTAGCCTTCTGTAAACTCAAGTGCAGGATTTAACTGCTGAACTATTTCTGCCTATGGGGGGTTACTGTGGGGTCAGTTAGAGAAACAATCATTACCTATCGGATAAAAGCATTAGATCTTGTATGGAGTACCATAGATCTACACGGATATAATACGGAATACTTTATATCCATGTGAACTCAGGAAACTCATATACCACAGATTCAGAGTAACCAGAGATAGTAATAACTGAAGTATGAAATAAAGGCATATTTTCCTGAGATTAGCAGGACTGGCATAATATACGTATACATTTTGGACTCCCGTAGTGTAGCAGTTAGCGTTCCTGACCGTGACGCTTTCACGGACCGCCTAAGGTCGAGTGCATAGGTTCGAATCCTGGTCCACAGTCAACTCAGCTGTTCATCCACATCCTAGAGGTTGGTCAATAAAATGAGTACCTTCCTTAGGCTAGGAGATGTTTGATGGAATAGCGGTTCCAACAATGCTACATGGTTGCGAGGCGTGGGCTATAGATAGGGTTGTACGGAGAAGGGTGGATGTGCTGGAAATGAGACGTTTTAGGACAATATGTGGTGTGAGGTGGTTTGATCGAGTAAGTAATGAAAGGGTAAGAGAGATGTGTGGTAATAAAATGAGAAAGCAGAAGAGGGTGTATTGAAATGGTTTGGTCACATGGAGAGAATGAGTGAGGAAAGATTGATAAAGAAGATATATGTGTCAGAGATGGAGGGAACGAGAAGTGGGAGACCAAACTGGAGGTGGAAGAATGGAGTGAAAAAGATTTTGAGCGATCGGGGCCTGAAGTACAGGAGGGTGAAAGGCGTGCAAGGAATAGAGTGAATTGGAACGATGTGGTATACCAGGGTCGACGTGCTGTCAATGGATTAAACCAGGGCATGCGAAGCGTCTGGGGTAAACCATGGAAAGTTTTGTGGGGCCTGGGTGTGGAAATGGAACTGTGGTTTCGGTGTATTACGCATGACAGCTAGAGAATGAGTGTGAACGAATGTGGCCTTTGTTGTCTTTTCCTAGCGCTACCTCGCGCGCACGCGGTGGGAGAGGGGTGCCATTTCATGTGTGGCGGGGTGGCAACGAGAATGGATGAAGGCAGCAAGTATGGATAAGTACATGTGTATATATGTGTATGTATGTATACGTTGAAATGTATAGGCATGTATATGTGAGTGTGTGGGTGTTTATGTATATATATATATATATATATATATATATATATATATATATATATATATATATATATATATATATATGTGTGTGTGTGTGTGTATGTGGGTGGGTTGGGCCATTTTTTCGTCTGCTTCCTTGTGCTACCTCGCAAACGCGGGAGACAGCGACAAAGTATAATAAATAAAAAATAAATATATGTATCGTTACTGGGATGGCCTTGATTAGGGCCTTAGCTGCCAGTGCAATCTAACACACACACAGAAAAAAAAAATATTTTCTATTCAAGTTCTATTATGGAAATGATAACCAAAAGGAATCTGAGCCTTCCTCTATACCGCCGCCAGGCCCTCTATCCCAGTGAATGTGACATTACGGCATTCTATCTTCTGGTGCGACAGTCACTGGGTAATGTATGAAAATTCCAACTCGGTGAGTTCCGTGAATGAGGCTCACAATGCGTCATTGTGCAAGACGGAGGAGGACTGGCAAGCCATTTCTTCATAAGTGAGCGTCGATATAATACACTCATAACACATATACCGAAAGCATAATAAGATAGTGTTCCAGTAAGTACTCACAGCAAATTATTAACTGGTTTAAGATATAGCAACTATTTGGTGATCACTATTCAATGCTCATTTGCAAAAAGAAACGCAATGTGATGACTACGAGATACATACACAACAGTGGCAGGAATCCTTGTATTTCCATTTACGTTGAAGGATGTATTGATGCCATGTGTCGAGATGCACGTAGACCTGCAGTCAACAAGTTTAGGTCACGCTCCCAACACCGGAGTGTTGGAGGTGGACAAGACCGGACCAAAATTGGCAGCGAGGATGGACAGGGAACACTCCCTGAAGCAGCCAAAATAAACGGTGAACTAAACAATTGCAGCTGCAAGTCTTCCCGTGCTCCTTGGACGAGTGTAGCAAGACTGGATCACTATACACAGATCTGTACACTTACAACTGCCTGAAGTAGATTTGACTGTCAGGCTTAGACAGCCATTAGCTGTTGATATTAGCGAAGCAAAAGAGCTAAATATTTTCACATCCCTTAAAAGACAACTAAATTAAGATCCGCTTGTTCTAGTACCATGTCACTGTGCCAAACCTATGACCAATAACTACTGCTTAGAGTAAGGTAAAGACAAACTAAGGCATAACGCAATGTGACTCTGTGATATGTGTCACTTTCACCGCATTATGCATTGGGTTTCTTCTTTCATCTGGTTGCATGACGGGTATGCCCTCAAGTACGTTATCCATGAGACAAAGCGATCCTTTATACAAAGGAAGTACGATAACCCCTCCTCGTCATCCACAGATACATCTTTCTGGTCTTTTTTTTAGCTAAGGGGACCTCAAACAACTTTTGTCGTACTACCTTTTTCCTACATTTTTGTTATGGACTGACGGTACTGTGGCTGTCCCTAATTCCACCTTGGATGACTCAAACATTCTTTCACCTCATGATGCTCCTCTTACTAATCCTGTGCCCCTCCTCATAATCTCTTTTTAAAGTCCGAAAAGTGCTTCTCTCTCTCTCTCTCTCTCTCTCTCTCTCTCTCTCTCTCTCTCTCTCTCTCTCTCTGGACACAAGTAAAGCAGATGGCATCCATCCCCGTGTACTGAAAAAGTGCGCCTCTGAACTTGCACCTGTGCTTGTTCGTCTGTTCCGTCTGTTAAAAAAACCAGGACTTTTCTTTCCTGGAGTCACGCGTTGGTACATACCATCCCTAAGAAAGCTGACCGATCTAACCCCTCTAACTATCGTCCTGTTGCTTTAACATCTACTATTTCCAGAGTGTCTAAATCCCTCCACAGCTCCCATATCCTCAGACGTCTTGAATCTCAATAGTCTTCTCTCCAATCACCAGTATGGTTTTCGTGAGGAGAGACCCACTGGTGATATTCCTTCCTATCCTACTAATGTCTGATTATCAATCCTGAGAGATTTTTGGGAATCCTATATAGTTGTCCTTGATATATCCAAGGGTTTTGATAGGGTGTGGCGTTTGGGTCTCATCTCTAAGCTCCTCTCTTTTAGCTTCCCTTCCTTACTTTGCTCCCTCATATCTAGTTTTCTCTCTGGCCGATCTATCTCTGTGGTTGTTGATGGGTCAACCTCTTTCCTTTTGTCCACCAACAGAGGTGTCCTTCAAGGTTCTGTTCTCTCTCCTACACTTTTTCCCCTCTCTTCATCAACATTCTTTTTTCTCTACAAATAAGCAAATGTTCTCATGCACTGCTTTCCTCCAAATTCTTCAGTTCTGCTCCCTTCTGCTCTCATTCGATCTGCATCTCGTCTCGACACGACTTTCTCAGTAAACTCGGACAGGATATTTCGGTGGGGTAGTCGAAATCTGGTTAAATCTAATGCCAACAAGACCCAATTTCTACCCATCTTTCTATCGAAAATTCCCCAAAACTTTTCTGTCTCCTTCGAAGGTTTTGTAATTTCACCTCTTGACTCAATGAACATACTTGGCATTACCGTAACATCCACACTACTTGGAAATCCCATATTGCGGAAACAGTTAAGTCTGCCTCTAGGAAACTGGGGATCCTGTTTAGTATCAAAATTTCTTTTCCTCAGAACAATTACTCCGTTTATACAATGGATTGATCCGTCCTTGTATGGAGTACAGCTCTCACATCTGGTGTGGTTCTAGCTCTGCATCCTTACTTGACAGAGTTGAGTCAATAACGGTCCGACTTATCAACTCTCCCAGGCTAACTTCAAAACTTGACCAACTTGTCCTTGGCCGCAATGTCGTTCCACTTTCCCTCTTCCATTGGTGTTCCTTTGGTTTATGCTCCCGAGAGCTGGCTGTCTGTGCGCCCCCTCCACTAGGTAGAACACGCAACACTCGGCAAGCTGCTGCGTCACGTGAATGATGTGTGGCCATTGGCAACTCAAAGGTGGGCTGTTTCGATGACTGTTTCTTTCCTCACATCTCGAAGCTCTGGAACATGCTACCTTTTAAATGACAGGTTTTTCACGTCGTCCAAAATTCGTAGATACTTTTCCTTGTTTATTCTTTTCCCTTTCATCAACCTCTTTATATTTCAAATAAGGCCCGCCCTTGATGTGGACTTCTGTCCAGGAATGTGGAGTCTTCACCATGAATAGAAAACATCTGGACATGAAAGATTAAGCTATTTATTATCCTAATTTCCTCTTATGCTTATTAGCTTTACCTGTAGAATAAAATCGCTTGTGTTTTCACACCTACAAAAAGAAACATTATGAAAGGCTGTGGACAAGTGAACATAGTAACAATGTCACATAACCAACATGTTTTCCGAAGGTGTGGTGAACGATTTTGCCAACTGTCTTTGATCATGGGAATGTTTCTGTTCAGTAGCACATTTTCTTTCTCCTTGATCCATCACGTTACAAATCGTATTCATCTTTCTCGCCAACTGAGAAGGTTATTGATATGCCTTCGTGAACAGAGCCAGAATCAAACCATGGGGTAACATGCGATTATTTGAAGCACAGCCACAGTACAGTAATGGTTCAGAGGCGCTGCAACAAAGTCATTAACAGACTGCAAGACAGAGGCGCTGCAACAATGTCATCAACAGAAGGTAAGGCAGAGGCACTGCAACAGTGTCATTAACAGAAGGTAAGACGAAGGCACTGCAGTAGTGTCATCAACAGAAGGTAAGACAGAGGCACTGCAGCAGTGTCATCAACAGTGGGCAAGGCAGAGGCACTGCAACAATGTCATCAACAGAAGGTTGGCAATCTATCTATTTCCATTAAAAAAATACAGGAACCAGAACACAGCCAAAGCAACGTCAACTTACAGCACAGATGAGGCAATGTTGCATTATAATTTCCCGCAGAACAAACACATACCAGCAATATTTCCACAGTCAATGCATTTCACACATAATCCACTGCAAACGTCGGCCGTCGCAACCGCTAGGAAGATCAACGACACGATGGAGAAAAACGCATCATGTATATATGACGTCATGTCCTCCACCAGCTTTTGGAGGCAGTTACCACAACACCTACATGTACTGGCCTTCAGCTAATCGTTGGTGGCAGTTACCACAGCGTTTACCTAGACTAGGCTACAGCTGGAAGTTGGTACGAGTTACCACAACATTTTGCAGGTACTGGACTTCACCTGGCCACAAATACCAGGTACTACAGCACCTACAGGTACTGGGCTCTATTTGGCTATTAGCACTCGCTAACACAGCAACTATAAGTACTAGGCTCCATCTGACTGTTATAAGTACCAGTAACCACAGCACCTGCAATTACTGGGCTTCAGCTCACCAGACACCACAACATCTGCAGGTGCTGGATACCAGCTGATCAATGGTACCATTACCACAGCACCTGCAGGTACTGGACTCCAGGAGTATAATAGTGTTGATACAGTAAGGACTGGAACCACTAGGGTCCTGCAGGTACTGGGTTCCAGCAGTATCATAGTGTTGATACAGTAAGGTCTGGAACCACCAAGGCCCTGCAGGTACTGGACTCCCAGCAATATGATAGTGTAGTGTTCAAACAGTAAGGTCTGGAACCACCAGGGTCGTCCAGCCACACCAAGACCTGGGAAGCAACTATGCCACTACTTCCCTCAGGAGATGGAGCTGATCTGTTATTCTGCCCAAGACTGTGCAATCATAGGATGGCAAGAGAGGGAAATTTCCTCCCTCCCAAGACATTGAATTCAATATTTCTTTATTATCAGGTGATCTTTGGTTAATGTTGTGTGTTGTTATACATTTTCTTACCAACCCACAGAAAGGAGATATATATATATATATATATATATATATATATATATATATATATATATATATATATATATATATATATATATATATATCAGTCTTATTTTACTCTGTTGCTCTCTCCAGCGTCAGCGAGGTAGCGCAAGGAAACAGACAAAAGAATGGCCCAACCTACCCACATACACATGTATGTACATACACGTCCACACACGCACATATACATACCTATACATTTCAACGTAAACATATATATACATACATATACATTTCAACGTATACATATACATACCCAGACATATGTACACATGTACATATTCATACTTGCCGCCTTCATCCATTCCCGTCGCCACCCAGCCACATATGAAATGGCACTCCTCTCCTCCCGCGAGCGCGCAAGGTATCCCTGGGAAAAGAAGACAAAGGCCACATTCGTTCACACTCAGTCTCTAGCTGTCATGTGTAATGCACCGAAACTACAGCTCCCTTTCCACGTCCAGGCTCCACAAAACTTTCCGTGGTTTACCCAAGACGCTTCACGCGCCCTGGTTCAATCCATTGACAGCACGTCGACCCTGGTATACCTCATCGTTCCAGTTCACTCTATTCCTTGCACGCTTTCACCCACCTGTATATCCAGGCCCAGATCGCTCAAAATCTTTTCTACTCCATCCTTCCACCTCCAATTTGGTCTTCCACTTCTCGTTCCCTCCACCTCTGACACATATATCCTCTTTGTCAATCTTTCCTCACTCATTCTCTCCATGTGACCAAACAATTTAAATACACCCTCTTCTGCTCTCGCAATCACACTCTTTTCATTACCACACATCTCTCTTGCCCTTTCAAAACCACCTCACACCACATATTGTCCTCAAACATCTCATTTCTAACACATCCACCCTCCTCCGCACAACCCTATCTACAGCCCACGCCTTGCAACCATATAACATTGGTGGAACCACTATGCCTTCAAACATACCCATTTTTGCTCTCAGAGATAACGTTCTCGCCTTCCATACATTCTTCAACGCTCCCAAACCTTCGCCCCCTCCCCCACCATGTGACTCACTTCCGCTTTCATGGTTCCATCGACTGCCAAATCCACTCCCAGATATCTAAAACACCATTATATAATGAGGAAGTTAAGTTGATATTGAAAACTGATAGAGAAAGTATAGGCTTACTCTCTGGAAAGGAGTTTTATTTACAGAGAAATGCACAAGAGGAAGGAAGAGAGGTTGAAAAAAAAAGGGTAAATAAGAATTGGAGAGAGCGAGCATCATCAAACTTCAGGGAGAATAAGCAAATGTTTTGAAAAGACTTTAACAGTGTGAGACAATGAAGATAACACATGAGAGCAGTAGTGAAGGGGGCAGAGGAGAAGCAGTAACAGGAAAGGGAGAGGTGAAGAGGATATAGAACGAGTATCCTTAGGGACTGTTGAATGTTTTAGACGACAGGGTAGCAGCTGTCTGGGTTGGGGAGGTATGAGAGTTGAGAGTCATGGCAATTGGTTTGGTGAAAAGAGAAGAGGTGGTGAAAGCCTAGCATCAGATGAGGTGTGGTAAGGCGGCTGAAGTGCAAAATACTGCCAATAAATTATTCATGAAAAGAAGTGACTGTTGATTTGCTAATTTGGATTTTCAGTTTATGCATAGTTCATGATGAGGTGTTTAAGGAAGGATAAATCCCTATATAGTGGCACTGTATGAAGGCAAGGGGAACAGAGCTGCCTGGGCGAAAGGCGTGATACTTGGTAGCCAATGAAGTACCAGCTCTCTGTGCAACCTTCCCTAGTTCTCTCGATACATAGGTTCGTAATACCAACCAGGTGGAGAAAGAGTGCTTACCTGCGAGAACGTAAAACATGATTTTGTCCAGAGGCAAGGCTAGAGCACAACGCTTACTGAAGGATAATATATACCTACGAACGAGTCGTGCGAGTTACATGGTGAAAAGTTATGGAATATATAGTTATGAGGAATGTTTCGTATGAATTACGAGTTGTAAAGTGTTATTCATCAAATGGAGAGATTGTATGGCCACGTGTGAGAAGCAAAAAGAAAAGGCAACTACCTCGGCCAAAGGAAGGACACTTGACAGCCAGTGAAGTGCTTGCTTACTGTGCAGCCGTCACTAAAACTTCCATTAGCCAGGTAGGTACCTGTAATATACCTGTTATATACCTACCAGAAAGAGAGAGAGAGAGAGAGAGAGAGAGAGAGAGAGAGAGAGAGAGAGAGAGAGAGAGAGAGAGAGAGAGAGAGAGAGAGAGAGAGATAGAGAGAGAGAGATTAAGTACTTTCTCCCGATACCGATGCAGGTAGGACAGGTAATAAATATCTCAGGTGCAGCCCACACTTACTACATGCCAGAGAAAGATAAAATGAAAATATATACGACGTGAAGACACCATAAGCCAGAAGGCAAGAGCAGAGAGAGAATAAACCTTCACTGAGAGAGTAAGGCAGGGTGGTATAGCCGATTTAGCTCATAATAATTACATAATGCAAGACTTAATCAATGATGGAAGTAATTCAATTTTCAAGGGAATGAATGTCCTTCACAGTACCTTGCCATACGTGAACCAGCGAGAGTAGCGAATACATAACTCTGGCTTTGATGCCCAGAAGCTATGAACTTGAATATCACTAGAAAAGAATATCAAATGAAGGGCAGTAACGATTCATGGAGGGAATTTGAGGGACAGCTGTGAGAATATCTTGAAAAAAAATATAGCTAAAATCATTTTAACCTTATGACACTAGGATAAGTTTGCGAAACTAAAAACCTTAGTAGAAAGCATATTTAAATAGGATTGCAGCAACAGTGTGAATATAATGACGAAATATGAAATAAACGAAAAAAAAACCACTGTCCATGTCTTGGAGGGATCAGACCCCAACACAACTGAGGATAAGGAGTGTCAGCGGACGAGAATATGTTTCCAGATTTTCTTTACTCGTGTTCCATCCACTCAAGTTTCATTCCTTTCATGTCTGCAGAAAATGAGGCAACTTTTTAGATTCCAAAGAGGTTTATGGTTATGAATACGAATAAAATGTCTCGGGGTGGTTTAATAAAACCTCTCTCTAAGCACGGTGGAGATTTTCTTGTGCGAAAGATCGGATGAATGCCGTGAGTCTCGCAGTTGTAGAGATATCTTACGTAAATAAGTGCTGGATTCAGATATGATTACTTGAAAGTTCTCGGAAGTGATGCAGACAGAAAATGAAATGAATGCAGCACTGACGCATGAGAGTAAAGCATACCATCTAGATACGTGAAGAAATAAAGGAGCAAAGATGACAAGATGAAAAAAGGGAAATACACAGAGAAACGAAGAAGGGAATGGTAAAGGATAGATAATTGTTGGGAGCAACACCAGATGGTTGGGGGAAGACTAGGATGAGAGATGAGGAGAAGAATGTAGAAAAGATGACAATATGGAGGTGAAAATGACAAGGAAAGATAAGCCGAGAAAGGAAATAAAAGATACAGTAAGAAATGAGAGGAGACAGTCAGATGTAGAGGGAACGGTGGAAGAATTTGAGACAAACCACAGCACAGCGCACGAAGATGAGGTAACGAGGAAGACAACGCCAGAGGAGAACTGGGGGTGATAACGGAGGTGTCGAGACGACAACGACTACTATTATCTTGCCATCAGAAGAACAGCGACGCAACGACCGTGCGAGACCTTAGGTATTGTGTTTCAGTGGTGTTTAACCCTCAGTGGATCCACCACGCCCTCCCTGGTTACACCATGTGCATCACGAGTTTCCTACGACTGATCCTGCCCTTCATCACCCACCAAGAACACCTTTACGACCTCAATAACCACTCCACTACTGTCATAACTCCTCCATCATAACGACGATCCCTCTACGATAAACACAAGCCCTTCAAAATCCAGCATGCTAACGCTACCCCTCATCATGACCCCTCGATGCCTTTCTCGAATCAGAGATAACGGGCAGGGATACACGTTATGTACACACACTAATGTCAGTCCACAGTCATTCCTGCTGTTCATCCTCCCGTACATTGGGAGTATAGGTGTAGCGCGTTGATGAGATTGCTTTCATCAGGGCATCCAGTTTCCCTATGCCATCCCAGGTAACACGAAAGATGAAGTAAAAAAAAACTGTTGCTTGACGTCCGCTTCACCTGCTCTCGGTGCGTGAGGCAAGAGTGCTGATGTTGGAACGAAAACACATGACCAACAAACGTCAAAAATCTAGTCCCACACCATCGGCCAGGCGGGAGTCCCTCCTAAGGTTGAACGTCTGTTAAACTGGTGAAGACCATCACGCTCTACAAATAGCAAACGACATATCACCACAACTTAAAGTTTTGGTCTACACTGACTCCACCATAACTCTGGCATCCGTCAAATGTATCTTTATAGCAACATGAAACAAATATTTCCATAGAATTTATCGCATTTTTATATATTTTTTTTTTTTTTCCAGTGCATCAGTTTAATAGATTTGATAGGATTTTCCTTTTCATCGAGTACCCCAACTTTATTTCTGCACAGTACGATGCACTGATATTTCTACGTTAAAATGAATACACCTGCAATAACCATATTGTGATTCCCTTTTAAAATAGCTAAAAACCTTTATCAATATTTCATTGCGCTATTAGCGAGCAAAAGTTTGAAATTCAGGTTTGCTGCGCCCTTTGTATAGCAATTATACAAAATCCATTTAATCCAAGTCAACAGCACAGTCACCGCTCCTTCCCTTCATTAGCGAACATGGACGCTAGATTATAGCGTGACACCATTACTTCCTCTGTGACGGTGCTGCTCTGTGATTGTAAGATGGGTTTTTGCTAGAAGCTGACAACTTCTTTAATGAAAATAGGTAATTCCTTCACCTACCCTCAAATTTACCTTTTTTTCCCCATCTTTTTTTTACTTATGGCCACCGTTTCTTTTACCTTCTTTCCCTAGTTCTATACTTATGGCCACCGTTTCTTCAACAATTCAGAATATATAAGTTTTCAAGAAGGTATCCTGATAGATGGTCAGTTTCATCTCTGAGAGTTGTGGCAGCCACTTGACCATAAGGATAAGAGATTCTTGATATGTTCTGTATCGTCTACTGCAGTGGAGGGCTGTCTGGTAATCGCCTACACATGCAAGACGTAATCAAAACTGAGGAGGAACACAAGACGTTATCTACTGTTGGTCTCTCTCTCTCCCCTGCTCAGTCACTCTCCTCTCCCTCCGCCCCTCTGATCTTCACATCCTCCTCATTCACTCTGCCTCTCCTGACTCTCTGTCAACTCCGTCTGGTACTTTTCCCCTCAACCTCCCTTCTTTTCCTGAATCACAGTTACATCCGCCACTCCTACCTCTCTTCTCTCTAGACACGTATTTCTCTTCATTCCATCTTCCAGTTCCCTCTACCATTCCAGTCCATCAACTCCTTTTCTTCATCCCCCTCACACATTCCCTTGTCAAACCTGTTTCTTAAGTTTTCATTCTTCATTCCTTCCTCTTCATTCTCATATTCATGTCGCTAATTTCCTCTTTGCTTCCATTTTCACACATTTGTTCACGATATATCTTTCTGGATCCTCCGTCTTCCTCTGCCTCCCTGCTCATGACCAGCCACCTCCCGTCAGTTCTATCCCCTCATCCTCCATCCTGTCAACCCTTCTACCCAGTCATACCTTCGTCAGCTGGGCACTGCCCGACGACAGCCACCCAAACAATTCACATAAAGCTTACTGAACTTATTTTGATGGACTTTCGCCTCAAAAAGCCTTCATCTCAACGAAACATTATAAGTTTAGATTTAAACCTTCAGGTCAATGAGAATCTTTAGTTCTTTGTGTCATTAGGCCAGAATATATTCCTCCTGAGTTGTGCCCCTGGGAGTATGATGAGATGTGCAAGAGCTTGTAGGTGTTCGTATCCTGATGTACTGCTAAGCAGGAGCATGTACAGTGCAGTGTACTACTTTCATACCGAGAGATTCTTCAGAGGAATTTGGACGCTACATAATATGTTTATTATCATAAGTAAACATTATTACGGTAAGGGAATATAATGACAGGATACACAGACGAACAGAGAGGCATCGAGACTGACAAATAGACAGACTGACAAACATACAGAGGCAACAGAAGTGCAGAATAAAACGACACACATATCTATCTGTCTATTCAGCTGTCTATATATATATATATATATATATATATATATATATATATATATATATATATATATATATATATATATATATATATGCAAAAATGTACACAGGTGATGAGTGTACGTATGATGCAGGTAAGATCACAAGAAAACGGAAAACACGAAGTGTCAGGCGTTTTCTTACAATTACATCATCAGGACTGAGTACACGTAAAGAGAACGGGAATATGATATACAAGCCACCACTGGGCGGGGCAGGCGAATGAATTAAGGAACAGGTGAAGGGACCAGGGCACAGCTCACCTTCGACAACCTTACCTTCCTCATGTTTACAAAATGAGGTTAACCCTATCTTCTGGGAAACATATTTCCATATTTATTGATTAGATAACTTTATAGGTGGAAAAATGATTGCATATATATATATATATATATATATATATATATATATATATATATATATATATATTCTTTCTCTTTCATACTATTCGCCATTTCCCGCATTAGCGAGGTAGCGTTAAGAACAGAGGACTGGGCCTTTGAGGGAATATCCTCACCTGGCCCCCTTCTCTGTTCCTTCTTTTGGAAAATTCAAAAAAAAAAAAAAAAATGAGAGGGGAGGATTTCCAGCCCCCTGCTCCCTTCCCTTTTAGTCGCCTTCTACGACACGCAGGAAATACGTGGGAAGTATTCTTTCTCCCCTATCCCCAGGGATATATATATATATATATATATATATATATATATATATATATATATATATATATATATATATATATATATATTTGAGAGAGCTGAAGAGTGTGTGCTGAAATAGTCTGAACATAGGGAGAGAATTAATGAGGAGACGTTGACACAAAGGATATCTGCCATCGTCGAACATTGAGTGTGGGTGTCAACTATTAACATCGCAGCGGCCCACTGTCGCTCCAGACACATGTGGTAAAAGTGGAGGGAATATGGAGAACAGAGACCAAATTAGAGATTGACAGATGGAGTGAACATTTTTTTGAGCGATCGCGTTTTGAACATGCAGGCGGGTGAAAGGCGTGCAAGGGATAGAGTGAACTGGAACGATATGGTATACTAGGGTCGACGTGCTGTCATTGGACTGAAAAACAGGGCACGTGAAGCGTCATGTAATGTGAGCGAGATTGAGAGAAAGTGTGTTTGCGTAATGAATCCCAACAAACCCCGAAGAGTTGATGCAAAAAAGACAAAGCAGTGATCTTGATTAAAGAGAGGAAATCGACAGCCACTGAAGTGCTGGCTCATTGTGCGGCCTTCACGAACTTTTCTGACCTACAGGCGGTATACTACCTCGCTGGTCGGGGTTGCCCACCTACCATTAAGGATACAGAGAAAAATATTGACTTACGAATAATCACCACAGAAATTTGCCAAAAGGCAGGGCTATTGCGTAGCGCTCACCGCAAAAAAATCTAGTTATGAGTCGTGTGAGTTAACTGAAGAGTTATGAATGAGGAGGAGAGAAACTGCATGTTTGTGGGTTGAGAGCCGGCAGCCCACGTGTGGGTGAGGTAGAAAGATAAGACAGCCCCTTTGGTCAAAGGAGTGACACTTGACAGTCTCTCTGAAGTGCTGGCTTACTACTCACCCTCCCGATATCCAGGCGAGCAGCACCTGGTCGGTTGCTGCATACTACCTGCTGCTGCTGGGAGAGAGAGAGAGAGAGAGAGAGAGAGAGAGAGAGAGAGAGAGAGAGAGAGAGAGAGAGAGAGAGAGAGAGAGAGAGAGACAATCCACCTGAAAGTGTCTTGTCTTTGTTGTGATGAGACACATTCCGTCGCCCAGTTGCAAGAGACTTGCATTTTCTGTCGGCAACACAACTGAAGTATAATAAGCTCGTCGCTTGCAGTGTCTGCAAGCATCATAAAAGTGACTTCAAGAATTGTACAAGCCTTCACCTTCTCCTCTGAGGGTAAAAACCTACACGTGAGGAAAGTTACATTTTTATCTTACAAAATATAACAAGATATCAAAATGAAATCAATCTTATTTCTTTTTTAATTTGCTACTTACGCGAAAAAGGATTGCAGAGATGTGGTTACACCGAAAATATGATGTTAAATGAGGGTTAGGATGAGCTGTCAAGGTATCGGCAGAAATGGAATGGAACGACTGAGAATATATTATATAATGCAGAGAAAACATTATTGGAACAATGGACAACACAACACAACTCATCAAAAATAGTAACAAATGCAACTCAAAATGATCTCAGAGTTGACAGCATCGACATCCCTTGGGAAGGATAGAAGACCAAACGTAAGATTCATGAGGACGAGCTGAAGAGATAAACAAGGAAGAAAAAAAGATGAAAATTACATAAAGAAAAGGAGAAAACTAGAACGAAAACTGACAATATGTAATAGACTATAGCAATGCTAAAGCTCTTAATATAGAATATACAACTAACCGAAGGAAAATAATCGAATACAAAGGCGTCATATACAGCAATGGAAGCCGACAACAGGGAGGAAATAGAGGTAAAAACACACTGAAAAAGTCAAAAAATCCCTCTGGAGTTAGACGATTCACTCAGGATGTCCGGGTGAAGTAATATGACGGTACCAAGATCAAAGGTTTACCACCGTTTGACTCTTTCTATGTGGTGATGGTATATATATATATATATATATATATATATATATATATATATATATATATATATATATATATTCTGCGAATCATTTTTCCTCGGAGCTTGGATATGACAGAAGTGATACAGGGCGGGAGGAGGAGTTGGATGGTTTATAGGATCCTGGATCCTACCGTGATGCTGGCAAGTTTATAGATGCTCTAGATTTTGCTGTGTAGCCGGGAATGTTTTGAAGAGACCTGTAAGTCCCAGGATTGCATTTGGGCCAAATTGTCTTTAAATGACGGCTTGATATGTTCCATCGTGCTTCATATATCGCCCTCTCTTCTCTGGACTTCGTAATTCAAGCTCTCAGTCCTTCATGATAGTATATGAACTCCATTCCATATAGCGATTATTATTTCCCACTGTGTTGGCTCTAGCTTGCTTAGTTATGTGACATTGTAACCCAGCATGCATTAAATTTTGTTTCTTACGTGCACCGTGAACATATTCATCATCAGATTTTTCCCACATCTTTCTACGGGATGAAATGCAGATGAATGGAAGTTTAACAGTGAGATATCTCTCTTCAAAAAAAAAGGTAGGAAGTCACCGTCCGGAATTCAATGTCAAATTACATTAACGTCTGCAGCTGGAAATCGTATGGAAACCATTGGTCGAGGTAGAACTGTAAACCATTTTGAGAACCACCACTTAATAAAACAATTCTCAGTATGGATTTCGACGAAACCGATCATATCTAACAGATCCGTTTGATTTATTATATATGATACAATCACCATGCATGACGGAAATACAGCAAATGACGCTAACTGGAATTTCAAAAAGCATTTCATAAGGTTCCGCATCAAAGGTTACGGGCAAGAATGAATTCACATGGCGGTGATGGCGTTGTATTTCGGTGGATGGGAAAGTGGTTGACAGGCCGTAAACAAAGAGTGACTAATGGTCAAGCCTCAGAATAATTAGACGTAACAAATGGAATACTACAACTATCAATCTTGGTACCGGTGCTCTTTCTCATATATATATTAACGATATTGATATTGGGCTCTATTGAAAGATACTAGGATTCGCTGACAATAGAAAGCTGGGAAATAAATTTACAAATGAACTTGATCGTCTTCAGCTTTAAACCGACCTAGACAAATTGGTGGACTTGGCTCACAGGTGGCAAATGAACTGTAGTATCGGTAGCAAAAACGAAAAGGCAAGATATGATGTGAATTCTGTTGATCTGCAAAAAGGTAAATGGGAGAAAGACTTGACAGTAACGTAAAACCAAGTCAGCAGTGCAGTGGAAAGAGCGAACAAAATTCTTGAATTACACTTCATTGATTCATCCAGATCTTGAATATTGTGTTCAGTGTATTTCATCCTGCCTGAAAAAGGAGTAAAGAAAGAAATAGACAGAATAGAGCAAGTGAAACGTGGAGCTACCAAGATGATTCCTGGGTTGAGAAACAAGTCCTACGAGAGCAGATTAAACGACTTGAATCCATTTAGCTTAGAAAAAAGAAGACTAAGATGTGATATCATACAAGTATTCAAAAGGATCAAAAGCTTTGACAATCTATATCGATCACGTTACTTAAGACTTGATTCGTCTGGTTTCACTCGCAGTACTGGGTACAAACTCTTGGGCAAATGTTTTACCTCGAATCAGGCGAAGCAATGTTTCTGGAACAGGATTGTAATCATAAGGATCGATCTGCCAAATGGAATGGTTGAAAGCAGAACTATAGCTACGTTTGGGAATAAATTGATAAGTATTTCGCTTCGTGTCCACGACTTACATTACTTATACTTCCTTAGTCATACTTGTGATTTAGAGGTTATTCTCTCTGAATCATCTCCATACCTTCTAACTTTAACCACGCTAATCTGTGAGTTTCTGATATCTCTCTCACAATCGCAAATACCCTCCGAAGGACCCAATGGTCGTTTCCTTTTGAAATCCTTTGTATAACATTCACTATTTGGCTCTTTGAATTCTAGTGTCTCATTCATGATGACCCTTAAAAGTTATGACGTTTGTTCCACTTTCTCTGTTGACCATGCTCTCTGGCGGGCCTTTGTATGGTGCCATCACTGCACTGGTTATCACTTCACGAGTCACTGGTCAAACTAATTTCCACTGAATTCCATCAAATTCCTTTCTACCCATTTGTATACTGTGTGTAAGTCTTTTCTTCTTATATCTAGATCCTTTCATCTTACTCAATCTGGTGTCGCCTGGAAAAGCTTCTAGCTATAATTTTGTCTTGCTTCTCTATAGATGTCTTACGTCATTAATTACTGTCAGGGGAATCAAGATAGATATGTTTCTCGTGGCTACACAAAAACATTATATTCATACATGGACTCTTACCCCAAATCAGTCTAGCTTGCGTATAAAATCAGCTCACTGACCCCATGGCAATCTATCTCATCGTGGTAGACACTGAACCAGATGACATCTTCGGTTGCTGTGTCATGTTCACATACACTCGTCCCTATATCATATACCACGATGCTGAGGTGTCATAAGCTGGTAGAATCACATTTGTGGGTGAATGTCAGGCGATTTGTAAAGTGGAGGAGTTTCACCTTCATTCTTCTCGATGGTATGTGGTCGTACCTCTGCAAGATGGAATGATTCTTGCAGATCGGCCTTTCTCTTCATTTTTCTTTTATCTTTTCATCCTTTGATCTCGTATGTGTGTGTTGCATGCCTCACGCTTTTGCCATTTTTAGTCTGAGGTTTTGCTATTCCATTTATCTCAGCAATATTTTCATTACATTTCTCTAGATCGAGCAGCTTCTCACTGTGTCTTCTCATTCGAATTTTCTTTCTTTATCATTTTCTTTCTTTTCATCTTTTTCTCCTTCATTGCCCATTCTGTACACTCAACGAGCGTTTGTTCATCGTAAAAATAGACTACATAGCTTTGCATAGCCACAGGCTATCTCTCCTCCTTCATCATATTTACCTTCACTACAGTCGACACGTGCATTTTGGTTCTGGTGTTGTGTGTCTGGCTACCACGCGCCATATCATACTATTTCTACTCTGCTAGGGATATAGTTTTCTACTATGTTGATGTTGAACATGATACATATACTGATTCTTTTTATCTCTTTATACTGCGTCTGTAATGCAAACTTATTGTTTTGTCTGATATTTATCCTTATGAAGCCCAAGTCAGTGTCATGATATAGTCTGCATTTACTACTTAGCTCTATACATCTAAGATTTTCAGCTTATTGAGATATCATTATATTCAATTGGGTTTGGTACTTTTTCTTTTTATCAAAAATTACTAACGAATCAATATTTGTATTGTTTGGACTTATAAATCTATTCTCATTTAATTCTTTCCAGCATGACTTTTTTGTCACCCTTTCATTTACAAAGCCAATGGTGATAGATTTGTTTATTGATGAGTGACATTGTGATTTACTGTTTTAACATTTGACTATTTTCTATACAATTATGCCCAGCGTTTACTGTCACCTGATGTTTATTAACACTGGCTTCTACTTGAGACCTAATACTTCATTAATTCTAACGAGACTATTGCTTTTGAAGGAGCATAAGGCAGACAAGGCATTTAAAAAAAAAAAGAACTAAGTCAAACAGAAAACGGAGAAAATAAAGACGCTTCAATAAGCTCCCGACTGTTCAGACAATCAGAATCTTCAAACTTTACTGATGCTCAGAGATCAACACCATTTACGATGTTTATCCACACTTGTTCTACTTACATTAGTAAAGCTGGTATTTACTGCACTGATATCATTCTACGAGAGTAAATGATGACTGACAAGGAATATGGGTACCAGGGCTTATACGTGACAAGGGGAATTAACCCACGTGATGCAAGAGGTTCTAAATCAAAGTATATGCCATGGTATAATAGGTGGCTGCACAGGATAGGTAGCAGGGCAGAACAGGTGCTTCTAACTGTCAAAGAAAACTTACGGGAGGTCAGAAAAACAGAGTAAATGGCTGGCAAGACTACATACTCTAGGATAAGAGGTGAGCCAAAGTGGCAAGCTTTAGGACACAGTAAGTGACAGAGATTAGTGGTAAAACAGAGGAGACGGTAGTGCAACATACAAGGCTACGTGTGATTATTGCCAGTCTTCGTTTAACCAACAGTCCCATCATGCCTTGTTTTTGTATGTTGGTAATTTATCACCTGTGAATTATCCTCATCAAACCCTCAGTCTCTGAGTATGGATGGCTGGAGTACAAGGCTGAGGTGGTAATCTACTGTGGTACTGCACTACTCTAATCTTCATTGATGGTTTCAGCTTCTGCTTGTTTCGAAACTGGCGAAACGTTTCATGATACGTTGTTTGGAGTTCGTGTTTTATGGTGAAGAATGGACCACACACACACACACACACACACACATCCACAGTTCCCTCTGATACAGCTCCGCTCCTCTCCCTCCCTCCCTATAGATCCATCAGCCAAATAGACACTTCGCAGGGGATAATTGTGAGGCATGTGGCACCCACTTACTCTGCCAATCCCACGTCATTTACAGCCCTCCCCTCTCGGCTTTGTCTGCTCGGGCACGCCAATGGAGACATGCAAGCTGTCACAGTCATGCGATCCCGATCAATCATGATTACCACTATAGCCTCACGGGACACACAACCATTACAACCACCACCACAGTCATGTAGAGCGACGTAATCATCACACGGTCTACCAAGGTACACTGCATGGTGGTAGGCACACCCACCCGACCAGAACCGTTCACTCTGACCCTATCTGCCAGACTGCCCGTCACACTCATCACGCATATCCATCAATCCACCACTGTTGCGCAGTGTTACGCACACCTTCCGAGCCTTGCGTTCTTTTGTCGTCAGGCACGTAACTATCAAACCAAACACTACACCCCCACAGTCGAACACACACACACTGCAAAATGATCTACTCCAGTACAAACAAACCTTAAAATCACGAGAAACATGATCTACTGTACTCCAGTATAGACAGACCTTAAGATCACGAGAAACATGCACACGAGTAAAGTCATGCACCTCATCACCGTCATGTAGTACATCAGTGGAGTCATGCAACTTATAGTCGTAAAGGCCGCCATGTTCGTGCATTCCAGATCTATCGAGTATCAAAAGTCACCCCCTCCTCCTTCTCCTCCTACCTCCCTACCTCCCTCCTGCTGTCGTCACACAGGCGGCCCAAAGTCATCATGCCTGACACACACTATGCACAGACTCTCCATTTTGTGACCTGAACATTGCTATGTGCGACACCCTAGCCACGAAGACCACATTTGGTATGTCGTTTGCAACAATCATGCACATCACCATGGTCATGCACACCACACCATATCACATGAACTATCTATACCACATTAATGGTCTATACCACATCAGCCATATATATATATATATATATATATATATATATATATATATATATATATATATATATATATATATACCACAACTGTCGTGCCAGTCATTATGGTCATGCACGTGGCCATGGTCATGCACACTAAGAATTAAAAAGGAGCCACAAACAGGCATTCCACTGCAAGGTAGCACGTCTTCACGATCATGCACAGCCTCACTGATAGGCACGAAACTTCCTGTCGTATACAGGAACTGAAGTTCATATGTGACCGCAGTCACATACGTCATGTGTACACACTTGCATGGCTCTAGGGTCATGAGCATGCTTTCCATTTCCTTCTCATGGACGTGTTCAGCATCATAATCATGACCAAAGCCACGTCCAACACGACAAGAAACATAACACGGTCATGCACTCTACCTCAGTAATGCTGTTTACGACTGGTGAGTGTCACCATCGTCATGCACTGTCATGTTATCTATCATGTCACACGTATGCACAGAGCTGCACTCATCCATCAATCGTAGTGACCTGCGTCACCAAAGTTATGCACCACACCATAATCATGCACACCATGCAAGTTGCGTCGTCAACTATAGTTTAGAAAACTATGATGGTCATGCGTGCCACTTAAGTCATCTACTCTTACCATGATCATGCGTGACACCTTGATCATCCACGCCACTAACGTCATACACAGTACCACTGTCATGCAAACCACGGCCATGTACCCAGTTATGGTCTTACAGTCGATACAACCACCACTTCTAAAGTTATGCATGACCACATTCAAACAAATCACCACCACAGTTCACAGGTCACCAGAATCATGCATTTTGCCACAGTCATTCACAGCCTTAGATATGCTGACCTTCAACCATGCACGTTACTATAAACAGATGTATCATCTCTGCTATGCACAACATCGGAGTCATGCACACCAACACAGCCATAAACACCATGCACGTCATCTATACCTTTTCATTCCCCCGCGCTCCTTCAATCGTGCATGCCAGCACGATCAGAATCATGCACTTCTCAGTAGTCATATGCACAACCACATTCACAGACACAACCACAATCATTCTCTCCGCCAGAGTCATGCATACCACTACTACAGTCATGCACGCCTCTCCAGTCATGCACGCCTCTCCAGTCATGAACACATCATCGCCCCTCGATAGGTAGTCCAAGCGCGTTATGACACACACCCACACAAACACTGTCAACCCCGTCATGCACGCCCAGCAGTCTTGCATGCCATGAGGGACATGTACGCTTCAACAGACGCACCTACCACCAGTTACGCTCACCTACACACTAATGCTACAGTCGTACCGACCACCATAATCATGCACATCTTTATGACAGTCAAGAAGATTACGATAAAGTCAAGCCTATTTCCCGTCTGGTGCAGTAGCGTGGTGGCATTTCATGGCAAATGCCAAGTTGACCACATTCACGTGTTGTACAAGCGTTTCGTATGGTCTTAAGAGCAAATGGTTCTCTGTTCTGTTGCGCAAAATAATGATTGAGATGTATCCATTTTATGCTCTGCTTCTCATATATCTTCTCTCGTGACACTTAGCGATGGAAGAGCGATCCCGAATAGCGTTAATAATATTTGTTTCAACTGTCTCAACCATAATATATGCACACAAAACTTTTCGATATAATCATGCTTACTTTAAGTGAAATTTAAAGACATGTGTCCGGAAACATCTTCATCTCACACTATGCCTGTGTGTGGACAGTGAAAATCTGAACATGACATTATCTCTTCAGAAGGAGAGTAACAGTGACTTGTGGTATAGTCTCGAGGTTTGCACTGATCTGAACTGCTCTAGAGCGTTGGTCAAAGGTCTATGGCCATCCTGACTGCCATCAGAGGTTGGAGGACAATGTGTGTCACAGATTCTTCAACACAAATGAGATTCAGTCGAAACAGTGAGATCTATGTGACGAAGTTTATCACCAGGGATGACGTGTGAAGGGAAAGCTAAATGGTATCAAAGTCTATGTTACTCAAAGATAGAATTAGCTATAGTTATATATACAATATGAAGAGGATGGTACATGAAATGCCCTCTGTTCCTGCGAGTAACTCGCTCTTTCACTGTGTTTTGAAAATGATACTAATATTGTTATAGTAACAGTATTTTGGACAATGCCGTTCAAAGGCTATATTTGTAACACTTTTTGGGGAAGCTTAATTCATTTAATTCAAAGCACTGTAGATTTTCCGACATATCCCAAAAATTCTTGTAAAATGTTGGACGGCTGCCAGAGACAGCAAGTACATGGTAGGTGCAGGTACCCATCGACCAGGAAGGTACTGGCAGGGTATGTGACGGTGGCTTAGTGAACCAGCACTACAATGTATGTTGTCACCTTCCCCACCCCTGCTTAAGTTGCCGGCTTTCCTATCTGCTTCACTGCACATGGGATGTTGACAACCCACAAACGTACACACTTTCTCCATCTCACACATAAGACAACACACATGTCACATGACTAAATCATAATCCCAGGTTTTCTTGCTTATATATATATATATATATATATATATATATATATATATATATATATATATATATATATATATATATATATATTTTTTTTTTTTTTTTTTTTTTTCTTTTTCTTACGTTGTAGGCTCCAGTTACGGACAAAAGTCCACATCAACGAGGGGCCCTAATAGAAATACAGATAAGTTAATGAGAAAAAATGATAAAAGACAAGGGAAAGTATCTACGAATTTTGGAAGAAATGAAAATCCTATCTTTAAGAAGCGCCAGGTCATACTTACTGGGAAAGGCAAGAGACGGGTAAAGAGTTCTAAAGCTTCGAAGTGTGAGGAAAAAACCGGTTTTTTAAAGGGCCAACCTTGAGTTACCAATAGTTACACAGTAATTACATGACACAGCAGTCTGTCGTGTAATGCGGGTGTAGCTAGTGGTGGGGGCACACAAGCAGCCAGCCCTCGGGAGCATAATCCAAAGTAATACCTACTGAAGAGGGAAAGTGAACCAATATTGCGGCGTTTCCAAGTGGGTTAGGTTTGGAAGTTAACCTGGGACAGTTGTTAAGTTGTACTGCTTTCGACTCATCTCTGTCAATCAAGGATGCATAGCTAGAACCATCCCAGATATGAGAGCAGTATTCCATACAAGGACGAATTAATTCATCATATAATCGGAGAAACTGTTCGGAAGAAAAGAAATTTAGACATCTCAACAGGACTCCCAGTTTGTTATAGGCAGTCTTCGCTATATCCGCAATGTGAGGCTTCCAAGATAGAGTTAATGTTACAGTAATACCAAGTATGTTCATCGAGTCAAGAAATTGAATAACAGAAACGTCGAAGGAGAGAGGAAAGTTTTGAACTATTTACGATAGGAAGATGAATAGAAAACTGGGTACTGAAGGCATTACCTTGATCAGATTTCGTCTGCTGCACTGAGATATCCTGCTCTAGTCTGCCTTTATTGAGGAAGTTGTGTCGAGAGGAGATGCAGATCGAGTTAAGAGAAGAAGCAGAGATGAAGGATGTTGAGAGATGCACTGACCTTTACTGTTAGTGACTGGGACCCAACCTCATCTCAGCCGATTATATTCCTATACCTGGCTCCATTTCTATCCATTGCTGCACCATCAGCGGCCTCAGCCCTAATCTCCCGTCTGTTGAACACCATCTCTCTAATTCCTTAAGTACTTCCTCTCTACTGTCTTATCTGTAACCTTACCGTAGTGTTGCCTCTTCTCTTCCTTTCACAATGACTCTAATCATCATTTCCGCTCCAAGGAGGGTGTTTGTATTTTCTAATGTTTGGACATAAAAGAAAAACTGTTGCTCATTTCATAGATCCTGAAACCCTACAGCTTCGATGCCGTTGATTTAAAAAACTGCTTCTATGTATCGTACATTTTACTGCGAGCTCCTCCGGCAATGTATACCTCCTGGAACCATTTGTCCTCCTGCTGTGAGGAGTTGCATTCTTCACATCCATCCGCTATGTAGAGGATTTAATCGGCACCACAAAGATCGGCTTGGTTATAATGAAAGGACAGAAGCCATGACTTTCTCAACCATGGAAAAGAGAAGGGTAAGGAGTGACTTGTTTATTACCTTTTAAGTTTCTAAACCAATAACATGATGCCACTGGTGATATGGTTCATAAGATGATAGAAAAAAATCTTACTAGAATAGATTCAAGAATCAATTTTAAGCACGAGATATGTGGATGAATGGAATAAACTTAGTAATGAAATGGTGAACAGATGATATACAGAAGTTCATAATGTATAATGATAGAAAAAAAAGTTCGAGAGATGGAACCTCAGGAAGGTAGAACTCCCTCAATGTACATATATCAATTAGCGGTTCCATAATGACGTTGTTGGCCTTAATGATCCTTGCAATCGATTGGCCTAAAGCCGAAATAAACAGCCAACCAAACATCACGTTGATAGTATCCAGTAGTCTATGTTGAACCTGTTGCATTATTCCCACCACAGTTGCCTCCTGCAGCTTGAGATGCATTTCGACGCCACAATAGCATCTAACCTTGCTAGCAACAATAAGAAGATGGCGTCACTTCTATACATGTATTTCTATCTAGTGTTTATTGTCGAAAACTCGTCTAATATTACAGAAAATCAATATAATTCTGGCCACGTAAAATGAGAAATTTCATAAAAAAAAAAGAAATACATCCCAATGCAGTGACGCGCTTGAATACTTAGGTGAACTAAATCCAAATAAGCAGTTTGTCCAAACAGTATCTCATTCAGAATACTGAACGAAATTAACCGGGAAATGGCGTTTCCCATAACCAAAAGAATTCGACAAATCACTGCAGGAAAGTGCCAAGCGACTGGAAAATTGGTAATGTGACGACAATTTCCAAAATACGACAGAGAAAAATAGTCTGCAAAAGACCGTCTTATCTCCATTATTTGGGCTCTCGGGACAATACTGGAAACAAGACAGACAAATTCAGTGAATTCCTAAAGGACAATAGACCGATAGCCGACCGACAATATCGATATCGAAATAAGAAATCATGCTTAATGAACGTGACTGAATTCTTCATATAACTGGGATAACATTCCCCCTACCAGAGAACACACTCGTATAACACTATTCCCTAGAATAGCCACACACCACCTACACTCTTAAACAGGATAGTCATGAAGGAGGAAATACAGAGAGTTCACATCCATACAACGGTTCATTCCTCCTCCCACATCCTTCATATCCGTTGTCATTCTAAATATGAATAAGACCTTAATACAGTCCCTTGCAACTGGACCATTTAGCATTCCAATCTTGGATATGAAACATGTCGTCCCAAGTGCAGCCCAAGCACACACACACACATATCGTCATCCACTCCTAGAGAAACACAAACCTTTAATATCTGGAAAATTACCGACATGGTACACATCCTAAGACGCTCCAAGCCCTAATTCCCTTCCTCATATTACCTTACATCACACCGTCATCATTATCCAAATTCCTCGAAAAACTCAAACACAACAGAATTAAGTAAGGTATCCAACTCTTACCCACCTAACAACGACCCGACACAACACATCCTAGGTATCTTTAACCAACTACAACCTCCTACTGTCGCACTGTGCTAGTGGCAAATGATATTAACAAAAAAGGATCTAACGCTCTTCCCCTAAAGATCCTACCACTAAAGATACCTGACAAAAGTGTTAAACCCAAATCATAGCTGGTGATCAAGCTCCTGTCATTTAAAAAGGCTTCATTTTCAAAGCCTCACACTCTACAATGAGGGCCTCCGGGAAATAGTTCTTCATCGCTGTCCAATCTCCTTCTGCATGACCTTCCATCACTCTCGCAAATCACAGTGTTAAGGTCCTCACATACGCAGACGACTTCACGATCAGACCTCAATATCCTGACGCTGCTCAGGTAAGAACAAGCATGCGAGAGTACATCACAGATTTAGAACACTGGCTCAATAAAAAAAAAGAAAAAAGAAATATACTTGCCAGGCAAGTATTGCCGCACATTAACATGTAGATATATAAACAATTTAATGTAACCAAAAGAAAAAAGAAAAAAACCAAGTCCCAAGTGCACTTTCGTATAATTACATCAAGGAAGGAACCCTGAAGAGGTAATTACCCTTACGTGCACCTTGAAATTATCCTGTTTCATATTTCCCCGTGGTTATCAGCAAATACTGGATCACGCGCATCACTGTGACCTTACTGCAATATACTTATTTACAGTTATTCACCTTCTTTCTTATGTTCTCTAATCTTCTCAGTGTTATTCTACCATTAGGCGAGTGCTCAAACGCCAGTTGTCCGTAGTTCATTATTCAATACATTCAAGCTTTCGTCTTCACAGAGGCATCATCAGGAATCTTGAATTGAGAAATATAACTTGCATAAGAACACAAAGGTGAAAAACATCTATGGTTATGGCATTCAGTTGCCCGAGCCGTCTTACGCACTATTAAAAAAGAATATAGTCAAAGGCTGCCACTTTCTTAGTCCATAGTAGATTATTTACTATCTAGCTATCCTTCACCCTCTGCCTACCACTGTCCAGGTTCTCTCTTGAGCACCTGCTGACCTCCAGTACCATCTAGGTTCATTGCGAGTACCTACTGGCTAAAACACCATCACTCCTCCACGTTCAGTGACACTGTCTCCTATTCTCTGCGTAAGTGCCACCTCGTAACCTACACTCTTCAGGTCTACTGGATTAACGAGTCACCTTCACTTGAATTCTAATGTACTATGATCATTCAATATCTTGCTTTTTACATCTAAGTAGAATTTTTACGAGTCTCTGCCAACAACACTGGTCGTGTGTGAAACACAGACAGTATCAGTCAGACCCGCTGCTCTCCTTGTGGGCGGTCGACTGTCTCTAGGGGAACGTAAAGCAACTTCTAATATCGTATTTCACAAGTCAGTACAACGAACTTCTTTCCGGCCTAAACCTCATACCATACCGTGGTATAAACCAGGGCATTATGGCTTGGATTTTCAACCGTTCGTATCGTGGTGTAGATGATGCAATGTATGTAAAGATATTTCATGTAGAAATTATGTTCTGCGTGTAGGAGCATAAACACTGTAGTGAACGTGACGTCAGGTAGATCACTGGCATGAATTTGATAATCCAGTGCTCTTGGCTAGACACGAAATTGTAGGGTACACACACACACACACACACACACACACACACACACACACACACACACACACATCGACGACGTGGATAGCAAACTGTTCTTCGAGATATGTAGGGATAGAGGAACCAAATTATTTAATATGAAATAAAAAACTTGAAATGGATTTAAAGAAATACTCTTACACCGTAAAAATGAGAGAGGACATGGGTGAAATAGACAACGTATATAAATTTAAAAAGTTGTACGATAGTAGAAAATATTCGAGATGAAACCCTACGAGTGTAAAATTCCCTACCCGTACAGTACCACAGGAGGTAATTACAAGCAGGTAATTACACACACGTGCTTCCGTGATGCAGCGGTTAGCGTCAGTGACCATGAGTCAGGGCGGGCTCAGCTGGTTTTGAGCTTGAATCCCGGGCGCGGGTGTCAACCTACAGTAAACCCTAGCTGGATGTCCTCCATCGGGGCTTGTTGATAAATGGGTACCTGGTTAAGAAGGCTGGTGTGTGTGTGTGTGTGTGTGTGTGTGTGTGTGTGTGTGTTTATACACAGTAGAATCATGGTTCATATACGAGGTAATGAGACGAGGCAAATAGCAATCACACAAGAGATGGGGCCCCTAAGAGTGTAGAATTCCCCTACGTACTGTAGAAGTAGGTTACTACAAACGCTTAATTACACGTAGAAAGAACAACACAAGAGAAGGAGTCCAACAAGATTATAACTCTCTTCCAGTAGCGTAGCTAAAACACCCTACCCATAGCGTAGCACAACCCTCTTCCCAAACTAAGGTAGGAGGAAGACATTATTATCGTCCGCAGTAATTATTTTCTTCCCTTGTGCGCACTTTTGTTTCCGACTTAATCGAATTAGTCGAGGGAAGAAGTGCGGACATATCTGGCGGAGGTGGAGTGAGGGAGGAGGATAAAAACACTTGAGTATTTACTGGGATGTGAGACAGAGTTCAGCAGAAGTTATGACGTGCAGGCAACTTTTGTTCTTCATCGTTTCTTGTCTCGAAGAGGAGGCTTACATGATCGTTCTTTCACACATCTTGAAGATTTTTACTTATCATTGTCTTAGGTTTATGATTATCCCAATTCATATTCACTTTTGCTTTCATCCCGACATTTCATGCGTAACATGAGGCACTGTACTAGAATTCTGGTCGCTTTGCTGAAGTTGAGTTTCATTTGTGATCTGCTTCTCTCCTTCATCTATCGACTGCCGTATGCCCTCTCGTGTTCCTTGAATACTTCGATTCATCGGTTGTTATCGCCTTACCGTATTGCTGCTGGGCATCTAATCCACAACAGAAATAACCACGACTTTCACCATGAACTATCAGATGCATTTGTTAGGGAAGACAGCCGCATGAATGCGAAGTGAATAATGGAGTGAATTCTTGACCACATCATGGTACACCCCTATTCCCAGCTCATTTGAATTCTATAAAGAAATCTGTCGGTGTAGAAAAAATATTTTCCTCGCCCTGTGAAATGATTCCATGAAATTTTGCATGTTGGTGCAGTCCGCTGCCCATCTAAATGAGGTAAAGAAAACCGCGTTCATAATTTCAGCGTAAACCAAACCAACCCACCATGATGTGATGGGCTAACTTGGGTAAGGTTGGGTTTAGTTAGATCTGGTCTAGCTATGCTGTCATATTCATATGATTTTCCAAGCCCTCCCTACCTTTTTGGGGTTAGCATAAAGATCAGTGACGTATTTAGAATTATGGGGACCTGGGGTATTAATACTTCCCTTACCATCTTCTCACATCTTTGAGCGATGTGTATGGTGTAAACAAAGGGGTTCAGACAGTAAAGAGCCAACTGGGTCCTTTCTAGGCTTCTCGTGATAGAGGAAGAGATCTAAAACATATTAGATCAGTGTGGTAAGAGCAGGCACACATATTTCAAGGAGAAAAAGATACTGTATGCTTTTCATGTAACTAAGGAGACACAATCAATGTCAAGCAGACATCTAAAGCGTCACATAAAGTCCGTTCCGAACTGTGTCTACGACACTGCTTTCAACCCCTTTCATCAGTAAATCGATCTAGACATTAACACTCCTGTTGGAAAAAAGAAAAAGCAATTAGCCTCATTCGAGATAAAACATCTGCTCTCGAGTTTGTAACCATTACTACAAGTGAGATCAGATGAATCAATTCTTAAGCAGCTCGTAAACGCATGATTTCAAAGCCTTTGATGATTTAGAATACATTACTTATATTTTTCTAGGCTATTGAATAGATTTGATTCATTTAGTCGGCTTTCATTGGATTTATTTCTGTTTGGGTCTCATTTTAGTAGCTCGCCTCTATACTGTCTCCGTTCTCTGTCCTTTTTTTTAAGTAGAGTGATCAAAACTGAGCATCATGTTGTAGCTGGGGACCCATCCAACAGTGATCTGTAAAGAGCGGGGCAAAAATTCCTGCACTGAAAATCGATAGCCTTGCCTATAAATTAAAAAATTTTGTTCGCCCTATTAAACGCTTCAGTGCACAGCTTAGATATAGGTCACCAAAGATTATTACACCCATTTGCTTCTCCTCATTTATGCACCTTTTAGTTCAATAGCATTCATACTATTTTGTTGGCTTTTTTGTTATTTCCCATATGTAAAACATTGCACTTAATGGCATTCAAATTCATTTCCCGCTTGTGAGCCCAGCCCATCAGTTTGCATATGTCTGACTGAAGCTGCGAACGTTTACTTTCGTTATATATATATATATATATATATATATATATATATATATATATATATATATATATATATATATATATATATTTATTTATATATATTTATATATATATATATATATATATATATATATATATATATTTTTTTTTTTTTTTTTTTTTTTATACTTTGTCGCTGTCTCCCGCGTTTGCGAGGTAGCGCAAGGAAACAGACGAAAGAAATGGCCCAACCCCCCCCCCCCCCCATACACATGTACATACACACGTCCACACACGCAAATATACATACCTACACAGCTTTCCATGGTTTACCCCAGACGCTTCACATGCCTTGCTTCAATCCACTGACAGCACGTCAACCCCTGTATACCACATGACTCCAATTCACTCTATTTCTTGCCCTCCTTTCACCCTCCTGCATGTTCAGGCCCCGATCACACAAAATCTTTTTCACTCCATCTTTCCACCTCCAATTTGGTCTCCCTCTTCTCCTCGTTCCCTCCACCTCCGACACATATATCCTCTTGGTCAATCTCTCCTCACTCATTCTCTCCATGTGCCCAAACCATTTCAAAACACCCTCTTCTGCTCTCTCAACCACGCTCTTTTTATTTCCACACATCTCTCTTACCCTTACGTTACTTACTCGATCAAACCACCTCACACCACACATTGTCCTCAAACATCTCATTTCCAGCACATCCATCCTCCTGCGCACATCTCTATCCATAGCCCACGCCTCGCAACCATACAGCATTGTTGGAACCACTATTCCCTCAAACATACCCATTTTTGCTTTCCGAGATAATGTTCTCGACTTCCACACATTTTTCAAGGCTCCCAAAATTTTCGCCCCCTCCCCCACCCTATGATCCACTTCCGCTTCCATGGTTCCATCCGCTGACAGATCCACTCCCAGATATCTAAAGCACTTCACTTCCTCCAGTTTTTCTCCATTCAAACTCACCTCCCAATTGACTTGACCCTCACCCCTACTGTACCTAATAACCTTGCTCTTATTCACATTTACTCTCAACTTTCTTCTTCCACACACTTTACCAAACTCAGTCACCAGCTTCTGCAGTTTCTCACATGAATCAGCCACCAGCGCTGTATCATCAGCGAACAACAACTGACTCACTTCCCAAGCTCTCTCATCCCCAACAGACTTCATACTTGCCCCTCTTTCCAGGACTCTTGCATTTACCTCCTTTACAACCCCATCCATAAACAAATTAAACAACCATGGAGACATCACACACCCCTGCCGCAAACCTACATTCACTGAGAACCAATCACTTTCCTCTCTTCCTACACGTACACATGCCTTACATCCTCGATAAAAACTTTTCACTGCTTCTAACAACTTGCCTCCCACACCATATATTCTTAATACCTTCCACAGAGCATCTCTATCAACTCTATCATATGCCTTCTCCAGATCCATAAATGCTACATACAAATCCATTTGCTTTTCTAAGTATTTCTCACATACATTCTTCAAAGCAAACACCTGATCCACACATCCTCTACCACTTCTGAAACCGCACTGCTCTTCCCCAATCTGATGCTCTGTACATGCCTTCACCCTCTCAATCAATACCCTCCCATATAATTTACCAGGAATACTCAACAAACTTATACCTCTGTAATTTGAGCACTCACTCTTATCCCCTTTGCCTTTGTACAATGGCACTATGCACGCATTCCGCCAATCCTCAGGCACCTCACCATGAGTCATACATACATTAAATAACCTTACCAACCAGTCAACAATACAGTCACCCCCTTTCTTAATAAATTCCACTGCAATACCATCCAAACCTGCTGCCTTGCCGGCTTTCATCTTCCGCAAAGCTTTTACTACCTCTTCTCTGTTTACCAAATCATTTTCCCTAACCCTCTCACTTTGCACACCACCTCGACCAAAACACCCTATATCTGCCACTCTGTCATCAGACACATTCAACAAACCTTCAAAATACTCATTCCATCTCCTTCTCACATCACCGCTACTTGTTATCACCTCCCCATTTACGCCCTTCACTGAAGTTCCCATTTGCTCCCTTGTCTTACGCACCCTATTTACCTCCTTCCAGAACATCTTTTTATTCTCCCTAAAATTTACTGATAGTCTCTCACCCCAACTCTCATTTGCCCTTTTTTTCACCTCTTGCACCTTTCTCTTGACCTCCTGTCTCTTTCTTTTATACTTCTCCCACTCAATTGCATTTTTTCCCTGCAAAAATCGTCCAAATGCCTCTCTCTTCTCTTTCACTAATACTCTTACTTCTTCATCCCACCACACACTACCCTTTCTAAACAGCCCACCTCCCACTCTTCTCATGCCACAAGCATCTTTTGCGCAATCCATCACTGATTCCCTAAATACATCCCATTCCTCCCCGACTCCCCTTACTTCCATTGTTCTCACCTTTTTCCATTCTGTACACAGTCTCTCCTGGTACTTCCCCACACAGGTCTCCTTCCCAAGCTCACTTACTCTCACCACCTTCTTCACCCCAACATTCACTCCTCTTTTCTGAAAACCCATACAAATCTTCACCTTAGCCTCCACAAGATAATGATCAGACATCCCTCCAGTTGCACCTCTCAGCACATTAACATCCAAAAGTCTCTCTTTCGCACGCCTGTCAATTAACACGTAATCCAATAACGCTCTCTGGCCATCTCTCCTACTTACATAAGTATACTTATGTATATCTCGCTTTTTAAACCAGGTATTCCCAATCATCAGTCCTTTTTCAGCACATAAATCTACAAGCTCTTCACCATTTCCATTTACAACACTGAACACCCCATGCATACCAATTATTCCCTCAACTGCCACATTACTCACCTTTGCATTCAAATCACCCATCACTATAACCCGGTCTCGTGCATCAAAACCGCTAACACACTCATTTAGCTATATATATATATATATATATATATATATATATATATATATATATATATATATATATATATATATATATACATACATAAAGAGAACAGGTTCTAAAAATGATCCTTGTAGCACAACACTTGTTGAATCTAACCATATGTGGCTCGACCAGTAATCAACACTCCTTGTTTACGGCTAGTCAACCACCATCCTAGCCATGGTGGATGTGAGATCCCATCTGTACCATGTGACTTTGTAACCTCCGATGTGGCGCCACATCAAATGCTTCATGAAAAGGTAGACAGACAACATCAGCTGTTATACTTTCATCTTACATATCAATCATGTCACGGAAATCAGACAGATTTGTGAGTGATTATCTAAATGGTTTACAATTTTATCCCAAATGATGGTTTCCATACATTTACCAGCTACATACGTTAAGGTAATTGGACGGTAATTTATGGGGAGTAATTTTCTACAATTTTTGTAAACTGGTACATCATTTCCAAGCTGCTTCTTCTTTTGTCTTCCCATATGCATATAACCTGTCGTCCCGTTAGACTCAGGTCTACAAATACCTACAGAGCCCTGATTAATTTCTTTTCTCTCTCTCATCTCTCACTCTAATGGGCATGTCTTGGCCGTGCCATGTCGGTCACTATAGAAGAAAAAAGGTGACATAGAACAAGGGCTCTGGTTTCGGTGCATTATACTTCACACAGAAAGTGACTGCGAGAAATGAGGCCATGTGTCGTCTGCTCCTGCACTACCCGTGTACGAGAGGAGCAGTGAACAAGTACTGAAATATGTGCGTATACAGCGGGTGACGTGCTCTCAATGGACTAAACCAGGACATATGAAGGAGCCGGGGGAACCACGGAAAAATCTGTGCAGACTGATTGTAAATATCGGGCTGAAGTTTTGTTGTATTGTACGTAACACTTGGATGTGAGCGAATGCGGCCTTTCTGTGCCTGCTCCGGACATTACCTTGCTAATGTAGGAAATAGCGAATACATATATATATATATATATATATATATATATATATATATATATATATATATATATATATATATATATATATATATATATATATTAGTAAAGAAGAGTCCATATGTCTTCACTGGCTATCTAATATTAGACTACCTACAAAGTTAACAGTAAATGACTGGAAGGCTCTGCTGACTGATTCACCGTTGAGGAAAGAGTAAATTCAAAAAGTTCTGTTGGCTTCCCTAACCTCGGTACTAAGTGATTTCTTATCTCTTCTGTTATCGCAGTTAACCCCTAAAGGACCTCGTTTGTACGTTATGTTTTTCAACAATTTCCATTTCTTTGTCTTTCGATGTTTTTATCATTTCTGGTTATCGGGTGCAGATGATTCCCCTAGTACTATGGATCTGTTCTTCACGTCTAATCCCACCTGATATAGATGCAGAATCTTGCCACACATACTCGGGTTATTTATCCTTTCTGCTACACGCACGTCTTATTCCGGGTGGCCCCTCTGGACGATAGTCCTGACATTCTAATAACACTGGCTGAACGAAGAATTCTTTTCTTCTCTCTCATTGGTTTCGATGTGGAGATTGCTTCCACCTCTGTAGGGATGTTTTGACTGTGCTGAGCTCACAGCAGAGGTTATTGTTGCAGGAAGAGAGTCATACATCCCTCCACTCTACATCTATCTTGTATTCCAATCCACGGTTCAAACCAATCCTGTTCTGAGGCTATTCGGGCCTGGCATAGTGGCCTTGGAATATCTCTTCCTCTCCTGTTTGACACTCACCTTTCATACCCGTCTGAAATCATTGCAGATATTTTGTTCGCGAAGCGAATTTTGCCCTCGTCCATGGGCACAATGATAACGTATCCTCTATTTCCGCTAAAATCTTTTTGGTCTCTGACCGAGTTATCTCCTAATAGCAATATACATTTTAGCATCCTTTTTTCCTCTAACTCCACCTTGGATGACTTACATCCCCTCACCCCCTGACGCTGGTACATGAGGAAAGATCGGATACAAATGCAAAACACACACTTTATATATATATATATATATATATATATATATATATATATATATATATATATATATATATATATATATATATATATATATATGTTATAAGACAAAAACAATAATGAAAAAGAACATATTACCGTTTCCCTGGCTTTAATCTCCTTCACAACGTATGTGATGGTAATTTCATAGAGTAATCCGCGATTAACGTCTGATCCTGACCGGCTAATGACACCACCAATGGAATCATAATCACCCACTTACCACTGCGCCTGTTCCTCGTGAGCTGCTCTGTGTTTACTGGCGAATTTGCCATCATCATAGGGTCGACAATGGAGACATTTCTACGTCAAAAAAATGTTGTTCACGAATCCACAGTAAAATAAAGATCACTTCCAGGAAACCTGCACTGCAGTTGGTTCTTTAAATTAAGACCTGCTGTGGATTAGGGTTAGTATTAACTATCAACATCAAATATTCATAAAAGATTAGTTATAATTAATCCAAGGGAAAACAGAAGTCGAGGCTTCATTCAAACATGACAGCTATGTTTCCAAACCTAAGGCCATGCTGGACACACGACCCCCTGGAACTTACTGGATAACTGATCCCAGATCGTTTTGGAAACCTGGCCACAGGAGCATTTTGGTGATCGATCTCAGGGGCATATTGACCTAATCCTAGGAGCATGTTGAAAAGATGATCTCAGGATCATATTTGATGATCCCAGGGTCGTGATGGTAACCTGATCTCATATACATATAAGTTGAAGACCTGATCCTAGGATCATGCTGGGGACCAGTTCCCAGGAACTTGTTTGAGACCTGATTCCTGGGCCATACCGGAGTGCTGATGCCATTAGTACGCTGGGGGCGAGCCTACTGGCTGGTACTTGGGAAAACCAATATGATATTGACGCAGGTAGTTCTTGCACGTTGATGGCTCTGAAATTTCTCAACGCACAATGGTAACGTGGCCACTGCCCTTCAGTATCGTCGCCCATCTCTTCCCTTCGGTCGCCCATCTCTTCCCTTCGGTCGCCCATCTCTTTCCTTCGCCACAATCTTGATCTACTTTTCATTTTATTCCAGTCATCTGTTACCACCTTCGATCAACTTTTTCTTTTTAATTGCCTCTTCTATCATCTTCCTCTGCTATATTTGTCAAAATGCGAGTAATCGTGACTAACACAATACAGCTTCATTACATGTTTATATCAACAAAGGTCACAGGTTAAAGTTCAAAACCATCTATGACTGCTTACTTATGCCTGCACCTTTCATAAGTGTGAAGCATTGCTTTTTCAGAATACAGTTTCAGTTTCAGTTGGAAAAACACAGCCGTAAGTTTTATCCATTAATCTTATCATATTCCGGTATATCACCATCGGAAACTTTTAGTGTATGTAGAATTACTGCATTTCTGTTACGTACTGTATTACCCAGGGATGATTTACTGCATTTTGTGGAAAAGTTTGTGAAACGCACGGAAGGTGTGAAGAAATAACGAGACCGTTTATAATTCAGATATCTAGGCGTATCTTTTACATCGTTCTATGACACGTACGTAAATATCTACGAATGGCAACAACGGTTTTAGTTATCAAGTTTTCTCGAGAGATGTTCTGATAGTCTCAAGGGTCGTGACCGTGACGCAATCGTCACGTAACTCACACGTGAAGTACGTGGTCGATACAGCACACCCAGCGGGGGTTGGAGGTGGGTCAGCTTACCACCCCCTTTTACTGCTAATGGCTCCGTCAGCCAACAATGGAACGGATGCTTATCTCTCGTAGGGGGGTTTCCTGCTGCTCTTCTGTTCCTCGCCGCACCTTCGGCTTTATGGCTCTTCCCTCGGCGGTTGTTAATGTCTCCAGGAACTACCCACTGCCGACGCAAAAAATGGGACATTAGCGAGGGAAACTGACAGGCAGAAACATAAAAGATAAACTTGGATTGCAGCGTCAGACATTTATTGGGACGTCATAAAGTTCACACAACTTCCCCACGTATCCCTGACAGATCCAGTTCTTTAAAAGTGCATATGTTGGAGGATTTTGCTTCACGAAGGATTCCCGCTTGCCCACTAAAAGCTTTTCCCCTTTCTTGCATACACAGCAAAGGAATGTGTACATATTTCAGATCCTTCCACAAGCAGCTGTTGTGATTTTCACGACCAATGGTATCCATGTTGTTGGTTATGATTGTTAAACTAGGAAGAATTACTGAAGGCAAAGTCAGGTTGACGTCTTAGTGATGGAACAAGGTGGGTGTAGGAAGGAAAAAAAGATGTGTAGGTCAGATATTTGCAGTTAGCAACAAGTGGAAACAGTCTTAAAAGGGGGGGAAAAAAACTATTTAGCAATACTGAGTGTAAAAAGGCATATAAGAAAGTGAACAGGAAGACATCTGAATATTCTCAAAATCTTTTGTAATGGAAGGATTGCTTGAGTGAGAACAAGCAGGGTTACGAGTGACTACTTCAACATGAGTGCGGGAGGGTGTCAACGCTGAGTGACGTCACTGTGGTCATTCAACGATTTTCTCGATGGGAAGAAACTGTGAGCGAGATGAGCGGCGCGTAGGGCGACCGACGATTTGCGATACGAGACTATGACGAAACAAAGAGAAAGTTGCGACAGTTGGTATAGCCAGACGACACGGCGTACTTAGCTAAATTAGAGGAAAGGATGCAGGGAATGATGAGCCGATTCGATGATGCATGTAGAAGAATGATGCTGAAAGTAAATGCTTGTAAAATCAAGACGTTAGTTTCTGCGAAGGAAAGAAGGTCAGACTGTCATATTTTGCATAACGAGGAACTGGAGGTTCTAGATAAGTAAGCGTGCATGTTTGGGAGAGAAGCGCGCTAAGTATGGTAATGAGTAATTGGATGAAAGTAGAATTATGTAGGGGATGAAAATTGGGGACGCGCTGCCGGCTCTGGTAAATGAAAAAAAAAAAAAATGGTTAGGTGTAGAGTGTACCAAAAGCTTGGACGAAGGAGTACTTGTCATTAAGCGAGTCCCAAATGAAAATAGACCAGGATAGGGAGAAAATAAATGTAGTAAATATGGATATCTATGGAAACCTTTTTCACTTGAACACAATTGATGTGGATCGATTCAATCTCTTTTTATGGAATTGTGGTAATAGATACATAGATGGATAAACAAACGCGTCACATGACACCACAGTGACTGGTGGGTCTGGGTCTGGCCAGGTGTTTCAGTGGTGCAAGTGCGTGACACATGAGGCTACAAAGGAATGCAAATAAGTAAAAGCGAATACAAGTGACCGCAAACAGCAACAGACCACTGTGGTTATATGAGGCTGACCGAGACAGTGGAAGAGATCACAAACAGAGATAAGTATGGCAGGAGGAGAAGAAAAGCAAGGAAGTAACGGGGAGAAACACGTGCAAACCTAGCCTGTAGCTGAGGAGGCCTAACCTAACCTGTAGCTGAGGAGGCCTAACCTAACCTGTAGCTGAGGAGGCCTAACCTAACCTGTAGCTGAGGAGGCCTAACCTAACTTGTAGCTGAGGAGAGTAACATAACCTGTAGCTGAGGAGAGTAACATAACCTGTAGCTGAGGAGGCCTAACCTAACCTGTAACTGAGGAGGCCTAGCCTAACCTGTAACTGAGGAGGCCTAACCTAACCTGTAGCTGAGGAGGCCTAACCTAACCTGTAGCTGAGGAGAGTAACCTAACCTGTAGCTGAGGAGGCCTAACCTAACTTGTAGCTGAGGAGAGTAACATAACCTGTAGCTGAGGAGGCCTAACCTAACTTGTAGCTGAGGAGAGTAACCTAACCTGTAGCTGAGGAGGCACAAACCATGTCCATCATGGACCTGAAGCGAGGAGAATTTGTCAAGTCTATTCGTAACCGTAACAATGGCGCTACGTCTTAACTACTACTAACTGGTTACTCATTCCACTTATCAACGATCATGTCTTGCCCTTACTCGAGGCAAAACGTTTGCCTCCGGGTCTTAATCCATTACTACGACTAAATTCGGACAAATCTAGTCTGAAGCAGATTCTTATATCGAGATTATCAAAATTTTAATCATACAGATACTTTTGTCATATCATCTCACAAGCTTGGCTTTTCTAAGCCAAGTATTGTTCACAATGTCTGGCTGGCTGTCATAAAAATGTCATAGTAACTATGCTATCAGTTCTCTCTATCTTTGGTCAAGTATCTTGACCAAAAAATGAATACACTACTCAAGGGTAGGACGCACACCAGCAATCTATTACGAGTGAGAATTTTTTTTCCTAGATTTTCTCCTGTCTTTTTTACCGACCCTGTCCTCTGCTTCTTTGGCTCTAGTTCATGCGAGATTATCACATTAAATTCCCTTTGCTCATTTAGGTTTTGTAGCTTACTGGGATTCATACCACGGCTTGCATCTGATTTCTCCCCTAAATATGTAAATCATTAACCCTACCGATATCAAAAATACATTACCAGGCCCCCTTACACCCACAGACAGACTACATACCTGTCCCTCTGTCCACTCTTCAGGTCCCTTGCATTTACCTCCCTCATTGCTCCATCCACATACAAATGAAGCAGCCATAGTGACATCACACACACCCAAGTCATAGACTCACCTTCACCTGGAACCACTCACCCTCATCTCTCTACGTAATCATACAAACGCCTTACTCAAAAAAATCTCCTCACTGCTTCTGACAGCTTACCGTTACACCTTCCACAGATCATCCCTATAAACCCGAGCATGTGCTTAAGGCAGATCCGTAAATGGCTAGTACAAAGCTTTCTGCCTATAAAGTTTTTCTCAAGTATTTCCGTAATCTTACAGTCAAAGCCAATTAAGATACTTGCAAATTTTATCTGCGCCAAAGTTCTCCCGTTTATCAATATTCATGTATGTTTAATAAGAGAATATTCACTGATATTTCTATTAATTAAGGGTTATAAGACAGGCGAAGAATCCGTCCAATTACTGCAAAGGTAATTATTTCTAGTCTGTATAAACAAGCCACTGAAAACCTTTCTTAACTTCACACATTATGCAGCTCTGGGTCACACTGTGGCATCTGCCCTCAGATGGATTTGGTGTAGCCTGGAGCAAGTGGATCCCTGTAACACCTACATATTCCTGGGGATAGGGGAGAAAGAACATTTCCCACGTATTCCCTGCGTGTCGTAGAAGGCGACTAAAAGGGGAGGGAGCGGGGGAGCTGGAAATCCTCCCCTCTCGTTTTTAATTTTCCAAAAGAAGAAACAGAGAAGGGGGCCAGGTGAGGATATTCCCTAAAGGCTCTGTCCTCTGTTCTTAACGCTACCTCGCTAACGCGGGAAATATCGAATATGTATGGAAAGAGAGAGAGAGAGATAGAGATAGAGAGAGAGAGAGAGAGTGTTAAAGGAATCTGTTCCACCAACGTTATAAACAATCCATGTGACTGGTAACGTCACCGTGTGACCCAAAATCATTTCGTACAACCGGATGAACTGTAAGGCTCCGGACTTTCACAATCGCACGACCCACTGACCGCTAACAGCTTCCCTTACCTCAGGTATCGGCTTTCCGTGTTCCCTCAGCTAAACCGACCTGAGCGAGTATTTTCCCCGCTTCTTTTTAAGCATCCGGTTAAAACGCTCCTCAACACTGCGACACGAAGCGTACGTAAGAATATGAGAGAGAGAGAGAGAGAGAGAGAGAGAGAGAGAGAGAGAGAGAGAGAGAGAGAGAGAGAGAGAGACAGAGAGAGGCAGAGAGAGAGACAGAGAGAGAGACAGAGAGAGAGAGAGGCAGAGAGAGAGACAGAGAGAGAGAGAGAGAGAGAGAGAGAGAGAGAGAGAGAGAGAGAGAGAGAGAGAGAGAGAGAGAGAGAGAGAGAGAGAGAGAGAGAGAAAGAGAGAGAAAGAGAGAGAGGCAGAGAGAGAGAGAGAGAGAGAGAGAGAGAGAGAGAGAGAGAGAGAGAGAGAGAGAGAGAGAGAGAGAGAGAGAGGGAGACAGAGAGAGAGAGAGAGAGAGAGAGAGAGAGAGAGAGAGAGAGAGAGAGAGAGAGAGAGAGAGAGAGAGAGAGAGAGAGAAAATGGGATGAAGAAATGATGAAACAAGACACTGAGAATTAACACAAGGGATTTGGTGATAGATTTTGACCCGGATAGTTGCGACGCTAGAGCACACAGTAGGAACGGCCGATTCCTTTGCTAAAAAAGATACATTTTCTCTCTATCTTTGGTAGCTAAGAAGGCACCTTCTTAACGCCATTTATTCGAATTACCTTAAGGGAGGATGTACAGCTGGGTTGGCTGTGACCGATTACCACACCCAAGACTCGAACCTACGCAATCTACCTCGGGTGGCCCGTGGACGCATCACGGCCAGCAACGCTAACCGTTGCATCACGGACGCCCATCTTCATATTCTTACAGTGGATTGAATGAAAACATTATGTGTGAAAGAAGCTGTGAGTATCTGGGGGCCATATCATGCAGCTGGGTGTGAAGCGTGCTTGAGAATTTGCTTATTGGAACGAAGCGACATATAAGGGACAACGTGTGTCATCATTGGGCCTAACCAGGGCAGATGGATCGGTCAGGGGATAAGACGGAGAGAGAGAGAGAGAGAGAGAGAGAGAGAGAGAGAGAGAGAGAGAGAGAGAGAGAGAGAGAGAGAGATCCGTTCACAAACATACAAATGAATAAGACAAACTTTTCCTTTCAGAGTTCACGTGTCTCACGCTGTTTAACATGCAGGTGGGTGCGAGGCGTGCGTGTGATATTGCGAACTGGAGCGATGTTGCATACAAGGGACAACGTGCCATCAGCGGGTTGAACCACGGCGTATGGATCGGTCAGGGAGAACTGTGTAAGGGTGTCTGTAGGCAGAGAGAGAGAGAGAGAGAGAGAGAGAGAGAGAGAGAGAGAGAGAGAGAGAGAGAGAGAGAGAGAGAGAGAGACAGACAGACAGAGAGAGATCCGAACACGAAGTATACAAACAGACAGACTACCTCCCTTCAGGGTTCACTTTCCTCACGCTATTTAACAGTAACAGAACTACACCTCGTGAGAATGACTCGGTCATCCACACACACACACACACACGCACGAACACACACACACACGCACGAACACACGTACACGGATCGATGGTAGTTCGTCCTCCTCTTGCGCCACTGAAACACGACTCAAGGTGGCTTTTGCAGGAATATATATCGGTCGACAATAATAAGAACCCACTCTTCATCATAGGTTTGACTGTGAAGTATAAAACATTCTTTGATGAGTCAGGATAAAGATATTGTAACCCCAATTTTGTTGTGTCACTTGACGACGTAAAATATATATATTGGATTTGTTGATACAACTTTCTTAACAATATAATCATCATTAATGAGATAAGATCTGTCCGAGAACATACTAGTTAGCGGCGTGATCACTGTGACATGACGAGCACAGGAGAAACAACTCTTTGTCAGTGACACAGTCGTTTGAAATACACGTCCTAGAGGTTGTGTTTTCATAAGTAAATAAACATTGTTTTTAGTTTGTTCATATTCACATTCATAACACGATATTCGCTTTTCAGTAACTTGTAATGCCAGTCTAAAGGAATATTCGACGATATTTCTTACCACTGTCAAATTTGATGATATATTCCACACAGCCCTCATGAAATGAATACCAAAGCAGACTGGTATACCTAATCAACAGATTTATTTGTCCAAATACGAAAAATAATTTGAATATCGCATCATTAAGAAATTCCAAATAATGAAGATCACATGAAATGACTAGATATGCCACAGTCTTGTTGTGGGACCAGTAACCATGTAGGCCCTTCAGGTTGGGCACTGAGAGGGTCTGCTGAGGGGAGCATACGTATATCCCAAGAGACCCAGAGATGGCCCGGGGCAAGGCGAGGAAAGTCCAATGTGTAGCGTAACGTGTGATCTGAGGCAGTCTGCCCGTCTACCAAGAACACGCAACGGAAAACGGAAACCCCATAGTACAGTAGATGTAAAGGCAGAGGATGTGATAATGAGACAGAAAAACAAAGTATATAGTATATCAGTTTCAGTTTACCTTCTAAAAAAAAGTGAGCGTGTGCAACGCGAGGGGACAGAACAGCGAGTAGGAAGGATTTCTGGAAACTTCCACTGAAGCAATTTGGATGTGACGAAACTGGTCAATGACGAAACTAAAGAGAGGAGGTTGTGAGGAAGGAGGTAGTGGCCGAATGTTGTGCACACGTACACCTGAAAAGAGGTAGTGGCTGAATATTATGGACACGTAAGCGAAAAAGGCTCTAAAGGTGGATGCGGTGGTAAGTGGAGACGGGCTGCTGAAGGTTATTAGGTTTAAGACAGCGACGCGGAAGTGGCGAGGTAATTCTTTTTCATCAGTGATGTGGAGCGATACATGTTACGCTGGGATGATGGTAATGCAAAGGTTGGTAAGAGTCCGGGTAAGAGCGGCGTAGTAAGTTGATGGGGTTTGAAGGGGAAGAGTACAATCGATACATCACTATTCATCTTTCTTTTCTTCAAGAGAAGCATGATTCATGCGTACACTTTATGATGCTTATGGTAGATGAAGGATAGTGTTAATGCTACATAATCATCGGGATGGAAAGATGATTGAAACACGTAAGAGAGGAGAGGAAGAGATTTAATAGAGGATAGTCAGCCCAACGTGGATGTAGTGCTAGGTACTCTGAGAGCGTCAGAGTACTGGAGCGGGGGGAACACAGAGACTTCCTCAGTTATCTGACACAAGTCTCACGTTACCCTCCAGGTGTTCACCACCATCAAGGCCTTTCCTATCATCCTTGTGTCTCGAACGCATTCGAGCGTAAGGCGTCATCATAATCAAAACTATTTATCAAAATTAAAGGAAGGAGTGCTAGATGTTACACTAAATAACTGTTTTGATACCATGTAAATGGGAGAGGGAACGACACGAGGAAAAAGAAAAAAAAGGGGAATGGCAGTATGAATATATATTAGGTGTTCGAAAGAAACAATATGATGGAATGAGAGAAAACAAAATGAGGAAAAAGACAAATATAAGGATGGAAAGAAGAAAATGGTCAATTATAGAAGAAAAAATAATAGCAAAACGGCAGATGAGCTTAAGAGGAGAGCAGAATCGGAACCTAACCTGAAAATAATGACATATTTTGGAGTCGCGTGAATACGCTGAGGAGGACAACAGACTACTACGAAACCACAAAATGTGTGCAACAGATGAATGATATCAAGAGATAAAACATTATGGCGTTGACAGTCACAATACCCTCTCCTGTTTACGAGCGTGGAGACAGGGATATTAGAGCGAATATTCCACCCTGAGTGAGTGTCAAGTAGTTGTAGTTCAGGTGATATGAAAGTGTTAAGTGTGGAAAAGTATCTGGTACAACTAGAATAACTCGACCGTTACCGAGAACGAGAATACGAGAGGTGGTGGTAGTGGTGGTTTACAGTTCCTGTCATGAGACATTCATGAGGGCCTGATATGAAGTCATTGTGCCAGAGGATTGCGTGGAGGAAATTGCTCCAACTTGTGCAGTGGACTTGGTCCCTTGGATGATTAGAAAATAAAGGAAATTAATTATTTAATTGTAAATCGGAAGGAACACGGAAGAATGGTAATGGAAAGCAGGATAGAGTTTTCGAATATTTTTGCATGAATTGAAATATTCACCGTAAAATAATAAACGAAAATAGAAGGTTAGAAACTATATAGAATCATAAAAAGAATCAAGAGTTAACAGGAAGGATCTACGTCTTGTTGGGAGGAAAATGACTTAAGTAATGAGGACTTCTGAAGAAATGACTGCGGACAAGAAAACGAGTAGATGAGTGATTCAAGGTTTGAAGTTGGAAGAAGGTGTGGTATGGCTCCTTGACTACGACTGTATGGATGAGGTCGTGCGGGTGATGTAGCCAGGTATTAGAAAATTAAACTCAGAAGGTGTGGTATGGCTCCTTGACTACGACTGTATGGATGAGGTCGTGCGGGTGATGTAGCCAGGTATTAGAAAATTAAACTCAGTAAAGGTGAAATCGTATATGAACATTTATAGATGTTGCAGTAATGATATTGTGGGGATAAAAACAAGTTGTGGATGAAGTGTGGGACCTTCTGAGGATATAAGGGGACATAAACAGAGAGTTACATAGATACACAGATCAAGGTCCAAGCGTGGTGGTCTGCCTTAACACTAAAAAAAAAAAAAAAATGCAGTCGTTGAAAAGCAGTAGAAAAAGAGGATAGCAAGAGAGGGATGGCGACTGCCAATTAAAGACAGTATGATTCGTTATGTTTGATTCAGCTGAATGCCGAGACCGAGATGGTAAAGATTTATGGATATAGGGAATACGTAGAGTGAGGCTATAGACTGGATACTAAGGTATCGGGAAAAGTATTCACAGGCAAGTATTGACTGTAGCTGTTAGAGAGATAGAAAAAAGATAGGAACGCGAGTTTAGATAAGAGAAAAATCAAGTGTTATGAAGAATGATTATCTCAATCCTGATGGATAAAAGGGAAACCTTGCAGTGATAGAAAAATGAGAGCGAGGTCGCAAGTGCTAAACTAAACTTTCAAAAGCCTGGAAAGTGAGTAGAACTGATTTGCTTGTATATGAGGAACAGAAATGATGACACAGAACGGAGATGGGAGTTCATAACAACAAGCAACAGATTCTGGGAATATTTATATATACGGAATGTAGTGTACTTTAATGAAGTTAAAGGGAAAGAGTGGAAAACTGTTGATCAAGAGTGCTGATGGAAAGAGAAATTGCAGGAGTGTTGGGAACTCTGGAAAGACGAAGATATCAGGAGGAGGTTCTGAATCGAGGCAACTTGGTGGGTTATGGAAGGCTATGTACTGAACAGAGGTTTTAAGTAACTATAACGCTAATGTAATTATCACGAACGAAGACTTCAGAGACAAAGTGTTCATAGCATATATATAAGATGCTTCTTTTCCTTTTTGATGTATCACTATCAAGTTTCACTAACAACATAAAGACTGCTATCAAAAGTAGAATCAATATATGTTCATGTTAAGAAGTAGATAACGTTTTATCATATCGCTAGTATCTTAGGAATGACTCGCCTATTTGTGTCACTTTGCTATCTTATCGAAGTCTCTCCTGTCACAGCGTCAAACTGGAATTTTGACTGAAGTCTGTCAGTTATACATGCAAGAAGACCGGTCGCATTACTGCTGGACACCAAGTAGGTAGTGAAGGCCACTACATCTAAGAGTTTCACTTGCTGGTAGCTGGTAGCTCTCCTGCCGGTGGTGGCTTGCCCAAGGAATGAATTTCCTGGATGGTAAATCCTCGTCACTCCTCTCCATGTAGTGCCTTCCCTAGTAAGTGAATAGTCCGCCTCCAGCTGCAGGGTTTCGTTGCAGATGGTGTCAACTAGATTTAGTAACGTCACTGGCATGTATAACTTACCCCGAGGCTGGTGTTTTCTCTCATTCACGTTGGGTTAAGCTTCACCTCTTGGCGTCACAGGCAGGTTATGATACCTCCCTACAGTAGCGAGTTTCACAGACAAGTTAGGTTACCTTCCATCTATAGCTTCACTTGGCAGTGTTGACATCTCCTGCTTGGTGGCTTCCGATGGTAGACGGTAACTCCCTCTCTTCTTCTGTTGGTTCCCTGGCAAAGGGTGACTTTCTCATTTGATGGCCTTACAGGCAGGGAGTGGCCTATACTGGTAGATGGAGGCTTCCAAGACAGCTGGTCGCTTTCCTTCCGACAGCATAGCTTCCTGGACACTTGGAAGCTTGTTCGTCTTCTGGCAGGTGGCTGCTTCCCCTGCAGGTGGTGGTTATCCTGGCAGGTGATGGCTTCCCCTGCAGGTGGTGGTTATCCTGGCAGGTGATGGCCTTCCCCTGCAGGTGATGGTTATCCTGGCAGGTGATGGCTTCCCCTGCAGGTGGTTGTTGTTGTGATAGGTGATGGTTTCCCTTGCAAGTGGTGATTACCTGGCAGAAAGCGAGTGCTCAAGTAGCTTGTGGTTCCTCTGGCAAGGGTCCTCTTTCCTAGCTAATGGCGTCATCCTCTCTGTGTGATGGCCTCCGTGGCCAGTGGAAAGCTTCTGGGCAAGTGGTAGCCTCTGGGGTAACGGGCGCTACCGTTGCAATTAGTGGCTATCTTATTAGACGGTAGGCTTTCTAGTTGGTGCAAGTCTTTTCTCCTTATACTTCCTCCTAAATCTAACTGTATCTTTCTGTAACTTAATCTGAATTGTACTTCCCCGTTCAAACGAATCTTTGTTTAGAATACCTAATCTTACAGAAATGAATATCCAGGTTACTACGACAGAATGAAATATAATGAAATATAATTTTCTTCTTGTCGTCATACTTAAAGTAATAACCCGAGGTGAACGAGCTTGTGGAGAGAAAAAGCTTCATCTGTGGATTAATTTCTAGTTGGATTCTTCTCCATTACATCAGGGTCCTGCTCGTAATCTCACCGCTTGACCTTTCAAACCTAGATTAATATTACTTTGCACTAACCATATCGGATGGAGGCCACGTCTCATTTCATTTACTTTTTTATCTATGAAAGGTAAGGGAAGAAGGGCGAGGATTTAGCTTCAGGGGGGAGGAGATATTAAAGTAAGTGGAAGGCAGGAGATAATTGGACGAGGCAGGAGTCAACTGCGCCAGGAAGAAAATGGAGTAATATGATTGGACAAAAATGGAAAACTTAGTACATGAAATTCACGGGAAGAAGGAACTGCTCCGAAACATAATGTTGGAGACAGGATGATGCAGAATTGATATACAGGTAAGTGGTTGATGATGGAGCAAAGGTGAGGATCCTAATAAGAACACTAAAGAAAAAGAAAACTCAGGTACTACGAGGAAACTAAATTACCTCGAGAAGAAGATTAAGAAAACAGTAACAAGTCTAATAAATTGAGAGGGCGGTGCGTGTGCCGTCATTAAAAAGGCATCAGAGGACACTATGTAGGGTAGTTGTGGGGGATATATTGGCTGCTGGGCTGTGGGACGTGGAACACAGGAGACCCAACACGGGAGAGGAGTGAGGGAGGAGATGGGGATAGAGGAAGAAGGAATTAACCAGCGTAACATGACAAGCGAAATGAACGGGGAGACTCGTGCCGCGGCTGGAGACAAACTGGATTAGGATTACACGAGAGGAATTATTGTATAGGTTATGACAGAGGCAATGAGGGCAAGAATAAGCCCCAGAATGAGAAAACGGTGATGTACGAAACAAAAAACGAGCTTCAAGACCAGACGAGGATGGGTGAAACAACAATGATGATGACCCACTGTAGAGAAGCTCGAATGCTTAGCTAATGCCATGATGTTATCTAGCTGAGGCTATAATGATAATCTGACATTATGATGATATCAGGTTGGGTCTCTATAATACTGGCTCTCCTGTTATACTGATATCTAAGTGAGGCTATAATGATATCACACGTTGCGATGATATTGATCGTATGTTAAAATCACAGATTTGTTTCCAATATCATGTTCCAGAAACATGTCTAGATGAAGAAATAGATATATGAAGATGAGGAATATCTAGAAATATATCAACAGCTTCCCTCAAACGAATGTGTTCATAATGCTTACAGATGATGAATGACTTTTTTAATGTAAACATTGACCCACTCCATCGGGGAGTCTTTCTCAAGGTGTTCTCCACACTGGAGACCAGCGGAGGAATACTTTATTAGGTGAAACTTTTTCTCGAGCTAACTTTGCGGAGGCGATCACAAACTACTGATTAGGAACCGTTTCTGTGTGCTTCATCACCATTGCTTTTGACTGAATGTTTTGAAATAATTCTCTCTCTCTCTCTCTCTCTCTCTCTCTCTCTCTCTCTCTCTCTCTCTCTCTCTCTCTCTCTCTCTCTCCGTTGATTCATCATACGTCTGCCTGACCAGTTAAGATTCTACTTCATGATCATTGCTAAGTTCCTGTATGTCTCTGATGTTAAGAGTTATGGTATGCCACACTGGAGTTGCATTCACAGTATAGCAACAGAAATTCAGACATGATTAGTTACGGTTGTTTTATAGTTAGAATAACTAATCCATGTCCGCAATAACCAATTTTCTTTCTCACTCACAAAAGAAGTTACAGACAACTAAGATATTTCGAGTCATGAGTAGATGGAATTTCCCATAAGCAGAGAAAAGTATAAGCTGATGTTGACGAGCAACAACCCCTCAAAAATCAACTCATTATGAAATGGACGACCTGATACGTTCTAAAAGGTTCATTAGAATGAGGTCCTGCCACTCTTAGAAAGTTCATTCCCCCTCATAACGCACTGGTTAATGAGATACATACGGATATCTGTGGAGGGGGGTCACCTTTTAATGATGCTGTTGCTAAACCCCGGATTCACAGCGATGGATCCATAACAAAGCGGTTAATGATTAATGTTACTCTATTGTTATGCTTTACTGGGCTTCAATACCGACAACAGCCATACCACAGTGGCAACGCCGCTCTTCACACGATCGTGGATGTTACGCAACGTTCCCTCGGGCCTGTGTTTGGATGGGTGCCCGGAACACCAGATGCTGTTTGTTGGCTTACGCGGTAATCGCTGCACGTTAGCCTTGCCTAATGGCACATTCTCGTTATAAGCACTCGTAAAGAAAAGAGTGTACTACAATTCTTCTAGATAGTATCACATTAACGGTCAAGCGCCAAAAGGATTCTCATACTATCCCAATGGATGAATATGTAATTCGGTCCTTTTATCAAAAAGAGAGGATCGAGAAGACGGACAATACTGAAAGTATTTTTTTGTGCCCCCCCAACCACCCTCTCTCTCTCTCTCTCTCTCTCTCTCTCTCTCTCTCTCTCTCTCTCTCTCTCTCTCTCTCGTCTACCACCCATAGGATTACCCTCTTTCCTAAGCTCCTGCAGCTATCAGGAAGCCGGGCACGTCCATCATGTGTGGACACAAGTCAAGATGTGTGTTTTGTGAATGTCTTTGCTGGGCAAATGCGGTAGTTGCTTCTTGGCTATGTAGGTGTCTTGTGATACGGTGAATCAATGCTTGCTATGCTGGAGAGATGGATGGGTTTGATAACGAAAACTAGAAAGCGTAAATGGTACATGACTGGGGAATGTAGTTTTAGACTGGAAAGGGATGGCGGTTGTTTTATGCTTCTCGAGCTGCTACAGTACACATATATTTTCTGCCTGTGTTGGGTAAGCTGAGGACGGGAGTTGCTGAAGTGTGGTGTAGGGGTAAGCGTATTTTTTTTTCTAAATGAAGGTGGGCGGTTTGCTATGAAGTGGCTTAAGCGGGAGGAGTCTCCTGTCTTTACAAAGAATTTGGTTCCAAGCAAGTTGAGGTGGGACTATTGGAAATAATCATAACTGTGTGTGTGTAGGAAGCAGAGACTGTTCTAAGTCTCTCTCCTTTTTTTTCTATTTGTTGCATTGTTTTTGAAAATGTGAATAACGAGGCGGATGATTTGTACAATAAGATGGAGAGGAATAATTGTTTTTAAGAGATGCAAACGGATTCGCTTTCATGTCCAAAACTGGTGTTGGTTAAGTGTCCTGAGGGCGTTTAGTTTGTCTGAGCTCTTTGTGCAAATGTTTGCAGGGAGGGGAAGGAATATCATATGTGTGTATACGATACCTCGTATGGTTGGAGATTGCTCGAGCTAATGTGCGTGTGTCGATCGGATGGGGATAAATTTCACACTTCCTCACTACAAACGGTACATTACCCAGGTAAATACAACGAAGTCCCCAGAGAGACGTTATTTTATCCCAATCTTCACCACATCACCTGGGTAGAGTTGCATCTCCTCGGGAGCTACACTTCACATCTCCAGTACAGGTAACATATCACCTCGATAGGTTATTCCACTAAAGGCAACATAGATGCAAGATAGATATCCAAGCATTGTGCCCCGTAACCCAGTCAAGGTAGAGTAGGAGCCTGGTAGCACCAGTGGCTAGGTCCCTCACTACCGTCCTCCATAGATGTGACGAGACTCTTAGGCAAACAGAGCAGACTTAAGTGTTCGACACCGGTGACTGTCTTCTCACGACATCATAACACCATAACAATGTAAAACTGCAGTCAATTGCTAAATATGTTACGGTCACAAAGTATGACGAGGGCTCCATTTGATTCTATTATACGCCGTAACTAACATCATTACAGCCACGGCGAAAGACATCACCATTACTACAAGTAATATTAAATTGTATTTACACCTGGTTCTATCTGGACACTCGATTTATATATACGAAAATAAACGTGTAAACAATGACAATAACCGTTATCATGAAAGGCTGCAAAAAAACAAAATCCTGGCTCAATTTTTTTCAATAAAATCTTTATGTAAATAACGAAAACAATTTACTTGTAAACGCAGGGAAAGAATACGCCTAAATACAAGGCAATGAATCAGAGATTCATAAAGGGTATTCCAAGGTAAATTTTACTACAATTACAGTGATAAGACCTCTCGTACAGTGCATGCGCCCACCGTCAACAGCATTTAGATATGGTAAAGGTATTAATAGCAGACTGCCTCTGCTTTTCAAAAGATATCAGAGGTAAGAAAGTGTGGGTATGAGAACCTTAAGATATCAGAGGTAAGAAAGTGTGGGTATGAGAACCTTAAGTCACCTCTAACGCTACACTCATGAGACAAACACATGTCATACCTAACCATTCCCTCTTCTTAACAACCTCACTTCCACAACATTTTCCTCTGTACAAATACAAGCTAATTTTACAGCATGAGTTGATCTTTGTTTGTTTGTTTTACCCAGAGAGATATCAAAGATATCGAGCCGTATATGATATGACGACTGAAGTTTTATATTGTTAACACTGTCATGCCCCTTCCGGGTGTAATTAAAGTGTAATCCACAAACAAGGCAGGGAAGACAGACAATGGAGCTGTCTGGTCGTTCGGCCCGCTATTCATTCAGTGATTACGAGACTAAGTGAACTGGACAGGCAACTATAACCTTGTTATTTTCCCATTAAAGAAGCAAATTTTCTTAACGCATCATTTATGAAGTCAGTTGGCGTTAATTGTTGTTGTTGTTAAGCTTCCACAAAAATGTGTTTAAAGAAGGTGCAGCCACAGTGAAGAACGGTGTCTGCGAGACAAAAGCAACTTTTGAAAAGCTGTGTCGGAAATTCGTGAGCAATTAGCCAATGGATTAACGTACTATGTTAAAAGCTTAATGTACACACAGGCACGCAACGATAGTGTTTAATTTCCAGAGGAGTCTCTTTTGTATATGAGAGAGAGAGAGAGAGAGAGAGAGAGAGAGAGAGAGAGAGAGAGAGAGAGAGAGAGAGAGAGAGAGAGAGATGTGAAGTAAATTTCTCAGCTTAAAGACTCGTGTTTCTCAACCTTCTCGAATATAATGGGCAGCACACGTGTGGATTATGTTCTTCCAATGTTCTCTGTTCCATCGTATCTTCCTTCCCTCTTAGACAACTCAGAGGATCGCGCACACCGACTCGGATCAAGGTTAGGAAGGAGAATTAGGAAGACTTCTTGTGGTCTTTACATAATCTTTATACAACAGTTATCTCCCATGTACGATCATCATCATCATGGTGTGTATCCGTTAAGTGAACACAAACACACACTTTTACGGGAATTCATTTCGCAGAACTGGGTTCCGCCACCCGATGAGACCTGTTGTTTCTGCCAATCTATAACATAAAAGTCGAGCGAAGTAACACTCGCCATCGCAACTGAAGAGAACAAAAATTCTAACTACGTTATCTGAACTTATGAACACATAGAAGTGTGAGCGAAGAGTGGATGTGTGGAAGGTGAGGGTCCCGAGCTTTTGACAGCTTTTAAGGATAGTGATGTGGATGTGAGGAGTTGTTCAGTTGTATTATGTCAGTGGCAAGGGTAAAGCAGGCGAGGACGAGTGGCGGTGAGAATCTGAGAGAGATGTACACTAGGAGAATGGCTGGGTAGGAGAGCATATTGTGGTGGACAAGTGTGCGAGGTCATCTGAGTATGTCAGACACTTCAAACAATATTTGGTTATATGTTAATCAATGATTCCAATGATTCCTCGAGAGAGAGAGAGAGAGAGAGACACTTCAGGTAGGAGCAATATAAGTAGTTACTAGGATGCACGTGAACATTCGATCATAGGGAAGGACTTAGAAACTTTTGGAATCCGTTGGTTGAAGAGCGTTAACTCTTGAAGAAAGTGAAACTGACTCTGGAGATAAACACATGAATGACATATATAAAATAAATGACAGTCGTTTTGACTGATAGGTGCCATGAATAACTAATGCCATGCATGATAAATGCGGTGAATGATAGGTGCCATGAATGACAGGTGTCATGAATGATGATGGGGGGAGGTCATGATGATAGGAGTTATGAAGGATAGGTGACGTGAATACAAAGGCTGGTAAAAGTTCAGCAGTAGTAGCAGGTCGGGTCCTACATGTGATGCCAGAGCCAGGAATGAAATTAGAGGTTACATCAGTATGGTACGTCATAATCTGTGTCGCCGCCAGCACCTTTTCTGACCTAATTTGGCCGATATCAGCAGATCAGGAGGGCCCTTGCCTGTCCACTCCTGCTTCACGAAGGTTACCACACCTTCCAACCCTGACCACCACACCACCGCCCTCTGCCACCACGCCCTCCCACCCAGACTACCACACCCTCCCTCACTACCACCACTCCTCTCCTCCTCCCTCTCTGGCCACCACAACCTCCCTCACCTCAACACACTCCCTTCCTCCCTAGCCAATACACCCTAAACGGCGTCATTTTCCCTCTCCATTCGTTCCATAATGACGGTACAATTTTCCCGCTGACCAATTGAATATTTTACCGAAAATATTTCACCCGAGCGGCCAGCTTTTTCAAACCCGCCGGGGAAATGGATGAACTATTGGATGTTGTGTATGGTAGGATTATTATCGTGCGTCTGGCAACTTCCTCTCCGCAACTACAGACCGGGGATGGACAGACACAGGAACGCCTTCTTACAGTGTAGATTTACCTATAATACTGACTCTAGATATGAGGAATGTTGTGTTCCTCTAGACTTCAGTCACTAAGACAATATGGCATTTAGGAGACGTGTGATTACCGAGAGGTTTGACTGGGAATATATATCAGGTATGTGCAATACCTGAGGCTTGCCTACAAAATTGTAGTGGAGCAGGGAGGGTGAGAACAGTGAAGAAGATATAATATGAAATAGGAAATTACGAGATCATGACATACACATTGTAATGAAAGGCAATGAATGTGATCTTTATCTCATGGGAGGTTTATAGATCAAAGAAGACAGAGTAAATGCAAGGGGATATTACCATGAGAGCAGCAAGGTATATAATTATCTGTTTATTTTTTTTCTTGTTAACGTTGGAGGCTTCACTCATGGATAAAAGTCCACATCAAGGCCGAGCCTTAATCGAAATATAGAAAGGTTTACAAGAGGGGGAAAAAAAAGAAGAGAAAAGGGCAACTATCTACTAATTTTGGAGGAAGTGGAAAACTACGATTCATCACAGAAAGATGATGATGAAAACAAGACAACGAAAACTTGAAGATAAATCAACCAAGTGACATAGGTGACCATCTGCTACAAGCGTGTGGCTCCTGGTATAATGATGTAGGCTTGTGCCTCTCCCACACCAAAAGCAGGTCTTTAATGCGTAGTAACTGATGGAAGAGTCTTGGCAGAATGTCTATGTGGCACTTGTCCTCATTATATGGTTGAGGGATCGGGAATGCGTAGTTCAACGATTTGTTGTTCTAGACTTAGTCATCTGCAGAAGCACCAAATATAAATAGATGACGTCTGTTGCTTGTGATGGTGATGTTAGGCAACTGCATTTTGAACTGTGGTTCTTCCCAGCTGAATATGTAGTTGGTTATTTGAAGTCTATCTCTTTATTCATCAATCTTTTGCTGACATCTTCTATGATTCTGCTTTTGCCTTCCTTTTATGCATGACGGATGTCACTTTGGCATCATGCCGGTATAGTGAATATCATCTCGATCATTGGAGGATAACATATTTCTAAAGCTTTTTTTACACGTCGAGCTGTTATCTTTCAGAAATGTGGCTTACGTCTTTGTGATATCTTGCTAGTTTCCCTCTACGTTTGGCTGATAAAAGTTAGTTACTGACCCGGTTTGTTGGTAGAGTCTGACACATATCTTATCGACATTGTGTTACTGGCAGCTACCAGAGACTTTAGGAAGGTAAAGAAAAAAAAAACCTGAAACGAATATTAGCCACAATAACCGGAGCCCAGAATTGAATATCATACATATCTTCCTAGCTACACTTCAGTATTCTCTGTGTGCAATGCTTAGCGTCACTGACTTCTAATTCACTGGCCCGGACTCAATCCCCGACGTTGGGCTGACAGCGCGCACCTCAGCTGGCTATTCATACGCCCCCTTTTGGCTGGTAGGCAAATTGGCAGTAACTCTGGTGGGTTATAGCATTACAGGCGTGACAGACTAAGGCAGCCCACAGCCTGTAACTTGATTAGAGATTCCCCAGTGGTGTCCATGTCTTACCTCACCAGCAGAAAACATGAGCTTACCAAGAACTTTATTTTTCTTACTTCATTCTTATCCTAAATAGGTCATGTTGTTTAGCTACACACTCTTACTTAAGGGAATCACCCTGTTATATGCCAGGTATCGACGTCATAACCAACCTCTTACCATCATTCTACTTTGTCCTAAGTTTATTGGTACAAAACACGTTCATAATGGTGTTGAATATGACGACATTAATATACAGCTGGCAAAAATCCAATTTCGAACAGACGATTAAATGCTCAAGAAAATGGCTAACCTTGAACTTTGTCACGCCATAACTTTATATAATTTCAAAATACCTAACGTAAAGATTTCCATGTCCTTGACTTTGTTACGTTTTCATAATGGTACGTGTTGTACTGTGACGTGCAGACAACAGCAGGTATTATACTGATCGTAACGCATGACTCCACCGTATAATTTGGGTGCTCGAGCGCGTGTACATGTAGGCCTGCCTGTCCTCACGACTTTCAAAGGTTTATGATAATTCTACCACTCTTGCCATGTACCATCACCTCCTCAACAGATACTACTTTCCTCACTGGCATCACCTTCAGAATATCGTTCTTCTTTACCACATTCATTTAGTGTTTCACATTATAGGTTTCCTTAATCTTACATTGTTATTTTTTTCTTCCAATACATCCTCTCACTCTCTTTCGCGACCATCTTCGCTCTTATCAACGTAGGCGAAAGTCGCACCATGAAAGGCCAGGACAATTTGACCAGAATGAATAAATTTCACGAGAATCTGGGACTGCCATGCATTCTCTTATATCCAGGGATGAAAAATCCACTCCTCTGACATATGCAGCATCAATATTATTCCGGGTCTATTTACAGCTTCATATCGAAGAAATTAATCTTTATCTTGTGAGACTTAGTGAATCGTGTTGACATTTTTTCGTGTATCGATCATTGCAACACCGGAAGCCTTCTGAACTTGTCTTCACGAGAGACAGTACCACCAAATGTTAACTAAATTGAATAACTTTCCATTGTAGATTAGGAAAAAAATTTCAAAAGCTCATATATGAATTTTTTGATATAGAGAGAAGGGTTATCGTGTCGCATGCCTGTATCTACATTGTTTGTGTATATTGTCTTCATGGTTAAGCAAGTATTATCAAGATGTTTTTACCTGTATCATTATTATCATTATCATCATTATTATCATTATCACTATTATCATTACCGAGATCCAATCAATAACTTAATTCACACAAAGTGTTCGGCCGTTGATACACACGCCTGTTTCCACAATGTTTTGTTTATATTCCCTTCATGGCCAGCAAAACGTTATTCTCAAAATATAGTTATTCTTATTATCATCATCTTGAGATATTAGTCTATAAACTCTAAGACATCTGAATCTCCTAAATGGAGTGATGTAAGATAATGCAACCAAAAACAATGGAGAGAGAGTACAAAGTATCGCTATGAAAGAAATGAGATCATAAGTCCGACAACAGAACAAAAGAACAACCCTAAAACCCACTAAAGGCAGATTAGTCCTTCCGGCGATGATGGACGGTAATACGGCTGCCAGAGGACACATTATACTGAGCGCAAGGTACAGTAAGGTCATAAAAAACTACTAGTATAGACATATACCTTCCTCACTCACAGTACACCAATCAATACAGCATTAGATATTTGATTTGTGGCAAACAAATACCCAGTACTATATATAAGACACAAATCCGTAAAATAACTGGTATTCATAGACGGTTCAAACAGCTACTTGCTTGCGCTGAGAAAACAAGTTCACAAAGATAAGCTTGCCAACGTAACATCGATATTCAATAAAGGTAACAAGTCACTGCACGGAAATTATTGTCCGATCAGCTTAACATCTGTGGTCGACAAACCATTTTTCGAGATAGATTCCGAGACCATCTCGTGAACCACCACTTCATACACGAGTCGCAACATATTCTTGATTTCTTTTATGATATAATCATAATGTTAATGTTATCTGCCTAGATTTTCATACAGCTTTCAATAAGGCTCCGCATCAAAATGTTTTTGGAAAAAATCAATATAAAGTTCAAAGACGTACAAATCGGTAGTGAGTAACGAAAATGTAAGATACGGTATGAATTTTGTTGAACTGCAGAGGGTAAATGAGGAGGGAGGGAGAGAGAAACTTGAGCGTAATAATCTCTAAGTGACCTAAATCCAAGTAAGCAGTGCACAAAAGCAGTAAAGAGAGAGAGAGAGAGAGAGAGAGAGAGAGAGAGAGAGAGAGAGAGAGAGAGAGAGAGAGAGAGAGAGAGAGAGAGAGATTCTTGGGTTCATTGGTAGAGCCAACGAATTCTTAAGTCTAGGGAAATCAATCTTACACTTTACAAAAATCATTGTTTCGTCCACACCTTGAATGCTGTGTTCAGTTTTGGTCGCCTTACCTACAAGAAATACAATGAAGTGAGTTTAGCGTCAAGCTACCAAGATGATTCCCGGACAGAGAAACGAATCCCACGAGATCAGCTCAAACGACTTTAATCTATTTAGCTTAGAAAGTAGAAAGGTTCTTGTGAGGCGATCTAAGTATTTCTAAATGATCAAAGGCTTTGATTATCATGATATATCAAGTTACTCTAGACTTTATTCATCTGATTTTACTCGCAGTAATGGATAAAGACTTAAGGGCAAATGTTTTACCTCGAATAAGGCGAAGTACTTTTTCTTCAACTGGATTGTTACCATATGGAACCACTTGCCATTTAGAGTGGTGGACAGCAGTATTATAGATACGTTTGAGAATAGACTTTACCGGGCTACAACTTACATTGTTTGCGCCTCCATAGGCACAATAACAATTTGCAGGTTATTCTCTTTGAATTAGATGTGTGTCTCTAACTTTTACCACAGTAATCTGTGGGCATTTAATATTTTCCACTATCACAAACAGCCTCGAGAGTACCCAGATGTCTGTTGCTGCTTGATATCCTTCGTATTCCTTTACATAATGAAAGTAACTTCAACTTCACACGAAGTGGAAAAAAAAGAGATTTAGAAAGATTGAAAGATGAATTTAAAGGAAACATATTTGAGATACAGACAAACGAGGAAACATCAGTTTCTAAAAGAATAACGAATCAAAATTATGAATACAAATGTGATGCTGCAGAAATACTGTTGTCAAGAACCGTCAGTTGGATGAAATCTATTTCCTTAACTCCTCCCATGTGAGCGAGGCCAGACTGATCTTCAAGACGGATTTCTCATCATTACCTTTAAAAAGCTTCAGGTACATGAGTCCATGTTTCTATATCAGGAAAGATGAGTTATATCAATTCGTATAATTCAGAATTCAGTGTTCTGAATGTTGCTTGATGGAGCATACGCTGTCTGCCAACAATGCATTACTAAGAAATTAATATTGTATTAGTTTGCCCCAGTAACACTGACGCCTAGAGTCCATGAAGTAAAACATAACTGTAATCCGTTTTATGTGACGGTGTTTAAGAAAACATTTTCGTTATATTCTCACCCTCACACAGACACAAGGTGTTGGAACCCTTGCGCTTTTCAAGTCTTATAAACGATTCCCCGAGTGACACATCGGGTGGATGAAAGTGCATTACTGACTCTAACTTCGACATCAGCGTAGGCAACACCTCCCCCTCCTTCCTGAGCCTCGATAACCGGACTATTGCCAACTGTGTCCCCAAACAAATAAACCAACACCAAGCTCATACATATTACGTTCGCCTCCAGCCATATCCCCACTCTGCCATCTCCCTGGCCTCCTCCATATTGTTCACTCCACCAAGATTTACGATGCAATTCTGGACGACAAACAAAACATGGAGGGACATGTTAGCATCACCATCTAATCTTGGTTTCTGTCTATATATTTTTTGTTGTTGACTTCTAGACATCTGAAGTTGATGTATTCGACCTCGAAATCATCTGCATAACTTTCAGTCTTCCTTTTTGTTTGAATGAATAGTTTTTGTTCGACCTTCTCCTTAAAGCAAAGCCTGCTGCATAGTGTAAGGTAACTCTCTTTGTGGTGTTTTAGTTTTAGTCTTTAGTCGCAACTTTTCTTATAGTGACCGACATGACTCTGGGAAAAATATACCTCAGTCAAAGGCCATCTCGGGGGAAAGGAAACAAAAAGTAAGAAATATGAAATTAATTCATTAGTCAAAGATCCGTAAGTGTATGTAAACATAACTTTTAAAGGTAGAAAGGTAATGCATCGAGGGAATGATGATAGAAGATTTCCACAACATAGCTGCTCGTGGTGAAAAAAAAGGCTCGATTTCCCTCTAACTATAAACAAGGACCTTGTTAATAATGATGAAGTTGGATAGAACTTTGGCACAAGTGATCACCGACAAATCATTTTGAGGTTAGACACGCTATTTCTAAACTTGAAGTGAAGGTGGTGGAACAGTGAAATTAATAAGTGCCTCTTGCGTAAGAAAGTAGCTCAAGAAAATCAAAGTGACCACTAACCAACATGATAGACTAAGTTATGTAGATAAGCGTAGAGATACGAAGAGAGTTATACGTCAAAGTATAAGTCAGCGTAAAGCGTATATTGCCGAAAATAGCAAAATAAACCCTAAGGAGTTGTACAGATATATTAGAAGCAAGAGAGTCTTTAACCAATCAAATGGTCCGTTAATTACGGGAAACGTTGACTTGACTCAAGACAACGAAGACACAAACCCTGATAAGACGGGAGAACGTTACGCAAATAATTCACATAAAAGCTGACAACAAACTATCAATAATAAGCGGAATAGAAGTAAACAAAACGGCAGGCCCTGATAAATCTTATCCGATAACAATGAAAGAGACGAGATGTGCGTTAGCTTAGCCCTTGACTGCCCTTTTCTATAAGTCACTTGCTACAAGAAAAGTTCCAGATGAATTTCGAGAATTTTGCCAATGTAAGACCCAGATTCAGAAAAGTTAACAAGTCCGTTCCAGGAAATCATCGTCCAATTAGCTTAAAGCCTTTAGTTAGAAAAACTGATGGAAACAATCTATTCGGTACAGAATTTCAAACTATTTAGTTGACCATTACTATTCTCTCCCTGGTTTTCGACGAAATCGCAGATGCTGAACTAATCCGCTTGATTTTTTTTTTTTATAATATAATCAACATGTACGATAAAAGTAAACTGTTGATTTCATCTAACTGAATTTTCAGAAAGCGCTCGATAAAGTTTCGTCCATCTTTGCATCCTCTCCATGTGACCAAACCATTTCAAAACACCCTCTTCTTCTCTCTCAACCATACTCTTCTTATATATATATATATATATATATATATATATATATATATATATATATATATATATACACACAAGGTAAATGTTGTAGTAAGTAGAGACATAATTGCAGTTGTGCAACTCCACTCTGTAATAGTCTAAAAGAAAACACTGTAGCAGGTCCCCTCGATCCACCCTACTGAGAGGGGTTACGCAATATGGTTGTCTCGTGGTAAACTAGATGTATCTTAAAGCTGCCAGTCTCTTTCATCTCTCATTCCTGTCTTCACAAACCCACGCATAGCATCACATGAGACCCCCCTGTGTGTACAACTCTCTGCTTGTGCTGTGCAACTAGCATTCCCCGGTATGACCATTGCTGTGCACGGTGCGACACAGTAACAAATATTCGGTGAATAACCAGTTTAGACATTCATTAACGGCTCCCTAATTCTGTTTCCGCTAAATCAGTGTTACCAGGCAACTTCTCAGTCTCTCACCGTCAAAGGTGATGGTTGAAGGTGATTGATACCAACCACAGACAGCGTCATAGTCTAGAGAACAGAGGAACGACAGCAAAGTTGGAGCAGACAGGTTCCAGCGCCTATGTTTACCAGCGAAGCCAGTAACTATGTCAGGATGTTGAATGATTACCGTCCTAATACCACAAGAACTGAGGATAAGTTGTTAAAGGGAACTTTACGTAGTTATGGTAACAACAGTAACGATGGCCTTTGTATTTCACGTGTAATGAAGCTAGTAGAGTCCATTGTTATCGCTGATATACACATTATCGATAAATAAGAACGAAATAATAATGAAAATTACTCGTAAACATGAAGGAAAAGAGAAAGGAAGGTAAACAGAAGCACACACACATACACACACACACACACACACATTCATACATACACTGTGTACAAACGCACCGAACGGAGCTTCATACGAGTGTACACAAACAAAATATACAAAAATGTAAACACATACACGCAAATGAACAAATAAGCAAACGAACGCATGCAGTAGGAGTCTCTCTCTCTCTCTCTCTCTCTCTCTCTCTCTCTCTCTCTCTCTCTCTCTCTCTCTCTCTCTCTCTCTCTCTCTCTCTCTCTCTCTCTCTCTCTCTCTCTCTCTCTCTCGCCCTAACTTAATTTTTCAAGTGCCTTTATGGGTGTAATTACCTAATTGTATTGTGCCAGTAGGGAATGTAAAACTCGTGTGGCCCCTTCTCTTGATCATTCTGTAGTGTCATTTAAATCCTTGTTTTTCTGTATGTTGTCTGAATTATCCATGTCTACATTCATCTCATTTCCTTAATCCACCACTCGCACTATAAACCTTCTTTCTGACAGCTATCACTGAAAAATTGTTTCATTTCATGTAATGGTCTCTGATTGTTCCATCACTCCATTTGTCAAAGAACTGATATATATATATATATATATATATATATATATATATATATATATATATATATATATATATATATATATATATATATATCATATCTATTTATTCATTTATCTTATTTATTATACTTTGTCGCTGTCTCCCGCGTTAGCGAGGGAGCGCAAGGAAACAGAAGAAAGAATGGCCTAACCCACCCACATACCCATGTATATACATACACGTCCACACATGCACATATACATACCTATACATCTCAACGTATACATATATATACACACACAGATATATACATATATACACATGTACATAATTCATATCGTCTGCCCTTATTCATTCCCGTCGCCACCCCGTCACACATGAAATGAAAACCCCCTCCCCCCGCATGTGCGCGAGGTAGCGCTAGGAAAGACAACAAAGGCCACATTCGTTCACACTCAATCTCTAGCTGTCATGTATAGTGCACCGAAACCACAGATCCCTTTCCACATCTAGGCCCCACAGAACTTTCCATGGTTTACCCCAGACGTTTCACATGCCCTGGTTCAATCCATTGACAGCACGTTGACCACGGTATACCATATCGTTCCAATTCACTCTATTCCTTGCATGCCTCTCACCCTTCTGCATGTTCAAGCCCCGATCACTCAATATCTTTTTCACTCCATCCTTCCACCTCCAATTTGTTCTCCCACTTCTCCTCGTTCCCTCCACCTCTGACACATATATCTTCTTGGTCAATCTTTCCTCACTCATTTTCTCCATGTGACCAAACCATTTCAAAACATCCTCTTCTGCTCTCTCAACCACACTCTTTTTATTACCACGTCCTTCCACCCACCCACCCACAAACTCAAACAGACAGGCACACACACACACACACACACACACACACACACACACACACACACACACACACAAACGATTCTAGATACGTCAATGAAAACTTCTTGAAGCAGACGTCTTAGGTAAACTCTTCTTTCGTCTCCAACTCTTCGCCTTTTGCAAGCAAGGAGCGAGACATCCGCAGCATTTCAACTCGTACCTAGTTTTGGAACGACAAAATATGCACTAAAGAACAGAGCCTACAGCACTGGAATGACGTCATGCGTAGTATCGTCGAGGTCAATGATAATGCATTTAGTGTCCCACTCTCCCTTACCTTCCAGGATAACAAGAATCAATTCTACGAAAGTTAGTACCACTTTAGTCACTGGTCTTCGTCGGTAGTATTGGATTACCTTTTTGATCCTACGCCTTATCGAATTTGTGACGTGCCTGCAATCAGCCTAACGTGAGGGGACGTCAAGTCTTCTAAACAGATTACTTCGTTGGCTCACGCCTGGATTCAGCAAAATCTACAGCCAGAGAAGTTGCCAAGGTCGAACGCAGACACTCATGCCCCGAGATGCAATACTGATCATTGATCTTTGGACACAACGTACAGGAACCTTCAGCGAATGTCAGCGAATGAACCGCTGAAACTTTAGTTAATACCTTGTTCTTTTGGCAGGAGGTACACAAGACTAGCCGAACCCGGGGACAGTCCAGGACAGATGCATAAATAAAATTACGAAGTACAATACCTCGACGGATCTTTTCTGGATGAACAGTGGCATGGTTACACGATGATAACTGTGCTAAGTCCATTACGTAATTATGACGGATAGATTTAAGTGTCTGAATATTCAAGTTGATTCCAGTTTTGACATTTAAAGTTTGCAAGCGCCAACAATATTGAAATCTTTAATTAAAAAACTGATGAATATTCAGTACGTCATTTTCAGTAATATTCTAAATTTAAATTCACCTTAAGAAATAGAGGAAAGTTTTAGATTACAGGTCTTGGACAGTAGCCGCTTAGGGAAGTAGCACCTTCCTGATGTAGGAGTGCGAAAGTGGGGCCTGCAACCGTCCCACACCTTTCACGTCAGGAGTGTTGACCTTACTTACTGCGTCATTAACTTCAAGCTGGACTTTATATCTTTTCTCCACATGCGACGTTCAACTGCCTTCCAATTTTTTTTTTCTCCTGTAGTCTTCATGTTGGTGTTTTCACTATGGATAAAGCTGAATACGTAACGTGAGTAAGGGTAACTTATACATGGTCCTCGGGATTTGGTTGTTCGCGAGAGGATCTCTCCTGGTGTCAGTGAGAGGCAATACTGGTCCCTCCCAAGTCCCCAGCTGCTATGATGAATCCGACGCCTTCATTACACCAGTAAAGGTTGTATCTTTGCCTATTCTTCATCGTTTAAACACCTCCTGGTTAGTGTCTCGGTTGATAGATTTTCTGTCTCGGAGAAACAAACCCCTAATGAAGGACGAACATCTGGGTTAAACTATAGACTGACTGCCTCAATCAGTATTCGAACCTATGCACTCGACCTGGGAAGGCCAGTGAATGTGTCATGGTCAAGAACTTTGTACATTCCTGACCATTTGGAGCAAATTGTTGCCATTCGTACCAGTATTCCAGACCATCACGACCAGACTCGCATCCTTTACGCTATAGATCAAGTTTTCGCCTCCTCTGAATATCAGCTGAGGCCCTTGGGTACCGCAGACTGGACTAACTTTCATTCTCTTTCTCCTTGAAAAGATTACTTCTACTCCTTCCCTGAGCAGAGTTTATGTACCTTCAGAACTTATATATAACAGACGTGAATAGTGCTGAAGTGGAGGCACATATTCCTTCTTCCTCGAAGATAGCTGCGTCATCTAACCCAAATTCAGATTTATTTTTGTTCTGTGACCTTTCGCACAACCGAACTGGCTCGACGACCTATGAAATAATGCCTCATTTCTGTGACATTTTGACCTTCGTCTATGTTCGTAAAGTGTAGACCTATTATTCTTGCGAGTAAGCGCTCATTTATATAAAGTATAACCTCTCGTTTTCTTTCTCTGACAAGTTTTTGTACTCCTTAACCTGTAGTATCCTTAAGGAGCCGTCTTTCACCTTCTAGTTTCCAGGAAGTTTTTCCTAGTTCATACATATTACTTTGACAGTAATTTATTTTCAGTTCGTCTCATAATTCTTTCCATGACACCTTAGGTGTTTGCATCAGTCGTTCTACATTTCTCATATGTTTGAAATATTCTCATTTCGTTTAAGCATTTTCACAGATTTGTTTTTATTTCTAACTAAAGTCTTCACTTCTCTCCAGCAAGGCGTATGTCACTATCCTGTGCCTCCCTCGATGTACGTATCCAAACCGTCGTTATGGTCTTGATTATAATATTTTCCAGCATCTTTCAACGCTTCTTCCAGACCTCACTGTCAACCAATTCAGTTAAACGACATCTTTTCCCCTTCACGTTTTCCATTAAGATGCCTTTAATAGTATATTCTGCTTATACTACACATTCTTCCTTCCCAGCTTCATCTCCAGCCGGCTGTTGCGTCAGATGTGGTGGATGGGTAAGGGCCTTCCATAATTTATCATCCAGTTTCTATCACAAATAGGATCCGAACCGTCGTCCTGGACATAGCCTCGTTATGGACACAAAAGTCCGCTGTTATTTGTCCTTTCCAGGTAATCCTCATGTACTTTACGTTCTCTGTTCTATATATAGTGTACAAATGTCTTCTTCTTCTTCAAGTCCTTGCAGGTATTCTTAACACTTACCAGTTTACATTCCATTTTCTATTGTAGTTCTAACGAGATGTTCTTGTGACTGGCTGAGGCAGTGTAAGCCATTAAATCATGTTACTCTTATATATCAATCTTTTGTCTCTTGCAAGATGACTGTCATAACCTGGGCTTATTCAAGTCTCTCTCACCTTCCTATGATTTTTGCCAGAGTTGAATTTTGTCAGCCATATCATTAACTAGCGTTAAGAGTCTTTGTGGGTTGTTAAACCTGATTATAGCTTAGATCTCCTAAAATTTCAGCAAAATCCACAAATGTAGTCAGGTATTCCTCAAGCCTCTCAGGCATATAATTCATGTACGTCACGAAGAATAACATCTGCTCCAAGACCTGGCTTTCTTGGACGCCACTCTCTACGTCAAACCTCCGACATGTGTCCTTTGTTTCTTTCCGCTTAGGTGATCATCGATCCACCTGAGGAACTCCGCTCTTACGTTTTCTCTAAAATTCGTCTAATGTACCGCCCACCACTGAGGAACACGAGTCCGATCAGATTACAGTCCACCCACATCCTCCTCCTCTTTCCAAGGCAAATCGTCCACTACAACAGCGAGTAATGTTTGGAATACATGACCTCGTCTTACTACACTCATGCTGCCTCCCACGTAAGTACGTCGCTTCCTTTCAGGCACTTGTACATTTGACTGTCTTTTTTCGTAGTTGTAGAGACCATACTCGTCAGTATATGTGTGTGTGTGTGTGTGTGTGTGTGTGTGTGTGTGTCTGAGAGGCACGCACACACGAGTGCTGCACACATACAAGTTTGTCATAGCATATTATTGACAAGAAAAAGCATTACCATGTCGGTAGACTACTTGCCGAGTGAAAGAATGAAGGGTCGGTTGGCATATTCTCAGTCTCCTGTTAAACATTCTAGAAAAAAAAGGCATGAAAAACACACACACACACACACACACACACACACACACACACACACACACGTGAAGGAAGTTATATATTGTAACAATGCTCACATTTATCATTCTGGTGATAGTGAAAATTGCTTTTCTGATTTTCTTTCTTTAAGACTAGTGTTTTGTGATTGTGCCACAGTTTGTTATGGCAGCAAGGGCGTTGCCGAGGCCATAAAGCTGTTTTTACACCGGGTATGACGTTTTCTCCCTCGCTGACGATAATGGATATTACTGAAGTTTACTTTGTAATTTGACTTGGCTTCTCTGTAATTCTGTTTTTCTTTAAATATCTGTTTTATCAATGTACTGTTCTTTTTTGTTAGCCGAGACGGCACGGGCAACTGAATGCACTATTCAGGGCTATGATAACGTATACACATACACAAACACACGTATTCCCTGCGTGTCGTAGAAGGCGACTAAAAGGGGAGGGAGCGGGGGCCTGGAAATCCCCCTCTCATTATTCTTTTTTAATTTTCCAAAGAAGGAACAGAGAAGGGGGCCAGGTGAGGATATTCCCTCAAAGGCCCAGTCCTCTGTTCTTAACGCTACCTCGCTAACGCGGGAAATGGCGAATAGTTTGAAAAAAGAAAAAAAAAAAAAAAAAAAAATATATATATATATATATATATATATATATATATATATATATATATATATATATGTGTGTGTGTGTGTGTGTGTGTGTGTGTGTGTGGTGTGTATGCGTGTGTGTGTGTGTGTGTGTATATATAATTTACCAACATTCATATATAATCACCTTCTTCCTCGTTAGCGAGGTACCGCCAGGAACAGGCGAAGAAAGGCCGCATCCCCTCACATCCATTCTCTAGTTGTCATGTGTAATGCACCAAGACCATAGCTCCTTATCCACAGACAGGCCCCCACAGACCTTTCCAAGGTTTATCTCAAACACAACACATACCCTGGTTTCGTCCAGTGACAACACGTCTACCCCAGTATGTCTCATCGTTCCTATTCACTTGATCACGTGCATGCCTTTAACCCTCCTGCATGCTCAAGCCCCGATCGTTGAAAATCTTTTTCACTCAATTCTTCCATCTCCAATTTGCTCTCTCGGTTTTCCTCACTTATTCTCTCCATATGTCTAAACCATTTCAGCACCCTCTTCTGCTCCCTCAATTAAACTTTTATTACGACACGTCTTTCTTACGCTCATTTTATTTACCGATCAAATCACCTCAGGGCATATAATTCTCAATCATTTGATTTCAGACACATCCACCGTCCTCCGCACAGCTTTGTCTATAGCCCATGCCTTGCATCTGTATAATACTGTTGAACCACTATTCCTTCAAACATACCCATTTTTGCTCTCCGAGATAACGTTCTCTCTTTCCACACATTCCTCATCGCTCCCAGAACATTCGCTCCCTCCTCCACCCTATGACTCGCTTCCAATTCCATAGTTCTATTTGCTGCCAAGACCACTTCCAGATATATAAAACACTTCACTTCCTGCGATTTCCCTCCGTTTAAATTCATACCCCAACTAACCCTGCTAAGCATAGCTAAGCTTTTATTCACATCTCTTCCCAAATTCCTTCTCTCACAGACTCTTCCTAACAGTCTCCAACTTCTACAGTTACTCTCTCGAATCTGCCAAAAGTGCTACGTTAGCAGCAAACAACAATCGACTCTCTTCTCAAGCCTTCCAATTACCCCCTTCAAATCCTCCACCAGCCTGCATATTCGCCCGATCGCTCCTACTTTCACATTTACCTCCCTCACCACCGCATCCATAAAGAAATTGAGTAACCATGGTGACATTACACGCCCCTGCCGCAGACCATCCTTTCCACCCTACCCCTGGGGTAAAGGAGAGAGAATTCCCTGCGTGTCGTAGAAGGGGTGCTGGAAACTCCCCGTTCTTGTATTTCAATTTCTAGATTAAGGAACTATATATGTATATATTCTGCCATTAGGTGGGTGTTCAAACACCAGTTGTCCAAAGTTATTCATTCTATTTCAATCAAGCTTTCGCCTTCACAGAGGATCATCGGGAATCTACAAAAGAGAGAAAAATAACGTCACAAAACTTGGATATATGTAAAACGCAAACAAAACATATATAAGAAACACGCTCGGTAAAACCCACGATACACAGCACATAAAAGTAAGGGAAAACACTTAAAGCGATACAAATTAACAATATCAATATGGGTAGTACGAGTTACAATCTGAATACAAAATGTGTAAACAGAAATACAGAAAAACGTATAGTTGAGGAAACACAGAACAATATCTAACCAGGATGGAATACGGTCATCTATTCTCGACGCTACCTCGCTAATGCGGGAAATGGCGAGAATGGCAGAGGAGAGACGGAATTTTTGTGGTGGTGTGATTTAGGAGAAAAAGAAAATGAATTGTTTGCACCTGATGAGGCGGACTGTCTCCGCAAAATATGTAGTGATGGATGTATACAAAAATTACTGTTAGATAAGATTATATGAACTGCTGAATTGCAATTTCACCATATATATATATATATATATATATATATATATATATATATATATATATATATATATATATATATTACACTAAGTCAGGGACCCAAGTTATCGAGCAACCCCCATGACAGGATGGAAAATTGGGGTGAATGTGGACCAGCTACCGGGATTAGGATTCGAACCCATGTGGACATGACCTAGGACGGCCCATGCATGCGTCACGGTCAGTACTGCTAACACATACCGCAATGAAATCAACTACGACTATCGTCTTAGGCTGAACCAGGACGGTGATGGTGGTGCTCTGGAGTAGCAAAATACCCATCCCATACTGTTGCTCCAGTGTTGCCATACGTGCAATACTGTGAGTACAGTGGCTGCTGAAGGAATATATCGCCTCTGTTAAGGTGAGAACGATTACGGCAATATATACAACCTTTGCCAAAGTGGTAGTCTCTGTGTCTGTATATAATCTTCACCGAGATAACGTTATACTTAATGGGGCGATATGGAAGCTATATATGAGTAATGAAGCATCTTTCCCAGGTCTATACGTTACCACCTAGAATATTACTGAGTAAAAAAGCTTGCGTAATGGGATCATTGCATAGTATAAAAGAGAGTAATGCTTATGCGTCAGGTATCCAGTAAAGGATTACATTAATTTATATTGCTGACACCTAATACATCTTCGATGATGGTTAGGATAATGTTTAGAATATGATCTCTGTCCCAGTGATTCACAGCAGTTACGTGCAACATATTTAGATTTTCAACTTCACATGTTTCATCATTATCACTGTATATATATATATATATATATATATATATATATATATATATATATATATATACTGGAAATCCTCCCCTCTTATTTTTTTTTTTTTAAATTTTCCAAAAGAAAGAACAGAGAAGGGGGCCAGGTGAGGATATTCCTTCAGAGGCCCAGTCCTCTGTTCTTAACGCTACCTTGCTAACGCGGGAAATGGCGAATAGTTTGAAAGAAAAAGAAAGAAAGATATATGTATGTATATACAGGAGTCCCTTCTATCTTTATGAAGCTCCTAAGCACTCGGGAAGCTGGCCACGTCCACCGGCCGGCACCACATAGGTCATACACTGTTGTGAAGTTGTGTGTGGGTTGATGTGTACAGAGTGCTGGGAAATTAAGTATCATGTTCTCGGTGTCTTCATAATGGTAGTTGTATTGTTGGCACGAAGGGTCTTGGGATATGTACTAACACATGAAGTCGATGTTAATCATCTCACCACTAATGTGCCCAAAGATCGAACCCGGGATCATGCGAATGACAACCAGTAACCCAAGACAGTGACACCACCTCGATTAGACAAGATGTCCATCTAAGACCACGTTTTCTGTCATCACTTAGATCTCCAAATCGCCTACTTAACGACCAATGAGGGAAGGACAAACCGACAGCGCTCAGATGTGGCTTCGCTTTGAATCGATATCGACAAAGTACTCCGATGTTATCTGTTCAAATCAATAGCGTCTACTTCACATGCAACTGATGTACACCATCTCACTACTACTTGCCGTGGAATCGAACTCAGGTTCATTTGAATGAAACCCACTGAACGAAAACTGCCACACCTTCTTGACTGGGTAAAAGTTATTCATCAGAGATCACAGTTTTTTTTGTGATTGAAATCACATGTCGCCTCAACAGCAACACGGAACAATGAAAAACTCACCAGGGACCAGATGGTGAGACTTCGTTTCATTTCTATAAGGCACTCCTGTGATACCTATTCAAATCTATAGCTTTTACAAACAACTGCAATCGGTGTAAATCATCTATTCACCACAGTCCTGGGATCGAATCTGGAATCATTTGAATGGCAACCAGTGATCGACACCCGTTACGCCGCATTAGCTAAACAAACGTTGTCCATTTCCGACCACGTTTTCTGTGGTTAATGAGATCTAACGTAGCCTCACTAGCGATCACTGAGTGTGGAACAGCCAGCAAGTGCCCAGATAATGAGCTACTTGGCTGTCGCGGGAAACAGCGAACAGAAATGAAGGATTATATATATATTATCCCTGGTGAGAGGGGAGAAAGAATACTTCCCACGTATTCCCTGCGTGTCGTAGAAGGCGACTAAAAGGGAAGGAAGCGGGGGGGGGCTGGAAATCCTCCCCTCCCGCTTTTAATTTTCCAAAAGAAGGAACAGAGAAGGGGGCCAAGTGAGGATATTCCCTCAAAGGCTCAGTCCTTTGTTCTTAACGATACCTTGCTAACGTGGGAAATGGCGAATAGTATGAAAAAATATATATATAATATACCAAGCACAGTTTAACGCTAAATTGCCTTACCCAATAAACATGAACTGGTGGTAGTATAACTCGTGTGATGTGCAGTTTTGATGTTGGGTAAATACCAGCTGCCAAAAAGTTATGTTTAAAAGGTAATTTTCATTCAAGCTCCATGATCCCTGGCAATTCCTCATGTATGGCAAAACGTATTTTGTGACAATCAACAGAAGCCAGTGATTATTGTGAGCGCAAGATAAGAAATATAATCATACTGGACTTGAATCGCTTAAGTATCACAGATAGTCCCTCTATAAGCAGTGCTGGCTGACTGAAAATACACTATACGAATTATCACCGAATTCATTAAGTCACACTGCACCTGTTATGATCTTCATTGTACTCTTAAAATCTTGTCCCTGCAGTTACGTGTAATCTTATGCATGTTATTTCCAGTCAGTTAGCCTCTCACAGTAGGTAGAGGGGAGGTATCATATGCGTCTCCGACCTATGGCCCAGCTTCCTTGATGTACATGTAATCTTTTCTGACTGCGATTTTCACGTATGAGCCCAGGCGTGTCTCTCATTTCACAGTTCATCCTAATCTCGGGGCTTGTCCTTAAACTGGGTAACAGATTTGACTTAGAATTGTCTGTGTGCGTATATTATATATATATATATATATATATATATATATATATATATTTTTTTTTTTTTTTTTTTTCATACTATTCGCCATTTCCCGCGATAGCGAGGTAGCGTTAAGAACAGAGGACTGGGCCTTTGAGGGAATATCCTCACCTGGACCTCTTCTCTGTTCCTTCTTTTGAAAAAAAAAAAAAAAAAAAAAAAAAAAAAATATATATATATATATATATATATATATATATATATATATATATATATATATATATATATATATATATATATATATATATATATATATATATTATATATATGCTTAACCTTATCTGTCGTTTTATTAACTTTTATTCGGTTCCTGTCTCATGTGATTACCAGTTCTGTCTCCACCTACGGCGCTGGTTCTCGCTCACCCCTGCTAATCACTTTACCTTTGTAATCTCCTTCCCCCAACCTTTGCTGCTTTCAGCTATAACTCCACACGTCCTCTTGTTAGTATCACCTCCTCCCCTGATCCCGTCTGAATGAGCAATTGTACTATGACCCATTTCTCTTATTTGACTTCCTCACTTTTACTCCTCTTTCTATTTCAGTCGGAGACTTTGAGGTTTTCTCACAATCTCTGCCTTTTACCGAATGCTGCCATCAAAGCATGACCTAGTTAACTGCTAGCCTTATCAAATATTCCATTAATTATTCTTTATCAGTGATTCCCTATTTAGCACTTACACTTTCTTCCATTCATTCGTTACGTTTTTCTGTAACATATGAATACATTACACCCCAGAACAGTTCCTCGCGTCTTTCACTTCAGATCAGACTTTACTTCCTGTTTAGTTGATGATCTTCCGTCTCATCGCCGACCCAGGAAGACCCTTACATGCCACTAATTTACCTCATCTCCACTTCTTCCTAATACGAAAGCCGCTCCCTCTCTCCCCCCTTTCCTTCCCCTCTTGTGGACAAAAAGGTGAAGATAATGATAAGGGCCAGCGACCCTTCGCGAGGAGAGGAGAATCAAGGGAGGAACTGATTGACGACTGGAAGGTCGCGCATTTTCGAGAGAGCACTTCAGTTGCGAGGGATATGAATAGGTCCAGGAAATTGTCCTCGTATATTGACTGTGGAATTTGAATATCAGCTTGGTGGTGAAGGATCATCTATTAATTAAAAACTGGCACCAGAAATATTTTTTCTGTACGCTAATAAAAACTTGGGAGTGGGGTAAATTTTATTTACCGTATCTCAGACTCGATTTTTTTTATACATTTCTTAAGGGAACTATTGGAAATGAGAGCCATGGTTCTTCTAACTTTTCGTTTTGTTTCTTCTCTCTCTCTCTCTCTCTCTCTCTCTCTCTCTCTCTCTCTCTCTCTCTCTCTCTCTCTCTCTCTCTCAAATTGGGACGTAGAATATTTAGTGAGCAAGAGGACAACTGATGACGAACCATTGTGCTGGACATAGTAATAAGTACGTTCAGTACGACACAGAGGGAAGATTGAAAAATAGAAACTTTTTAAGAGTGAATCAGTTCAAAAAAAAAAAAAGATGTATCTATAGATGTTATCAAAAAGCTTATTTTCAAAATTCCCCTGTCTCACTGCGGTATAGATTAAGATACAGATTCATATTATCTTTACTTGCCGAGTTGAACCGTGCAATGAGATGTCTGCTATATAATCATAGGTGGAAGTTGCAGTTTGGCAATACACGTTTGTCACGCTGCATGTGGAAGTCAAGAAGCCCGCATCCTGTCACGCCTTTGTCATCCATACGCGTCGCCAAGGGTCATTGCTTGACATCGTCAGAGACGCCATCTCCACTGGGAATGCCACCTGCCGTACGAGAATCTACAGACTGGCAGGTAAAGCCCCACCTGTCAAGACATAAGCTGCCATATCTTGAAGAAGTCTCGGCGGGAAAAACAACCTGTCTGCCAAAATAGCTGGCGTTCATCTGCTAGATACCATATATATCTCTGGGAAACCATATCCTATGCAAAGAGCCATAGGCTGAAGAGATTGCTGCTACCTGTCTGGGGAAACTGTCATCTATCCTAATGTCTATCACTTGCACGGCGACGAACTGATCCGTCTCAGAACAAGATGTAATCTTGTCTTAAGAGAGTTACCCAAAAGGTTACTAGGATAATGAAGGATCGCCTACTCGCGTTCAGGAATAAACGAAGAAAAAACTAGAACGTCGCCCGTCTAATTCATTACTCATTCTTGCGCAAAATGTCGCCGTGATATTTAGACATTAAGACATGAGCCAAAGAGCATCAACGCTTGAGCAAATCATCTGTGGCATCGGCCCATCATAAGAAATTGATTGAAGGACACATTTAACAGCGACTGCACCTTTGCCAGGCGTTAGTGATAAGCATTTCCTAGGACATCAGTCAGTTGTCAACTGTATTTTTAGACGGCACCCAAGTCCCAGTAGACGATATGTAATCATTACATCTTCAGAGTCTCGTGGAAAGTTATCAAGACAGTTCATACGATATTTCTTATTATTCTTTTAATCTCACCATCATCATCATCTGGTGGCACTACTGTCTGTATCTTGTATATAATGTAGCATTGATTTCTTGATCAGTGTTGTGTATAGAACTTGGCAACTTCATGTGGTGGTCCTTTTTTTTTTTTATATAAGAATGCTGCACTGATCATACATTCTACCTCTCTAAGTTTCTTTGTTATATCCTCCCCCTTGCAATGGGTTACTGTACCTATGTTTCCTTTGTCTCGAATTTGCCTTATCATAACAGTCTTGGTCGAAGGTTTAGCTTAGCTTAGCTCTCATTTTTGTCTCCAATATAGTCTACACATAGTGCAGTGTTTGAGGCTATTTCTCTCGGTATATTTTCTAAAGACTTTCCTCTTCAGCCTTCTCATGTTCATCCCCTCATGATACAAAGGAATACAAGGGACATCCAAAGTCAACAGACTATTATTGGCTACTTTCGCTCCAGCTTGTGATAGCAGATGATCTCAGGAATTCCGAGATCATTCTGGGAAGAGCAGCGATAAATACAGATTTTCTAAGAGACGGACCTTGAAGCTTACAGCATGGCAGAGAGAAGGCAAATAATATCAGTCGTGGACTTGAAGCCAAGTGCTCAAGTTTATCATCTCATTCCGGAAATTATCTTCGTTGCTCGCTGCTCTTCTCTTTCCTTTCGGTCAGACTTTTTTCAAGCAAGATGACCAGTTATGAACACAGTGCTCAAAGTTAAGAACGCACCAGTAAGAATTACTGTGCTTCTTTAAATCTTGATTCGAAATTAACTAAAACCCAAGAATTTTGTTCTTATTTTCCTTTTTCACTGCTTTTGTGCACTACTTACTAGGCTTTAAGTTGTCAGAGATTATTCATCCAGCCCAAGTCCTTTTGCTAATCTATTTTATTCATATTAGCAGAATTTATACTGTACCTTGCATCTCCACTTATTGATATCAAAACTGATTTGCCATTGATGAACCTAGACCATCAGTTTTTCTACAATTCAATATCTGTTGTAACTTCCTGCCCAGCTTAGTGTCGTCTTCGAAATTTGGTACGAGATGATGTAGCCCCATCACCAACGTCACTGACGTATACGAGAAAGAGAACCATTTCCAAGAGTGATCCCTGTAGCACACTACATGTTACGTCTAACCATTCATGGCTAACGGACAGTCATCTGGTTTCCTACCGACCTACGCACAACCCCAGCTTCTTTGCTTTTCATCACATGCCAATGATATCATGAGAGAAATCATGCAGATTTGTCATACGTGAACGATTCTTTGAAAACCTTGCTGGAAAGCTTTTAATCGTTCACACTTTTGTTTCACGTGATGGTTTCCCTAAGTTTACCAACTACAGACATTACTCTACCACGAATGAATGTTTCCAGAAGGCGATTCATTTCCTTGTTTGAATATTGTCGTTACACAGGCATATTCCCAACCAATTTTCTGGAACTTTCCGCGTTGCAAGTGACTGATTTTGTAAGAGTTCACCGTGGCTTCACTATCTCTTTATCAACCTTCTGTCATTCCCTTTAGATAAAGCGTACCTGAGCTTGTCATGTGATTGACATCTTATTCAATGTTGACAGCGCGTCTTCAACGTGTGTATCAACATTTTGTAGATTGTGTTCCTCTCCCAATAATGGAACTTGTCTGTCTTTTAGTCTGTCTGTCAAAGTGTGTGTCTGTATGTAGCCCATCTCTCTCTCTCTCTCTCTCTCTCTCTCTCTCTCTCTCTCTCTCTCTCTCTCTCTCTCTCTCTCTCTCTCAAACACACACCCGTATATATCATACTTGTTCCTCGTTTCCCAAAACCAATCATGCCCACGTTGCAGTTACTATAACGAGGACAACGAGCACTTACCTATTCTCCAATAGCCCTACACTCTCTGGACACAGACGCACACACACCATATCACCATTTCAGGACCTGTGGTCTTAACTGGCGGACATGAGCAGCCTCCAGAGTGCTTCAAGAAGACCTCATAAAGATAGAATATAAGAGCCTAATTAGCATACATTTCGTATAACAATCACTGTCTTGGCGATAATTCCCACAGTACATAATACCCCTGCTAACTAAAGTTTCGTCCTTAGTAACTAATACCAATTTTAGCTAGCTAGTTAAGCTCAACCAAATCACATTAACAAAATTTGAAGATTACACTTAAATGTTCCAAGAATTTCCTCAGACGAGAGCAGTGTAACATAATCCTATCATCGACTCGACTCGCGAATTTCGTAGAATCTCAACAGCAATTTTGAAGCAATTAAGATAATTTGCATAAAAGCTGTGAAACTTTTAGAGACAAGGTTGTTGTCCCATCTAACCTATTTATTGCCAACGTAAAATATGTCATTATAATAGCTAACCACGTCACTGTGACAAGATTCATTTCAGGCATACAAAAAAATTTCATGGTCATAATATGGAATATATATATATATATAGAGCAGCCATATAGATCATTTATAGCTCCAGATTGTATAGCATCACAGCAGAGATACAAGTTGTAAATTCTATATCTGTGTTATGTATCCAAATACTTGCACTGCGTCCTGTGCCTGGAGTCTGAGGCTTCTCGAAGCCAAACCAGGCAAGCCAGTACTATTGGCTGGTTGGTCCGTCTTTTCTGCTTCCCAGTCTTGCAGCAATGACAAGCCAGGATCGTTAGTCTGGGCAGGTTAGACATGTGATCCCTTCGTTAACCTATCAACAGCATCTTTATAAAAGACATACGAAAAAGTTCCTGGAAAATCATCGAGCCATATGCTTAGCTTTTCTGACAACAACAGTTCACACACCACGGTATGTTCTGAAACCTTCAGGAAGAGTCAGTGGTTACAGAGGATCAAGCAGCTGAAGTCGTTCATCTTCCTCGAACAGGTTTTACCTTTTCTGGTATTTTGCAAGTCGATGGAAATGTGAGTTTAATTAGTGTGCTGATTCTGGAAAGACATCGTTGGGACGCTGGTTATAACCGCTCATAAATCTAGATGTCACCAAGGTCATGTTCACCAGATTTCTTCTCTTCATAAGTCTAAGGCAGGACTCCTGTTTACTTGCTAAAACAAACTAGAATATCTGGGAGTGATCTACCACGTCTCTGGGTCAGACATGCTACCGGGGCCCAGTCTACCTGACGAGTATAGAAACTGACTCACCAGAAACCTTCAGAATGTTTGTTGATAAAAAATATCACTTGAAACGATCTTCCTTGTATTCGGGCAACGTGTCTCGCATGCACTGCAATGTGTTGCCAAATGTAGTCTCGCATGCACTGCAATATACTGCCAAACGTTGTCTCGCATGCACTGTAACGTGTTGCCAAATCTAGCCTCGCATGCAATGAATGTGCTACACAAGGTAGTCTCACATGCAAAGCAACGCCAAATGTACTCTCGCATGCACTGAGATGTGTTGCCACATATTCTCCCGCATGCACTGCAATGTGCTGCCAGGTAACATGCAGTGTCCAGCCTTGCTCCGCTTTAGCCTTCAACAACGCGAGTAATTGTAGCCGTTTATTCACGGTCTAGATCAATCAGTAGTCTCCTTTGCAATCCTTTATCTCACCGCCGTAATGCGCAACAGATTAACTGAAATTCCTGTCGGTGGAAAGATAAACTTTAATGGAACTAACAGTAATACTTCTAAGAACAAAACGCTCAAGTACGTCACAAACGTAAGAAAAGAAAGACAGTATTGTGAAAGATGTCGAGGTTTACCACGTCTTTCTACACCAATCCAAAAGAATTTTTACGTCTACGATAAAGCACACTCATCTACCTCGTTGAATCCCATCATGACATCAAAACGTATATCAGTATCAATACAATAAGAGATTATAATTCCCAGCATGCAATGCTGCCAGGCAGCTCTGTTGAATCCTATTATAACTAAACCTCTCCAAAAATTATTTACAAATTGCACTTTTTTCCAACAGAGCTTTTCACCCACCTTTAGATCATACAAAATCCCATAGGGTTCTAACATACGATAAAACACAGCTTTTATCCTAAAATTCCTGTTGAATGATGGTAAAAACCAATCCCTGTTTTCAATACATATACAAGCGGCATATCTCTCCACCTAACAAGTGTACAGTCGCCAGGTTTCATGTGGGCAGGGATAACGCCCACTCTCTGGCTAGATGATACTTATCTTCTTTAAGATGTAGCTGATGACACACTGATGTGCTGCAGGGACACGATGCAAATGACCACCTGGTCTTACTTTTCACTGACGAAGGATACAAAAATTACAAGACCGAAAAGCGAGACACTTTCACGACCACAGGATGAGACGACTTCAGAGTATAAGGTGAGTCTAGGTCGTTCTCAACTTCAATAGGTCGTTCTCAACTTCAATAGGTCGTTCTTAACTTCAATAAGTCGTTCTCAACTTCAATAGGTCGTTCTCAACTTTAATAGGTCGTTCTTAACTTCAATAGATCGTCTTCAACTTTAATAGGTCGTTCTCAACCTCGATAGGTCGTTCTCAACCTCGATAGGTCGTTCTCAACCTCGACAGGTCGTTCTCAACTTCGATAGGTCGTTCTCAACTTCAATAGGTCGTTCTCAACTTCAATAGGTCGTTCTCAACTTCAATAGGTCGTTCTCAACTTAAGTTCTCCTTTAAACACAGTTAACTGCCTAGTAGTTGTTGTCGTCGTGAAGTCCCAGTATTTGTGCTCTAATCTGAACACCTTTCCACTGCAGTAAGGACTCATGTCCTCGTGCAAATATCCTTTACTTCCACATGCACAAGCTTAACGATGCTTAAAGAGGAAAACTACACAATAAAGCATACTATCAATTCCGAACATGAAGGAAAACAATGCCGAATAAAATTAATGGTAAAACAGAAAGTATATATATATATATATATATATATATATATATATATATATATATATATATATATATATATATATATATATATATGTGCACGCACACACACGAATATAGTGCATATGAATGCACACTACCATGCATAAGGTCCTGGGTCCGAACACTTACTGTTCGAGGGTTGTGTGTGTTGATAAAAAGAATGTAGTTGAGAGAGCAGATGAGGGTGTGTTGAAATGGTGCGGACATAAGGAGAGAATGAGAGAAGAAAGGTTCACAAAGAGGATATATGTGTCAAAGGTGAAGGGAACAAGAAGCGGGAGACCAAATTGGAGGTGGATGGATGAGTGAAAAAGATTTTGAGCAATCTAGGCCCGAATATACGGGAGGGTGCGAGGCGTGCAAGGAATAGAGTGAATTGGAACGATTTGGTATACCGGGGTCGACGTGCTGTCAATGGACTGAACCAGGACGTGTGAAACGTCTGGGGTAAACCATCGAAAGGTTTGTGTGGCCTGGACGTGGATAGGGAGCTGTGGTTTCGGTGCACTACTTATGACAGCTTGAGACTGAGTGTGAAGGAATGTGTCCGTTAATATCTGTTTTCCTGGCGCTACCTCGCTGACGCAGAGGGTGGCGATGCTGTTTCCTGCGGGGCGAGATGGCACCGAGAATGGATGAAGGCAAGCGAGTATGAATATGTACACGTGCATACATGTATATGGCTGTGTGTGTGAGTGTATGTATGAATGTAAATGGGTATATTTTGATATGTATATGTATGTACGTGTATGGACGTGTATGTATATGTGCGTGTATGCGAGTAGATGGGTCTTTCTCTGTTTCCTGATGCGACCTCGCTGACGCGGGAAACTGCGATCAAATAAATGAATAATATATATATACATATTCCCAGTGGCCTGGGTTCGATTTTCCAGCTCTTAGAGATAAAAGTGTTAGATTAATTTACATGCGAAAATTACACATGGTTTACATGAATTTTTTTTTATTCATACTTGTGGTTTCCCGGGTTAGCTAGGTACCGCTAGGAACAGACGAAGAAAAGGCCACATCCGCTCACATCCATCTCTGGCTGTCAATTGCGATGCACTGAAGCCACAGCTCCCTGTCCACAACCAGGCCCCACAGATCATTCCATGGTTTACCCCAGACGCTCCACATGCCCTGGTTCAGTCCACTGACAGCACGTAGAGCTTAGTATACCACATCGTTTCAGTTCGCTATATACCGTGAATTTGGCCAAGTTGTATCGTTGTTAAAAAACGAAAAGAACAATCTCGTTAGAAAACTTATAAATAATGTTGTCCATAATATTCCTACTACTAATACTAGAACTTAGACCATCAGAAGCTCCGTAAGAAGGATCAAATCATACTGTACAGAGCCAGAACATATTCTGCTTATATTCCTAACATAGATTTTACTCAAGGATTTTCATATTTCCAGGCGACACAGAATGCCAGTCTGATCGTATGGTATTTGCTGCACAGGGACACAGGGACGTGGAAACTGCTCTAATATCATCACGGAGAATAATGCAATGTCGTCTTTGGAAACGTATATGTTCACACACACACACACACACACACACACAGTAGACTGCTGGACGCCCTTTGATCTTGAATTCTCAGTCCTTTGAAGACTTAAGTCGCATGACAGCGTCTTTGGTTATGTATTATTCTAATGAGCCTCGTTTTCCTAAAACATTACGCTTCGAACAAATCTATCTATCACTTTCGCTAGCTCCATCCATATCACTCCGTTTACTGATAACTTTTGTTACTTGCCTACAATTCCATGTTTCTCTTCCTCCCTGTTCAACTTCTCCAGCATGTACTTTCCATATATATATATATATATATATATATATATATATATATATATATATATATATATATATATATATATATATATATTCCTATGAGTCCACGGGGAAAATGAAACACGAAAAATTCCCAAGTGCACTTTCGTGTAATAATCACATCATCAGGGGAGACACAAGAGAGAAATATAACAGTCAGTTGATATACATCGAAGAGACGAAGCTAGGACGCCATTTGGCCGAAACAGGAGCTATTTTGCCTGTTTGCACATTGCTCTCTCAGTCATTATGATACTTTCATAAAGTTATTACATCTCCTGAGCGTTAGGCAGGTTATAGCCACAACACATTCTTTGAAAAAGAATGTCAAATAATCTTTTACCACAGACAATACATATAATGGTTATCATAAATCACTATAGTCATTATAAACATTACGGCTACTATGGATACTGGGGGATACGATTCATTGTGCAAACTGCCTGCTGGCCATGGTAGATTACATCTAAACAAGCTGAAATTTCATATAAAACTCTATATAGGTGTGCTTCCATGTACCTGAAAATCACTTCGTATCAAAAGTTACATTTACTGAAAGGATATTACTTAAAATCCCAAAACTCTGTTTTTCCTATGACCACAATGGTCTAATCACATAATTGGACTGAAGTGCTATGATATATTCTGAATCTATAACAAGGTAACGTGCCAGTTCGTTAAAATTGGACGATTAAGTTTTCGTATTGTTAAGATGGATCAGAACTGTCCGGTAGATCATCTCTATGATAACTTATAACTTCAGCAAACAGTTTCACTTATATAAATCCGCTAGTTTTTCAGCGATATTGGACCAGGGAAAGAGAGGAACGTCAACTTGCAATTCGATCTTACAGTTTATCACTTAATAAGGGTAAGAATGTGAGGACATTGTGCTGGGAATCTACCTCAAAAGTATGTTGTCAAGGGACTCTTTAACCCACTTCAGGGGGAAAAAAAGCCCAATGCCTCTTGTCATAACTTATGTTCCTTTACTTTAAATATCTATCGGTGGCAGATGCACAAGAATCTGCAAAACACTCTTCGTATACGTCTTTTTTTATGACACATACCAGTTATTCAGAGGTCTCTGTAAACTGCTACAGAAAACATCGATGTATTCAAAATGTGCCGCTTTTATCCATGTAACATCGGCAGATCTGGCGCAAACATCAACACCCTTGAAAAGATACTGAAGCACATTGGAAATCGTTAGAGCAAGGCTTTTGTGATCCACAGTCTTGGGGACAGAGAGTCGAACTTGTTCTCGAATCAATGGAGTGGTACGAGTTTTTTCTTTTACGTGAAACGAAAGTAAATAAGCTTCGTGTCGCTTGTAGTCTTGGTAAAATAGAATAAAGAACCATTTTCCTTGTGACATGATAAAGATTATCGTTAGACGAGTGTGGAAAAAATAATATTTGGATGTTCCTGTTTGTGTAACATTAGCACAGAATGAATCAAAGATAACCATAATATTTATGAATTTTTATTGGATTTATTATTTCCTACGAAGTTTTCGACTTGAACTTCATAACTTCACAGTCAACGCTGTTTTATATTTCCATCTTTGACCTTCTCACATGTAAAGTTATTTCTTCCCACACCGGTCAATCCCCAATTGCCCCTGTACCATTCAACACACTGTCCAAGCAATGTTAACCAGCTGGTCGCCTGAGATTTCCACACTGGAACATTATCTCCTCTCTTGCGTCACTCGCGCCATCCTATCGTTCTCATGTACACAGTGACAGGATTCATTTTGGTCAAACTGTACGTATCTAAGAACTGACAGTCTAAAAATAAAAAATAAAAAGTGTCAGCGTTACACAAATCCAGCGGTTATAAACCTACCCCCAAGTCTCATGCCAAGTCTACACACAATATTTTCCAAGAAAGCTAGCTCTCTCTCTCTCTCTCTCTCTCTCTCTCTCTCTCTCTCTCTCTCTCTCTCTCTCTCTCTCTCTCCCGAAGAAATACAAAGAAAAGCGAGCACCAATAAATCATCGAGTCCATTCGACGCTCTTTTGAGACGAAGATTGAAAAAAAAAACTTAAAAGTTTCGTGTTTTGGAAGTGAAAAAGAAAACGTACGATTCATTGACAAAGTCTGCAATTAAGGGGGAGCCAATAACATCAGTCGTGGACCTGAAGTAATATATTTATGTTCTGTTTTCAAACGTGTTTATAACGTAACTGTCAACTGCAAAAGAAAATATTCTCATTCGAAGTAAAACCTCAGACTACGTATTTGCATTGTGAGGGTTTGAATTTGGCCAGTGTATCACAAATATGCAAAACAGTGAGGATTCCCTGCCCAGATATCATCAACCAATTACCTTGACATTTGTAGTTACAAAGTTTAAATCCTCATTCGAGACTAGTTTGTAAGTTAAAGTATCTCCAGTTAATTACCGATTCTCTCTCTCTGTTTTACCTGAGAAGTCACCTTGTTTTCTTTAACAATCAACATATATGATGAAAATACAGCGATTGACGCCATTGAAATAGTATTTTCAGAACAAACATTACCCAAGATTGATGACAAAAGTCGAGCTAGTGGTACAGATGGTGGTTGGGAAATAAACTAACAGGCTGTAAACACAGTAATGATCATCGGCCAAGTTAGTTGTAACATGTGGTGTGTCATACGGATCAGTCTTGGGACCATTTCTCTCTCTAACGGTAACTTAATAACAAAAAAAAAAAAAAATATCAGACGAGATAAATCTGGGATATAAAACGACAACAGAAAACGAATGTCACTAGCCACAGACAGACACTGAGACTGACGCAATGAGCTCACACGAGGCAAATTAATTCTAATATCGTTCAACGTAAAGTTTTGCACATTGTCTGTAGAAACGAGAAGGCAAATTACCCCATGAGTTTTGTTGAACTGCAAAAGATGAACAAGTAGATAGATTTAGACAAACTTTGATGACCTAAGGCTAAGTAAGCAGTTAAAGAGGAAAAATATTACAAGACTTATTGGCAGGATATTCAAATTCAGGCTAAGAAACCAACACTTACTCTTTAATTTTACTGGTGCGTCCCTATCTTGACTGTTCAGTTAAGGTCGCCCAACTTTAAAAGAGAGAATGGAAAGAGTACAGCCGTGAACTACAAAGATGAATGCCGAACTGAGGAAGAACTTCAGATGAAAGCGGGCTGGACGATTAAGTTGGAAGAGTAGAGATCCACGAGGCAGAGAATAACTTTTTGTACCAAGATGAGCAAAGTGTCATGTCAATGCCTCAACCAATCCAGCTTCGGGCTCGCAAGACTGTGGTTCGAAAGACAAATTACAAGGTAAGAAAGGCTAAATTCTATGCACGTTCCTTCTTTTTTATACTACTGAAGAGACTCTTCATCCTAAAGGATTACTATACTGAAAATTTTCAACATGCCAAAGGAATGTCTCAAAAGAGATTTATTCCGATCATATTTTGCAACTGTTCCTTCTAAAACAAATGGTGGCTGTACTGACTATGTCAAGACAATCCCTTTGTCCACCGTACGTCTAGTACCTCTGTCTGCCATACATCTTTTGGACTGAAAACTTATCCCGATACTTTCATTCTAAGTTCATTGAGCTCAGAGACTCTATCAAGTCGTAATCAACTCGCACATTAACCCACTTCAATGGTAATATATGCCACAGATGATATAAGTTTTCAAAGCGAAATATATTACTTAGAAATGCAACTGACAGATATCGACCCATAGCCTAATTTCTTGATTTTGTGTATTGTAATTTGTTTCAGTATATAGTTGCATCCACTGATCAAGGATGAACTGCTCAAGCCATGTGAATTTTGTTGATTTTCGTCTGTTTTATTTAGATAAGTTTGTTAATGCAATTATACTGGGGTTTCTGCAAATAAAGCTGTATATGGTTATATAATTCTATATTTGATTTGTGAACGTCATTGCTTGTGTTTCATGACAGGAATAACACTGACGTTTTCGTACTTTGAAGTGTCATATTATATTGGTATCATACGTCCAGGTCACTATTTTCTCGTTTGATGTATTGATCTGTTCGATGCGTTCGGGATTTTGCTTGATCGTTGATTATCTTAGATAATTTTCTGTCTGAAATATTGATCAGTCTATACTAGTCATGCCATTGGGTATGTTCCTATTATCTAACTCTATAATGTATGCTTCTCTGCGACTCGTTTTTTGATCTCACCAACAGAGTTGTATTTCAATACTTTTGATATATATATATATATATATATATATATATATATATATATATATATATATATATATATATATATATATATATATATATATATTCTTTTTTTTTTGTCGCTGTCTCCCGCGTTTGCAAGGTAGCGCAAGGAAACACACGAAAGAAATGGCCCAACCCACCCCCATACACATGTATATACATACGTCCACACACGCAAATATACATACCTACACAGCTTTCCATGGTTTACCCCAGACGCTTCACATGTCCTGATTCAATGCACTGACAGCACGTCAACCCCGGTATACCACATCGATCCAACTCACTCTATTCCTTGCCCTCCTTTCACCCTCCTGCATGTTCAGGCCCCGATCACACAAAATCTTTTTCACTCCATCTTTCCACCTTCAGTTTGGTCTCCCACTTCTCCTCGTTCCCTCCACCTCCGACACATATATCCTCTTGGTCAATCTTTCCTCACTCATTCTCTCCATGTGCCCAAACCATTTCAAAACACCCTCTTCTGCTCTCTCAGCCACGCTCTTTTTATTTCCACACATCTCTCTTACCCTTACGTTACTTACTCGATCAAACCACCTCACACCACACAGTGTCCTCAAACATCTCATTTCCAGCACATCCATCCTCCTGCGCACAACTCTATCCATCGCCCACGCCTCGCAACCATACAACATTGTTGGAACCACCATTCCTTCAAACATACCCATTTTTGCTTTCCGAGATAATGTTCTCGACTTCCACACATTCTTCAAGGCTCCCAGGATTTTCGCCCCCTCCCCCACCCTATGATCCACTTCCGCTTCCATGGTTCCATCCGCTGCCAGATCCACTCCCAGATATCTAAAACACTTTACTTCCTCCAGTTTTTCTCCATTCAAACTTACCTCCCAATTGACTTGACCCTCAACCCTACTGTACCTAATAACCTTGCTCTTATTCAAATTTACTCTTAACTTTCTTCTTTCACACACTTTACCAAACTCAGTCACCAGCTTCTGCAGTTTCTCACATGAATCAGCCACCAGCGCTGTATCATCAGCGAACAACAACTGACTCACTTCCCAAGCTCTCTCATCCCCAACAGACTTCATACTTGCCCCTCTTTCCAAAACTCTTGCATTCACCTCCCTAACAACCCCATCCATAAACAAATTAAACAACCATGGAGACATCACAAACCCCTGCCGCAAACCTACATTCACTGAGAACCAATCACTTTCCTCTCTTTCTACACGTACACATGCCTTACATCCTCGATAAAAACTTTTCACTGCTTCTAACAACTTGCCTCCCACACCATATATTCTTAATACCTTCCACAGAGCATCTCTATCAACTCTATCATGTGCCTTCTCCAGATCCATAAATGCGACATACAAATCCATTTGCTTTTCTAAGTATTTCTCACATACATTCTTCAAAGCAAACACCTGACCCACACATCCTCTACCACTTCTGAAACCACACTGCTCTTCCCCAATCTGATGCTCTGTACATGCCTTCACCTTCTCAATCAATACCCTCCCATATAATTCACCAGGAATACTCAGCAAACTTATACCTCTGTAATTTGAGCACTCACTCTTATCCCCTTTGCCTTTGTACAATGGCACTATGCACGCATTCCGCCAATCCTCAGGCACCTCACCATGAGTCATACATACATTAAATAACCTTACCAACCAGTCAATAATACAGTCACCCCCTTTTTTAATAAATTCCACTGCAATACCATCCAAACCTGCTGCCTTGCCGGCTTTCATCTTCCGCAAAGCTTTTACTACCTCTTCTCTGTTTACCAAATCATTTTCTCTAACCCTCTCACTTTGCACACCACCTCGACCAAAACACCCTATATCTGCCACTCTATCATCAAACACATTCAACAAACCTTCAAAATACTCACTCCATCTCCTTCTCACATCACCACTACTTGTTATCACCTCCCCATTTGCGCCCTTCACTGAAGTTCCCATTTGCTCCCTTGTCTTACGCACTTTATTTACCTCCTTCCAGAACATCTTTTTATTCTCCCTAAAATTTAATGATACTCTCTCACCCCAACTCTCATTTGCCCTCTTTTTCACCTCTTGCACCTTTCTCTTGACCTCCTGTCTCTTTTATACATCTCCCATATATATATATATATATATATATATATATATATATATATATATATATATATATATATATATATACATATATATATATATATATATATATTTACTGATGCATTTATACGCGTATTTATTCTCCTCTCGAATTACTACCATAAATAACTAGAATTTTAGAATTTTTTTTAGCAACGTTCTTTTATATTTTCTCTCTGTTATTGTGACGAGTTTTATGGGTAACGAATGATCGATGAACGCTGTGGATTTCTTATGAACTTAATTCTTTATTTTGTACCGCTAGTAGGTAGCAAGGGCAAGTTAAAACCACCTAAGCCTTCTGTGGGGTCGATTCTAGGCCTCAGACTATAAGCATGTGATTGGATTGGATCATGAGATTTAGGCTTATAAGCCAAGCGCTAACGTTGTTCAGCGCTCTTAATACAGTTCAAAATACGCTATCTTAGATATCCATTTCAACTCAAACAAATGAGCAGTTTCAGTTTTGATAGACCAAGAAGGGAAGAACGAAAAGTATAGGAGAGAAAATAGCCAACATGTGTTGGTGTGAGAGCTGAAACTTGGCCTTTGCAGCACAGTTAAACCCACGTACCAGGGAAAGGGAAATCCTCCCTGCCATAGTTCAAGCCATCACTGCACCACACAAACCCCACCACCGCGTGAAGGTCCATGTAGATCCGAGGGACTACAAGCTTGTGGAGCCTTTGGCCCAATAATCCCTGAGAGCGTTCAGAGTCCAGACTGTGTCTCTCCTGGTTGTGAAAGGAGACATACACTCGAGTTTGCTATCGAGTTACGGTATCGTGAAGCCTCGAATCATTTTCCCCCCAAGAAGCTTCGAATCATCGCGGCGTACACTCTTATTCCATTATGAACCCAAATCTCTATGAAACATTGAAGCATTCTTCCACGAGGTTTTGAACCACTGTCCAGCGAGGCCTGTATTTGAAAATATAGATTGGTGTCACACACACACTCACTCACTCACACACACACACACAAACACACACACACACACACACACACACACACACACACACACACACACATACACGCGCACATAACGCATACACACATGTGCTCCAGCAGCCACTTTATGCAAGGTCATGGGGCACGGAATGCACCAGGAAGGGAGCTGGGGAAAGACGGAGAGATTGCGAGGGAGAATGTGTGACAGTAAACGTGCAAGGGAGACAATGGCAAAGTCAGGGTACGAGGGATAACAAGTATGAAAGTAAAACTATGGGAGAGAGAGAGAGAAGCTGTGATAAATGAAAATAGGACAAGAGTGCTGGTGAAAGAGCCAGTGCAAAGGAATGTGGCGATGTGCTTATGGAAAATTACGGGACATGGGGATGTTGTCGGTGTGATTACATGTAGAGAAGGATACTGTCAGGTGAGGGAAGAATGAAAGAACATATAATGAGCAGGCATAGCGTTATGTAAGAACAACAAAAGAAAATAGGAAAGGCAAGAACGAGTGAAAGAGAAATACAGAAAATATTTACTTACGATGAAATTTTGCTCTCAGTAATCACAGCAGAAAAACACACACACAGCCAAGATGGACGAGCCGTATGACTTTCGTTTTACACGAGATGTTGAGATTATATGTTTGTGGACTCACGTGTGGGTGAGCTGCAGGAAGAGACAGCTGCGTGGGACAAAAGAGTGACACGAGACAGCTACTCAAGTGTTGCCTTCCTGCCCACCGTCACCGACTCTCCTGATGCAGACCAAAGCCACAGGCAAGTGGATGGCGATCGGTGAAGTTGACTTAACGCATCCCATACGTGTTTACCCTAACCCTGACGCCTCTCTTTGTGAAGCATAGCCAGCTATGACGTACGCACCCACGAACACAAACATACATAAAAAAAGGTCATATATAAACACAAAGCAGGGACAAACAAGCACAGCCAAACCTGTACAGCCTCTTATTGATTTGCAAATTTTCATCGCTGGGTGTGTCAAAAGCAGCCTGCTGTTCACGTGGCAAGGGCGCGATTAGCCTCACAAGAACCAGCCAGTGTCGGAGGTAGAGAAGGTCTGCTGAATTAACGTCGGTAATACAGTAGTATATAAACATAAATAGGCGAGACGCCTCGCCAGGCATACTGAGAGGAGTGTTAACATGGGGATCAAAGCTTCTGCTGCAGTGTTTGATCGTACATCGTGGTAAACAATTCTTACTAGCGAATACGCCTTACTGCGAACAGTTCAGAGAAGGGTTAGGAAAACTGGGAGTTAGGAAAGGTGATAAGGAGTTAGGCTTCCCTCTTAGGGGAAAAGAAAAGTGGATGGGAAGCAAAGACCAACAACAGGCAAACAAAAAACTGGGACGAAGAGAAACGATAATGTTAGATCAAGTGCCATGTACGGAAGGTATCAGATCCCTTTAGAAAGTGTGAGGGGCAAATGGACCCACAGAATTCCATCCAGCTGAATGTGTAGATAACGAGGCTTGCTTATAGGTACTTCACAGAAGATTACGCATGTAGGGGGCGTACCTAAAACTGAAGGGAGAGTGGGTAATGTATACAAGTTAAGGTTATCTAACTGAATGTCGATAGACAAAGATCTTTAACTATATGCAATATAATGTATGACAGGAATGCGAGGTAGGTGGACGGGACACAACGAACATATCAATATGCGATTTAGATTTAAACGGACATCAGCGTAACGCCTTGTGTCGATTTGGTGTGAAACTTTCCCTGTGTGTTGGCTGGTTACCCTCCGAGTCATTGGTCACCAGTCAGGAGACGTGAGCATGTATGTTGATCAGAGGAAACGTGGTCTGAGAATGGTAACCAGTGACTAAAATCGTTACATCAAGTTTGGTGCAAACGCTTCCCTTCATATGTTCCCGGGTTCGACCCCAGGCACGAAATGACAAAATGGTTTCTATATATCTATAATCTTTCATGTCATCATCTGAATGTTTCCTTTGCGATCATTTGGTCAAGTTCTACCGTGTTGGGAATTTCCTCCGCTGTTACTTTAATATATCTTCCTTCGTAAACAGATTACAAGAACCTCAGATGCGCGTGACCACAGCACGAAACTCTCTTGGGCAAACTAAAAAGATTTTCGTCTGCGCAGTTATGTCCACTGGAGATTTGGACCTGCGCAACAACCCCAAAACTCAGTTAAAACAACTCCCGTAAACGGATAGAAAACATTACAAGGTACTTACTTAACTAGGCTTTCACTTACGCATTAACTATGACATAAGACCTACTTTCCCAGCATCAACAGTGGATTCACGCTTAACCAGCAACCTTTCAACTGGGCGAACCCACATCATAACATTACATCTGCGGAGTCATAATAACTTTATGCTCTCAATTAAGCCATGAGGGCCACATAATACTCTCGCTCGCGCAGAAACCACAGTATGATATTGACGACTGTGCAGTCGGCCATAACTTTATATGTCCAAATGAGCCATACGACTATATTATACTTTCCCTAGCGCAGAAAATGCAGTTCGGTAATTACGATTGCTCAATCTTCTACTCCCAACCGAGCCATAATGATCACATAACACTAATCACATGCATAATACTCACACTATTACGATCCTTACGTAAGAAGTAGCTTCCAGAGAAGACTCTTACCTTTGTCGTAATCACATCACAAAACCCTTTATAGCGAAGTACTTACGGCATATTATTCCTTGTTAGTAACTACATCATAAGACCCTAAATCGCAGCTAGATATTCACGTATACAGTTGACACAAAATAGAACTCACCTGCATAGTGATCACCACATGACACTCACCACAAGTGTCAGTGATCACAAGACCCAGACTTGGACAACAGAGACAACATAATACTCCAGCATCACAGACAAGACTCACCACAAGTGTCAGTGATCACAAGACCCAGACTTGTACAACAGAGACAACATAATACTCCAGCATCACAGACAAGACTCACCTGCGCCGTCAGTTCCTGAGGCTCCAGAGGTCCACCGTGAGACTCAGGAGTGGTCAGCTCGTCATCGCCGTCCTCAGCCTCGTCCAGCGAGGTCTTCGTCATGGTTAAGGGCGGACCTCCTGCAGGGTAAAAGAAAACGCTGTATACTGGGTGGAAACCTACAGTGTTGGCAAGGGTGTATATTAGAATGAAGCAGCCCAATTGTATCTTCAGTGCATGATGGAGGGAAGGCTATGGATTATATAGAAACTTTATATCAAGAGTGACGGGATGAGATTGTGGCACTTTTATATCTAGAGTGACGGAACAGGGTATGGCAAAGCTTTATATATATACTTGAAAGATGGGATGGAAAAAGACACTGCATGAGCTATATATAACCATATTTTATGTTAGTGCAAGAGAAAATGAATCTGACATGCTACACGTAAGGGGAATCTTCAGTGGATATGCTTATATATATATATATATATATATATATATATATATATATATATATATATATATATATATATATATATATAATGTGTTGAGAATGAAAAATTGGAGGATACTATGTGGCGTCAGGTGGTTTGATCATGTAATGAAAGGGTTAGAGAGATGTGTGGTAATAAAAAGTCTGTGCTGAAATGGCTTGGACATATGGAGAGAACTGTGCGAGATATTGATAAAGGGGACATGTACGTCAGAAATGGATGGGATAAGGAGAAAGGGGTGACCAAATTGGAGGGAGAAGAATAGAGTAAAAAGGTCTTTGAATGATCCGAGCTTGAACATGCTGAAGGGTGAAAGGCTTACATGGATTAAAATTAATTAGAACGATTTGGTATACAGAGGTGGACGTGCTGTTAATGAACTGAATCAGGGCATGTGAAGTGGCCAGGATAAACCACGGGAAGGTCTGTGAAGCGTGGTCATGGATGGGGAGCTGTGGTTTCGGTGCATTATACAACAGTTTGAAAATGGATAGGAGCGAATGCGGCCTTTCTTCATCTGCTCCTGGCGCTACCTTACTAACGCGGGAAGCGGCGACCATGTTAACTGTGTCTCTGTATGTGTGAAATACAAGTTTTTGTCATCTCATTTTCATATATCTATCAATTCAATGGATTATCAAAATAAAATGCTTGCATTGCGATTTACCTGTGAACTCTTGAGCCGAGGGATCATGTAGTTATACCCGTATGATTTCGAGATGTGTTCAATAGATCACTATTAAAAAAAAACCGTGTTCATGTAACTGTAGGAGCTCCAGTCCAAGCTTTCTCCGGCTATGGCAGCGTCAGTCAGGTTAGGCGATTACTATAGTAGCACATGGGCTCCGTTGGCAGTTGTTACGATGATATATCTCGATCAACAAAGTTGTAGTTTGGTAGTTGTAATTGCTAAAGCCTTGCCGCACACACGATAAATCAGCCTTCATATCCTCAGCAGTTGAATGCCTCAAAGCAGCACCAGGATAATATTTTCCTTCTTGGAGTGTTTACCTTCTTCTTAAGCCCCCGAGTTTGTTGTTGTCGGCGGCTGCTGCTGCTGCTGCTGGCGGCGGCGTCCGAGCGGCAGCATCGACGTTGGCATCGGAAGAGAGAGGCCATGACAAGGACTAGAATGATGAAAATGAAGCCGCTCACCACACAACGGAATACAGCCAGCTGTGGGTAAGAGTAAGAGGAATATGAGTTGTCAGAAACGAAGTAATTGTACAAAATAAGCTGATGCTTGTAAAGTTTGAATATACGAACACAGTCAAACTTTTGTCTCGATAGGCTTATTTTTTTGCTTCATAAGCTTGTTTCATCATCTAGAAACGTAAATAAAAAAAGGTCTCTTACGAAGAATCATCCTCCTAAGACTAAAACAAAGGACTGACGGATAATCTACGTAGTTTAAGGCCAGAGCCAAGTTAGGCAAGCTAATTTAGAAACTGGGTTTGATAAAGTAAATCAAGCACGACATAACAGCTGTGACTATATCTGGTAGGAGGAGGGTGGATGAAAGGGTTTATGTGGACTGTATAATGGACGGAGAAAATGAAAAATCAAGAAATAATAGATGAACCATCTGTAACCATAAGACTAGGAATTTTTCTTTTTTAGTTATAAACAAGATTAAATGTTACAACAAGTAGAGGAAAAAAACAAAAACTAAGACATCAAAGATCATGAAGTGTGTCATGAGATGTGAGAGGAAATTAGGAAGCTGAGAAATATAATCCAAGGTCATGATCATGAAATGAAGTAAAAGCCAAAGGATTCAGAAGGAATTCAGTTGCAAAGCAGAATGATGGTCCAATGACTGAAAAGCAATTGAAAAAAATGGTCAGAATAGTTCTTTTTATGGATACCTAGTTGTATTCCTTTTGATATGTGGACCTTTATACTTTCACTTAAGAATGTTGGATGAAGGTTAAACTTATATAGTAAAACGGAAAACGTTCATCCAGTATGTGTGACCCTGACACAAACAGCGAGTCATACTGTAGGACTGGTGTAACGCAAACACGATAATCACAAATGATAATAAAAATCACATTAATGCTTCTGGCAGCGCCGTCATCCACACACTCTAACAGTAGTAGTGGCCCTGGATGACTTCTCTCCGATGGAAATTATACATTTCTGAAATCGGGGCAAAGTACTCTTAATACATGGAAAAATATCATAATTTCTAATATTCTTTCTCTTTGAAAACCCCCAACAGAGTGGGTATTAAGACTTAAGCCTTACGCAATAAATGCTTAAGTGAAGCTGTGCACCGAGTGATATGCACAATGTTAGAGATAAAAAGAAAGTTCATGGTTTGTTGGATGGTAAGTATGCAATAGTGCAGAGTATTCAAGATCAGTGGATGATAAGATAAATGAAGATTTCAGGTAAAGTCAAAGATATGGAAGTTACCGTTTCAACAACGCTGCTAATAGCAGACAAGCGGGTTGCAAGCAGGAGGTAAACAAATACTCGTCATTGATAAATCTTGTACCGGAAGAAGGCCAGAATGAAGCTTATACTGGATAGAAAAAAGGAGAATGCGTTAATTCAAGGACTAGCACAGTCCAATGAGAAAAAGATGTAGAGAACATAACAATACTTGCCTCGTTAGCTACGTGATATCACACAGACCACCACCGCCTTAAGTAACCTACTCCCGCAGATTTTGGCCAAAAGTAATTACGATAGATTTACCATTAAATTATACAATTATTATGCATGAAAAACGGAGCTACATTCAATTAGCATTCATAGTCAAGATACGTAGGGGCCACCAATAATATAAATTCAGTGTTCAGCATGAGCTTGTTTGGCCCAAAGGTATCAAGGTAGGGTGGGAAACGTACACACAAAGTGGAGTTCAGTAGTGGTATTTAGCAATGGTCAGAGACCAAGTAATGACAGAGACAATGAGTCAGAATACAGACAATGGCCGACTCACAAGATGCATCAGGACGGAAGAATGTCCCCAGTATATATATATATATATATATATATATATATATATATATATATATATATATATATATATATATATATATATTGCAACAACAGCATAAAAAGCGGCTCTTAAATCTGGCCAAGAATTGCATGGAGTGTAGCCTCCCCCAAGCCTTTTTGAATATGCAAGAGAAAGGGAGTAGGTAGTAGAGGGGCTCCTGAATGAAATTTTTCTCGTGTGTAATATTTCACTGTGACAGTGTGAGAAAGAGCAGTGAATGGTAGAAAACCATACGTTTCGAATTGAATATCGGAGAGCGAGGCCACGTTTCGTTCAACGGGAAAACACCAGGTGATCATCCATATAAAGACTAATCAAGTAGGAGATAAGGTGAACAATTGGCGTTAAGTGGACAGTTGTGCATTTGAGAAAATCTAGAGAGGAATGTAGCAGTGAATTAAAAAGTATTCACTACTTATAGGCAATTCTAATAGCTGATGTGCTCGTCAAACAGCCTCATTTTTTTCCTATTTTTTTAATATTAGGATTAACTATAATCATCTTGGTTTATAAGCTGAAGGCTAGTCATCTAGAATTATAATACGAGTCAACAGGGACGAGAATTTTGAGGCGAGGAAATTAATCATCTTTAGACAAACTACGAATCAAGAACAAATTTAGTTAGTCCAAGGCCAAATTGAGCAAGAGTTTTGAATCAAATATACTCAAGTTAGGGAAAGGAACATAGTTTTGACGGTACCTGTTGAAGGAAGGGTGGGTGAAAAATGTCATATAGATATTACAATGAATGGAGGAAAGAGGGTCAGTGGATACATGAACCACTCAAGACCATAGGACGAAGGATATTGTTTAAAGTTTTAAGAATCAATCAGAAGGTCAAGCAGTTGGATGAGAAATAAATCAACAGAGGAATAACACCAAAGATCATTAAAAAAATGTAATCAGGTTCGTGAGGAAATTAAGGAATCGTAAAATATAATTAGAGTGCATGAACACAGCACTGAACCAGTAGAAAGGGTTCAGAAGGAATATAAGCAAAGGGGTGGCAGACAACAAATGAAGAACATTAGAAATATAGATCACAAGTGTCTTCTGTAGGTGTCCTTAGTAAAACAAAAGGGGAACGAAGTCATGTGGAACGAACCTCCTACATTTCCACGAGAGAGTGAGCTCCATTTGAGACAAGCGCGACGGCTAGGTAGATTGTCTCTAACTGGACTGTCAGGGAGCACCTGGTTGTACCACACAGGAGGCTGGTAAAGAAGCCGAATCCTCAGGCAGGAATAAGTGGGAGACGACAACGATGTGTAAAAGATTATCTTGGTGGGTGAGAACAAAGAATACATGGCACAGAAGCTATGTAGAAATAAGAGTGACGCCATGAGTGGCATCAGATATGCTACGACTTAAGTTATGGATCACGTCATAATACACGAGCCATAAAACACGCTGCTGTACATGTCATGACCCGTATGACGACGATAATCATGACACATCTCACAACTTGCGTTAGGATCTACGCTTTGAACACAGTCATGTCCATCCTCGTCATGAGACGCATGTTACAACAAAGCTTTACAAACGCCAATGTCTGTATGACCCATTGTGCATTGTGGTCACGTGTATCAAGCAACAACATCTGCTTTTTCATGGGAATTAAAGTCAAAGGCTGACTTGAATATCAAGTTGTGGGTGGTTGTTAGTCATTCAAAGGCTAGGACGTTGTGATGTTTGTATCTTGCCCTACACCGCTAAACTTAGGAGTTTTCTACATTCTCATTTTTTTCCCCAAACAAAATTGACTTGTCCCTTACTCTTGGCACACACAGACACATACAATTTCACATTGTTCATCATTCATATACATACTGAAAACCTGTACAGATTCAGACGTTTACGAATACTTTATTGCATTTTCTATACTAGTATCACTATCAATAGGTAAAATGCTTGGTCATAAAATCTAACCTTTACTTAACTGGATTCCCCGTAATCCAGACTGTTAACTCGCGAACCGTAACATTCGTTAATTCGTACATAACGTCGATCTTGAAAAATGAGTCACAATAATCATTGTCGGTACCATTGTTAGCGGATCATCAGAAATTACGACATTCTCTTGACTGGATCAGCCATGGTGGCACGGAGATAATGACTACAAGGGAAGACAACGGTGTTGTACCCGGTAACCTCACACGATCATAACATTACATCTGGTGGAAGTGACGTCTCTTACCCTCAGGCGGCCCTGCCGGTACGTCTCAAGTTTCCTGTATGTTTGAAGGTGTTTGTAAACCCACAAAATCAGAGGCGCTCGCTAAGACATCCCTTTGCCGTGGCTTCTGTCATCCCTCTCAGCAGTCGGTAAAATTCACAGCTTCCTCTCGTACGGTATTGGTCCATAAAACTGAGAAATGTTTCTTGTTTCTGTTGGTGTCAACGTATATTTTTTCCTCATCCCAATTTATGGCAACTTTGCAGAAGGAGGAATAAAATGATTGTTCATTGTCATCCCAAAGGTTGGCCATTGTGGTATCTGTTTCTTTCCTTATACTGCAAAGCTTTGGAACTCTTTATCGTCTCATACCTCTTCCCAACATAAAAGGCCTACCTATTTTGAAAAGGAAGAATGTTCCTACTTACTCCAAAAGATGTGGATTATTTCTCATCTTATTTCTCCGTCTCTTGAACCATGTTCACATTTCAGTTAAAAGCTTTTCATCGATATGGACTTTCTTTTTCGTGACTGGAGCCGCAAGAAAAGAAAAAAAAACTGCTCTTTCATTACTGTGGGACTTGAATATCGAGGTGTAGAGGTACGTACCTCATCTGGTCCATCCACATGGCAATGAGTAGTTCTTTCATATTCCATTTCTTGATCAGAAGCTATATACCAATTGGGAGCGGCTTCAAACCAGCAGTTTCCATCTTCTCTTCTGCTTCCATGGTATCTGAAGTCCCTCAACGATCTTTTACCCATCTGGCACTGGAGACATGGTTAGCGAATCTGGAAGCACATGAACAAATTCCCAATTCTGCAATAAATACGAGCTATGCTAGGCTATACGCACCGCAGTTGTAATACGAATAAGAAATGGGTGCGAATTGTAAAGGTAGTACCTGCACCTACCTTCAGAACCTTGGACCACTGACCTGGTTCTTGAAGCAGCGCCGTATTAAGTCACAAAGCTGGGCCTGGCAACAGCACATAGACTGAAGGTTCATTTAGCCACCTTCAACCAGCGAATACCTGACTGGAAGTTTCTTAAGTTTACATGTATCCAATTGGTCCCGTCTCGCGTTGTGCATTAACTAGATTCCATATATGCTAATCTCAGACACCCATCCCGTAGTGACTGATTGCCTGGATGAGATGAGCTAGTGGATTCAGTCTCCAGGCATGGAAGACGGTGGACTCCATCTCCGCACATGGAGGGCAGTGGCCTCAGTTTCCAGACATAGACGGTGTCAAGAACACACGTTTTCCAGTGTGAGAGATACGTCCGCCTTTTTTGGCAACATGAATCTAATTCAGGCCTCAGCTCCCTCATACACATAGGAAATCCATCTGCTTTTACAAGTCACGTCAAAGTTACTCGGCATTCAACATTCCATCGTAAAGCTATCCTCTTTGGGTAATCTCCCAGAGATAAGAAAAAAAAATGGTTATGATTACCAATGAAACCCAACGTCTCCTAGGAGTAAAGTTACTTGTAACATTCATCTCAGTAATTGTCTGAACCACCTCTAGGTTGTGACCAACCGGCTTCCTTGTTAAAACTTAGAAATCGTAAAATTTCGTGACAGAAGATGATAGACATACGTCAGTCATCTTGAAACCAACACGCTCAAGAATCCCAGGAACGAAGCACCCTCAGTCAAACTGTTCATCCAATCCCAGATAGTTGTAGCACTTTAGGTGTAAAGAAAATGGAAATCAGCATGTTGCATCTCACCTGTCCCTTACATCATCCAAATCAATGGGAAAAGCTAGAAACAATCTCCTCTGTTAACACCTTTCACCCGACGACTTCTCTTTCTTCACCTCCCTAATAGAATAGAATACATATCTCGAAATAGTTTAATTTTTGAGTAAAATCCAACTTCTAATAATCTAGATGGAATATCCTTGTCTCTGATTCACCAGGATCTACAGTCTCAGTGAAGCAATGCGTAGAACGCACACGTATATCATTGGCGAGAGGTACAGTGGTGTTAAAGAATCATAGAACGTACCATCGAGCGTCTAGTAGGTACTACGCGCTAGAGACAGTACCACCCTGGATGTCATTACAAACACGGTGTTCAGGGCTTCAGTCACCTGCACGTCCACTAATGACTCTTGACTCTGTTCTTTCATGATGGTCACACAGGCCAATGAAAAGTGTCCTTATTCGTCGGTTTGTCTACGTGTGGGGAAAACCTCTTGGCTTTGGCTTCTCCTCCTTATGTTCGTAACCAGACACGGCACTCGTCCTTCTTCCGCCTCCTCTACAGTAGATTACAGTGAGGATTACAGTGAGGAGGCCGACAGACAACTTAGAGACGAGGGGGAATTCACAACATCTAAGACGGACTACGTGGAATTCGAGTCTCTGATCTATTCAGACTTTTAACGTTTAGCGAGGATTATTAGAGGCAGCACACAATAGGGTTTGGCATGTGGTCCGTCGCTCAGGGGAATAGTGACATCATATATGCATGGAAATGTTCGAGACAGACGGTTTCAACAAGATCCTGGGCGGCGGTACCACGGGGTAACTACAAGGAGAACGGTTATAGAGGAAAACGTTAGAAAACTGACAACTGTAAGCGAGAGAATTCGATTTACTATAACGAAGGAGGAAGACGGGAAGACCGCCGTGTATAGATACGATCATCTACAGGAGTGGTCAAGGCTCAAGGTTTTCTGCATGCAGAAAACCAAGGAATAGAGACTATTTCATTCAGTGGTTTGCCCATAGTAAAGTAATATGAGGAAATGTGATCGATTTCCATTTTTTCAACGAGGCATAAGAATTGGCAGCCACGAGAAGTTATTAGAAATTACGCGTGTTATTGAGCCTTCTCTAAGAACTTTGAGGATTACAGTTCAGAGAACAAAAGAAGGCGAAACAATAAACAGAAAAAAAAAAAGAAATGGCGAGAAAAACGAATCGACAAATCATTTCAGTGTTGTTCCCAGCTCAAAAGAAGCTCAGATTAGTGACAGACTCCGACAACAAAAAGGCATTTATATTGCCACATCAACACAAAAGACCAGCGAGGTGTAGTGTACACCAAGCAGATGCATCAGCGACAAACGAGGAGTCGTATAAAGGATTCCATGAAGGTGTTGTCAGTGCGCATATTATCGAAAACCGAGACGAAGGTTGACAAATAGAATCATAGAACATGATAGTGACTTGAAGGATCACGGGACAGCCAATACTCTCAGGTGCCTACCTGTGGGTCGGAGCAAAATTATAATGGGCTGAGTAAACACAGGTAAAGTGAAGTAAGACACCATAATAGCATGAAAATGTCCGTTAGTAACATAAGAGCTAGTTTCATCAACTGACCAGGATCAGTGAGAAATACTGCAGGGAATTAGTGATCAAAGTGGGCAAAACCAGCCAGTTGGGAATGCCATTATATACAGTGTGTGAGTGTGTGTGTGTGTGTGTGTGTGTGTGTGTGTGTGTGTGTGTATACTCCGTAATCGCATCTAGGGGCCGATCGAGATCGAGCGCATATGTTCGAATCCTAGTTGCGTCAGTCAACCCACAGTCAACCCACCTGGAAAGCTAGGAAGACATTCAATGCTTCTTCTAACAAAAATGTGACAAACAAGGACAAGTATAAAAGTTTAATGTTACCCTATTCTCCTAACTTAGCTAATCTAAGACACGTTCTTAAAAACAGTTCTTGTAATGTCTTTTCCCAGTACAACACCATCAGCAAGACCTTAATGAATAATAGGCCAAATCGTGCAACAATTGGCAGTGTTTACGCCATCAAATGCAAAGCATGTAAATATAGTTACGTAGGCCAGACTGGTAAGACTGGAACGGAGAGGAATTATTCACAACGACATCCAATGCGGAGGGACGAACACAAAAATGCGATCGCTAAACTTAAGTCATGAAAATGGTCACCCGATAGATCTTGAATATCCCGTTATCTTATACCCTTCTGCTGATTATGCCACACGTAACGTTGGTGAAGCTGTCTTCATTGCTAATACTGAGAACTTTAATTTGCCCCCCAGGCAATTACAAAGCCCAGATAACGTACAAAATTGCCCTAAAGCACAGGTTTCATTGGGACCACAGTGGTACAGCTTTAAGAGACAGCAGTAGCAATGTGACGTGTGACACGTAGGTGTGGTCAAGGGTAGACCTGGTTGAGGAGGAACACATAACTGACTGTCATAATGCCTCAGGTCATCCCAGAACATGATCAAAACTCGACTCAAAGATGCGTGATGAGTGTTCCTTTTGACTGTGCACTTACCATCATAGAACTGTGCAACAGAAATCAAACAGGTAAGTATACTAAACGAGAGAGATATTATTCTTACAACATTTTTTCGCAGGAAGAATACTTCATGAGCTGTAAAAAGAAAACGAAGTTGTCAAGAACTGTGGTGGTATATAGAGACAACAGTACAGGACAATGGTAGAACTTGGCTCTGACACTCAGCACAAGAAACATGTTTCGAGAGAAGGGAGAACTCTAGCAAGTTCAGTTTGAGTGGACAATGAAGAGGTCCATAGTGACAAAGCATCTGTGTGATCATGTGTCAATAATGTCATCCCCCAAGACATGTAATGTGTGGCACAATCACCAGCATGTGACCTCAAACACTGAGGGTGTACCTAAAATCCTGATCATTTATGCCATGAACTTCCTCATACTGCCCATGAGAGCAGAAGTCTATGCCATGAACTGCCTCATACTGCCCATGAAAGCAGAGTCTATGCCATGAACTGCCTCATACTGCCCATGAGAGCAGAGTGTATGCCATGAACTGCCTCATACTGCCTATGAGAGCAGAGTCTTTGCCATGAACTGCCTCATACTGCCTATGAGAGCAGAGTCTATGCCATGAACTGCCTCATACTACCCATGAGAGCAGAGTCTATGCCATGAACTGCCTCGTACTGCCCATGAATGCAGAGTCTATGCCATGAACTGCCTCATACTGCCCATGAGAGCAGAGTCTATGCCATGAACTGCCTCGTACTGCCCATGAATGCAGAGTCTATGCCATGAACTGCCTCATACTGCCTATGAGAGCAGAGTCTTTGCCATGAACTGCCTCATACTGCCCATGAATGCAGAGTCTATACCTTCCACGAAAAAAATTGTTTTTAATAAAAAACGTATAAATCTGAAAACTTCAAAAGAACGCTGTATATACTCTTTACAAACACACAATGGTATTAAACTCGGCATTCTATTAACCTAACCCCCCAAAAAAAGAACTCTGTGTAAGTAAAAGACCCCCATCCGGTTTTCCTTTGGTCTATGAAAAACAACCAACCAGATTATTCGCTTTTTCCTTCTTTCTGAGGGAGGGAGGGAGGGAGGGGAGGGAGGGAAGGAGGGAAGGAGGCAAGAGACCCCTCGCCGGTGGGGAGGAAGCTGAAGGCTTTAGTGAGGCGGAAGATCCACCAATTAGATGGCTGCAAAGTCGGCCTCTTGTGTCGCTGACAGTCAGGTGGTCCTTAGCTGGAAGGTAATTAAGAGACGCCTACGATGCCACCAGTGTGTGTGTGTGTGTGTGTGTGTGTGTGTGTGTGTGTGTGTGTGTGCGCGCGCTTCCTGGTCCTTCATTTGCTCGCTGCACCTCACCAGGAACTCGGCTCTTTCTAGTCGAAAATCATTAATGATCAAGTGGATCCTCTAACTGACATGGCGAATTTATAATCCCAGTTTGCTTATAAGAAAATGAGTATAGATTAATGTTCCTATCTTCTCCATCGAGCCATTTAGTTACTCAAAAGATCAGACTTTGAGTCGTGGGTTGTCTGGGCCTTAGGCCACCCCATGTCATGGTCATTAAGGCCGTCATCAAGGAACTTTCTCCAACCCAAAATAATCTTTAACACCTTCAGGTGTTGAGGACAATTCTGAGACCATTTATACTATGTATGTGGCTCATGTTACACTGAAAACTTCGGCCGATACATAGTAAATAGTGATGCTCATGTTACTAGTCATGGCTTATGTGTAATTCAAATCGAAACGTAGCAAGTTGCTCATGTGGAGGCGAATAGTGCTTTATCTTATATCTATAATCTGCAAATATTGCAAGGGATGACAAGGGAATACGAAGGCATTCAAATACCAGTAGACCAAGTCTTAACATGGCTATTGGCGATGGTGAAAGGGAACAGAAACTCAAAAGATAATTGTGGTGAGAGTCAAAAGACATAGAGATAACATACTTTCCATACTGATCAGCTGAGCTCAGTGCGACTATTTACTAAAGCAAATATGACATAGTAAAACAATCCAATCCTGAATACATGAATAACTTGCGTAGGCACGTGTGAATGTTGGTAAAACTTGACGAGTACAAATACTCTGGATTCTACAGAGTACGCAACACCACAGAAATAGCAATGCTAAACTATTATGTATATATATATATATATATATATATATATATATATATATATATATATATATATACATAATAGTTTAGCATTGCTATTTCTGTGGTGTTGCGTACTCTGTAGAATCCAGAGTATTTGTACTCGTCAAGTTTTACCAACATTCACACGTGCCTACGCAAGTTATTCATGTATTCAGGATTGGATTATATATATTATATATATATATATATATATATATATATATATATTTTTTTTTTTTTTTTTTTTTTTTTTTTTTTCATACTTTTCGCCATTTTCCGCGATAGCGAGGTAGCGTTAAGAACAGAGGACTGGGCCTCTGAGGGAATATCCTCACCTGGCCTCCTTCTCCGTTCCTTCTTTTGGAAAATTAAAAAAAAAAACGAGAGGGGAGGATTTCCAGCCCCCCGCTCCCTCCCCTTTTAGTCGCCTTCTACGACACGCAGGGAATACGTGGGAAGTATTCTTTCTCCCCTATCCCCAGGGATAATATATATATATATATATATATATATATATATATATATATATATATATATATATAGGGACTATGCGTGTTTTAAACTTCAGTTTATACATCATCATATAACCAGAAACTAATTCTCCTCTCTCTCTCTCTCTCTCTCTCTCTCTCTCTCTCTCTCTTTCTCTCTCTCTCTCTCTGGCATAATGGTCAGCATTACTGACGAGGAGTCAGCACGTCGTGTTCTCAAGGGTTCGTTTCCTATGAGCGGCAGTCGGACCACACCCAACCTAGGTGTTCATCCTCCCCTCTGGCTTGGTCGATACATGGGTAGTGTGTGTGTGTGTGTGTGTGTGTGTGTGTGTGTGTGTGTGTGTGTGTGTGTGTGTGTGTTGTACGAAAGTGCTCGCTCACTGCACGATATTCGTTGTATATAATATTTTCTTTCATACGTACTCGCCATGAGGTACCGTTAAGAAAAGATGACAGGGCTTTAGAGGGGAAAATCCTCGCTTGGCTCCTTGCCCTGTTCCTTCTTTTGGAATGTAATACAGGAGGGGAGGATTTCCATCCACTCATTCCCGCCTGTCTTAGTCGGCTTCTACGACACGCAGGGAATACGTGGACAGTATTCTTTCTTCCCGATCCCCAATATATATATATATATATAAATATATATATATATATATATATATATATATATATATATATATATATATATATATATACAAACACACAATCCAACCAGAAAGAACTTCTCACCCACCCATCACTCCCGCTGATAGAATCAGTGCAAGTAAGACGTACATCAGACAATTTTACATTTCACAATAAGAACAGTGGCTCACCCGGAGCAGAATGTCTACATCTTTAAAGAAGTATTCTGTGACTCTTTTTTTACCTCGGTCGAACACGAATCCAGCTCACACCCTCCAGTCATCTTGAATGGACACGCTGTCCCACTGAACAAGACACCAATCATTCACGGTCAAGGCATCATATACGACACAAACCTCACTCCCCCTGACCAATAACACCAACACAAGAGCAATACACGAAGGCAACGTCACCAGGACACTAACCTGACACCAGATCTGATCAAAACAAAAAAAATATGAATCCCTCCGTATCCTCTATAGACAATTCATCTACTCGATTCTGTACCGTATATTTGAGATTTGATCTTGCTAACGGGTGGGAAAGTGTCAGAATCGTTTCTGGCGTTTTAAAGTTATTGTTTAAGGCTATGAAAGCCTCGCATATAACTGATAACTTATTTCCTTTTCTTACATTACTTTGGGTCGCAGGTATCTCGGAGCATTATACAGCCATTCTTAATATTATTCAAACTTTACTGTCATCTACAGAAAGTATTGATTTGTTATGTAGAACATGACGCTAATTAGTCAAGATCCCTTTGTATTACTTCACACTGTTGCTCATTAGCTTTGTTATCCTTAAATTTCAAGATCTTAAGATCTGAAACTCTGTTCTAAATTGAATGTAGAAATTATGAGGCCAAGCACTGTACCCTCTGGCACCCCACTTATTACAATCAGTCGAGGGTATTGCTTCACTTGTTGAAACCACACGTTACTGGCTGTCGGTGAGCCGGCTGTAAATCCATGTACATACTTCAACTTTAATTACACATATGATTTTGATTATTCACATAGTAAGTCTCGTGTGTGCTACTTTGTCGAATGCCTTTGAGAATGTATGTTACGTTTGAAGTCTCAGCGAATCCCATTTGTTATAGATGAAACCAAGATATTCTCATGAATATCAATTGCCTGACCTCCTTCAGATCTCAAGTGACCCGATTATCATAGCCAGTCGATTTGCTAAGGTTGATATCATCAAAGTACTCCTGTACTTAGCCATCAATTTGTCAGTTTTTCTTCATCCAATACCGGAAAAAAAAAGGACTTATGGTTGCTGTGTGAACGAATATTTTTCGATCGTAAACTTAGAGATGGCCTTTTGTGTGTATGCCTCATTGCTCATGTCACTGTATTCCGTTCCATTATTTATGTTTTCTTTGTCTAAAGTATTTGTTGAATTTCTTACGATAGTTTTCATTATATACTCAAATTCTTTTCTTATGTTTGTGGACCCTTTGTCTTTTTGTCTACACGTTCTCTGTATTCCATGAGTTCTCGGCGAATTGCATTGCTTAACGTCAGTTTGGAATTCTTGTATGTTTCTCGTGTCAAATGAATTCAGTTTTCTTTGTCATACAGGCTGGAATTAAGTTTACACCTGTTCTCTTCATCTTTCTCGGTATGTTCTCATTCTAAGTTATTTGTATTCAAGAACGTCTAGTTTTAAACTGCATTAACATCAAAAGGATCTTTTTTCATTACTGTTAATCATTTGGTGCCTCAATTTCTCATTCTGCCCATGTATAGTCTAAATTCGAAAATCTTTCGTCGTCATCTAAACCAATGATATTGTGATCACAGAATTATATCATGAACCTCTGAGTTTTGGAGGTCTATATACGGTACTAAAGTGAATGCCATTCTTGTTTCCATAGGTCATAGCATGGTACAGAAAACCACAAGGGTCTACATCTATCTTGTTTATCTTAACCATTGCAAGGTAATCGTCCACAGGAATTCAAACACCTCCTCCTGCTTTGTGTAAATGGTTCTCGGTGTACAGATTACATCCAGGTGTTGTTAACACAGTGAGCCAATGTTTGCTTTTTATCTATTCATGTCTCCAAAAGTGTAACTATATTTTTTTTTTTCGTGCAAGATCAAACGATACGAGTTCGTTCCTTTTTTTTTTTTCTATCCTATTCCTAGCGTTAGTTTACATTAAGCTCACTTTTCTTAACAGTTTGTGAGGGCTTTGAGAATTAATTGTCAGTGACCAAGTCATAAAGTTAAATCATGGGTGTGTGTGTGTGTGTGTGTGTGTGTGTGTGTGTGTGTGTAGTGAGGTGGGGGCACCCGTCTACCTAAGCGTGGTCAGTGACCTCTCGCTGACCTAATTGGCTCCATCCGTGCGGGCTCGTTTTACCTCCCCCCCCCCAACCCTTCACTTGACCTGGCTGCAGAGGAGTGAAAAATGCAGTCTACTTGGACTGGACAATGACCCATGTCTGGACTAACCCTGCTCCTTGCTGGATATGGCCGTGTTACTTGACTCCCCCCGCTACACTCATTCTTTGCTTTGGTTTCCATCTGAACTGGGCCCCTGAATATTTTCTCTCTGTACCTTACATATGCCAAATAATCTCCCGTAAAATTATGCCAAGCTGGACTTCCCCTATCTTACCTTCCTAAGACCCAATACTCATAGATATGTATGACCAATATATCAATCACTCGAGCAACAAAATGATTAACGCGAACCTCTCTCTGAAGTCCCAGCACAACCTGGTCGAAATACGTGCCTGGTAGAAACTGTATAAAGAATCCTTATTTTTTTGTCAATCGAGGCAGAAGTCTCGATACAGCTTCAATCAGGTATATTTTTGCCTTTTTTCCAACAGTGTATATATGAAAAAGCAGATATATAACAGCCACTTGGCCTCATGTGTTCAAAAAAAATTGAATACTTTGCGGAAGTGCTAATTTGGAATTCAATTTCCGTTTCTGTTCTGATCTATGGTGCTACTGTAGTGGTCAGTGTTGGTGACTATGAATTCAAGCATAGGCGAACTTTGGTGTGGCAGCCACAGCCAATACATATAAATTTATATATATATATATATATGTATATATATATATATATATATATATATATATATATATATATATATATATATATATATATATATATATATATATATATATGCTTTTTTTTTTTTTTTTTTACTTTGTCGCTGTCTCCCGCGTTTGCGAGGTAGCGCAAGGAAACAGACGAAAGAAATGGCCCAACCCCCCCATACACATGTATATACATACGTCCACACACGCAAATATACATACCTACACAGCTTTCCATGGTTTACCCCAGACGCTTCACATGCCTTGATTCAATCCACTGACAGCACGTCATCCCCGGTATACCACATCGCTCCAATTCACTCTATTCCTTGCCCTCCTTTCACCCTCCTGCATGTTCAGGCCCCGATCACGCAAAATCTTTTTCACTCCATCTTTCCACCTCCAATTTGGTCTCCCTCTTCTCCTCGTTCCCTCCACCTCCGACACATATATCCTCTTGGTCAATCTTTCCTCACTCATTCTCTCCATGTGCCCAAACCACTTCAAAACACCCTCTTCTGCTCTCTCAACCACGCTCTTTTTATTTCCACACATCTCTCTTACCCTTACGTTACTCACTCGATCAAACCACCTCACACCACACATTGTCCTCAAACATCTCATTTCCAGCACATCCATCCTCCTGCGCACAACTCTATCCATAGCCCACGCCTCGCAACCATACAACATTGTTGGAACCACTATTCCCTCAAACATACCCATTTTTGCTTTCCGAGATAATGTTCTCGACTTCCACACATTCTTCAAGGCCCCCAGAATTTTTGCCCCCTCCCCCACCCTATGATCCACTTCCGCTTCCATGGTTCCATCCGCTGCCAGATCCACTCCCAGATATCTAAAACACTTCACTTCCTCCAGTTTTTCTCCATTCAAACTCACCTCCCAATTGACTTGACCCTCAACCCTACTGTACCTAATAACCTTGCTCTTATTCACATTTACTCTTATATATATATATATATATATATATATATATATATATATATATATATATATACACAACGTATAACAGATGGCCAAGATTAGGATATTCCGTTTTCTATGCCGTCCCATTCACACACAAAAAAAGAATAGACGAGAGCATACGAATTTCAGCAGAAATAACGGTTATCAATTAACATCCAAATAAAAAATACATAACGCAATTAGGACAGAACTGAAAAGTTGAAAATCGCTCACTAAAACATGGCAAAACGTAGGTAACAGAGACAGGAAAAGAATGGAATTTCACAAGACACGAGAGGTAGACATAAAAAAGATATTCAAGTAGAAAACTCGAACATTAACCAGCTTGTACGTGGAAGGCGTGTTAATAACTGGACGGAGTGGTAGTAGAGATTGTCTCATGTTTTAGACGAAAGTCTACCTTTACGATGAACTAAGAAATAATTAAGGATATGCACGGTTTTTGATATTGTAAATGTTTGAGCCTATGTGTTCTTGTCTAACACAGCCTAACTTGGCCGGACAATTCCTACGGAATGGTTCCCATCTTCATAGATCTAAACACAAACTTCCAGTCGTTTCCACACGGACCAGTTACACAGCCCTGCTGGTGTGCCTCAATTGGATCAATACCTTCACACGTGACCCACTCAACCTTCTAAACTATTGAAAGGTATTGTGTCATTATCTGGCGCAACGATTCTTCAGTGTCACCTTGACAGCTTGGGTCATTTTTCACTTCGTTCTGCCGTCTCATACCTCCACATATCTCTTACAGTGTGAGCAATTAGGACATAGCTCTGTTCTGGAGGAGGTGGGAGGGTCACTGTCCATACATTTGGTTAGGTGGCAACATACATCGGGCTGGGTCAGAGACCTTTACATAGATGGTCGTTACCTTAGGGCAAGAAAAGAAAGTCTAAATCTTTGGATGTATGACTCTTTCCTTCAGGTACACCAACTCGTTACCCATGGCTTGGTAAAGGCCTGTACCTTAAGTAGGTTCCAACTCTTACCAAAGTCCGTGTCGTAACTGTGACCTCCCGGATACTCTACTGGTCCCTTTACCTCGACCATACTCGCCACATACGCACATACCTAGTTCTCAGCTTCACCAATACTACATACCTCATGAATTCTGTTGTTGTTCCACCTAATAATATGACCACCTCTACGATACCTTATATAACCTCTGAACCATCACCGCCACCTTCCATATAATTTGTTGTCTGTTGCACCAATACTGCCACCAACTCCAGCATATCTTGATGACCGTTGTGCCAGCATCATCATACCCTGATGCCTTAGCACCCGAGCCTAAACCACATTAGACATACTCAGGTGAATCTTACACCAACGCTACATGACATGTGCTATGATGATCCCAGAACCTGGTTCACTATCACTTCACCGCCATGACTACCACTTCCTCGCACCATCACCACTAGCACTACTTCCCTCCCAATATGCCCTGGTAGAATCACTCCTCCACCATACCAACCCATACAAATCATCATGTCCCCAGGAACGCAACCACGACCACTTATATGCTCTGTCATCTTGTCTATCAGCATTACTTCCACATACCCTACTGTGCCCTGCGTCACCACCTCCGTGTATCCTGTTTTCCTGCGTGTGAGCACAACCACCTCCCACATACCATGCTGGTTCCTGTATCGTTGCTGCCTTCACTACCTGCCACATACCATGTGATCTCGTCTCATGCACCACGTCTCATGCACCACATTTCCCACATAAACTGTCATCCTTGTGAGCAGCCACAGTCATTACCTACATAACTTGCTATTTCCCGTACCATCTTTGGTCACATGTCATGTTGCCCTTTGAACTATCACCACCTCCTCTGCTATTATATTGACATCCATCACCATTTTCAACGGCAAAGAAAACTCCCTTCGTTCCACCTTCAGATCTATAATTTATCCAGACTTAATTCCTGACTGACTCACGTTTGTGGTTTCCCTACATATCTAATCCTTTTAATCAGTGTAACTTATAATTACTCAACTGTTCGCACTAATGTTCCTAGAAATCACATCCTCGTTGCATCTAACACTCTGGACCAGTTTATATTTCCGACAGAACGTGTGGGCAACAACCGTTGTCTAACTGGTTGTGTGTGTGTGTGTGTGTGTGACTGTGTAGCCGGCTATATAAATTCGCAGAAACCGGACAAGTAACTGTTAGGGGAAAATATCAGGTAACGGTGTAAAAACCTCTATTCCAGACGGACGATAAGACCCCACCACTTCACTCAAAACAAGGGCGCTCCTACCTTCGCCCCCATACCACTCACCCTCATTACCCATCCCATCCACCTCAACCCAAAATCAAAGCCTTGGACTCCTTCACTGCTTCCATAGTGTAAGGGTTATGGATAAATATTGCGATACATATATACTGAACACATCTGACAAACTAGTATTGAATGAGAAATGGTAGTGTCTTACGCTGGTGTGTGGATGTTACCTCGGCAACAGATTACACCAATTTCACGACCTCCTGGCCAGTACCAGTTACCCCTCATCTGGTTACATAACCGCAATGATAAAAAAGAAAGCTCTCTCCGTGAACCCCTCTATGCATCCGTAACGCCAGCAGACCCAACGTAAACCTATATATACAAAGTCAACCCACTCCGACTCTAAAATGATCCGGCCACGGCCCTGAACCCTCAGTTACAAGGAAACTGTGAGGGAAGGTATGGATACTGTGAGGAAAGGTATGGATACTGTGAGGGAAGGTATGGATACTGTGAGGGAAGGTATGGATACTGTGAGGGAAGGTATGGATACTGTGAGGGAAGGTATGGATACTGTGAGGGAAGGTATGGATACTGTGAGGGAAGGTATGGATACTGTGAGGGAAGGTATGGATACTGTGAGGGAAGGTATGGATACTGTGAGGGAAGGTATGGATACTGTGAGGGAAGGTATGGATACTGTGAGGGAAGGTATGGATACTGTGAGGAAAGGTATGGATACTGCGAGGGAAGGTATGGATACTGTGAGGGAAGGTATGGATACTGTGAGGGAAGGTATGGATACTGTGAGGGAAGGTATGGATACTGTGAGGAAAGGTATGGATACTGTGAGGAAAGTATAGAAATTGGGAGCAAAGTGTAGATGAAGCTACGTTTTCGTTAGCCTTGTACTAGCATGTTTTCTTTGTTTAGGGCCAATGACGTAGCATACCTGGCTCCACCCACATGCGTATGTGTTTACTTTAAACAGCAACATTAACAGCAAAGCTTATTCGCCACCAATTGGCCCGAAATCCTCCGACATTTTTCCACCATTAATGAAGTATTAACGAATGAACAAGGTTGGAAATAAGAGAAGTCAATTACGTCAGCATCATAACGTACTTTTTCATCTTTATATAATCCACTGATGCAACACACGTAGACCACGGCCGTAGCAATAAACACAAGCTAATTTCTCTCTTCCTATCGAATTCCCCTTACCTTCTCCAATCGCCTTTTTTAATATGGTGGTTATTGGGGAAGAGATAGTTTGAAATGGTAGAGAAGACAGGTGTATAGTGCAAGTGTTTTTTCCACATCTGGGCGATTATCTGGACGAGTGTTTTTGATGCCTTATTCATAAACCCTCGGTAGACAGGGTGTGTGTGTGTGTGTACTAGTGTTGTATCTTTGGTTATATGAAGGAGATTCATGAAGCTGAGCTAAGCACTGTCCACTGTATACATCGATGTATGATTGGAGCCTCAGGGTCTTCTGTGGCTTCGAGGGAACCAAAGGTGTTCCATATTTATACTGTAGTCGAAATCTCCAATTTGCATGTAGTTTGTATCATCGTTGTCTTCAAGTCTATGTCACACCTTTTGGGCTATTTCTCTTTGGTATGAAGCGACTGGTTTAATCCAAATCTTTCGTACAGTTCTACGGTGTTTTCAATGTGGGGAATTTTTCATGTGTGACTAGTCTTGGAGCCTTATTCTGTATTCTGTGCAACTTCAGCATGCGTGATTTGGAGGCGAGGAACGTTGGTGTAAACGAGTAAATTAGGACAGGTATTATCACAGCCGTGACCATGTGTCATTTTTGGTTCTCTGGAAGGCATACAGTGACATACAAAGTATAGAAGACAACTAACATAGTGCAAAAACGTGGGTAGGTTACATTGATCGTTGGGCGGATGAGAAGTGTACACTTAAAGCATCAGGATAACAGCCAACTTATTGACATTAAATGATTTGTAGAATATATTGAGAGACTTTACATAACACTGATGGTAAAGCTTATCTGACTAGAGTGATATGGAGCACATCCATAGTTCGTGACGACCATCCCAAATTGATGTAACACTAAGGGAATGATGAATGAATTTTGAATACAAGGAGGCGAGACTAAGGGAGTTCAGACGGGCATCTTTAAGTAGGAGAGGAAGGTCAAGAGAGAAAGAGCAATGTGTGGACGTAGACTACACTGCAGAGGACGTAGAACGTGGGAGTGGGACTAGGTTGGTAATGTATGCACGGTGGAGGACAATGAAGCAGGGAGTCGTCACAACACGACTCTTGGTTAAAATAGGGAGCAAGGAAGAGGAGAAGGAGTTGTTGGCGCTGTTCAGCAGCACCGGATGGACTGCTGCTTTTACCTCCCGCAGTAGTTACAGGAGTGAAGGGGGGAATGATAGGAGATGGGGTTGGAGATTGGTAATTACAGGTTGGAAAGGGGCGAGGTGTTTGGTGGGGTACGAATTGGGTGATTTTGAGTAAAAAAAAAGGGGGGGCTGAAATGTGGGAGGGGGATGTAAGGGGAAAACGAGGGAGGGGCTGGCATGAGGAAGGAAGGGAGGAACAATGGAGGAAGAGGACTAATTAAATCAGAAACTTAGACAAGAACCCGTCTTACTTGCACATTAAGTATTCTTCATGGGTAGGGTAGAGCCATGGCACGAACCAAGGTAGCGATCACCTCCTCCAGGATTTCGATGTATACTTCGAGGTCAGCTCTCTTAATCATTACAAATGGATCCACCCCCACACGTTGCGTGTGACGCGGCAGTTTCTGAGGACATTGCAAATGTTCTGCCTGAAGTACGTTGTTTGATTTGATGGGCATCAGTGTAGGTGGCCGTGAATGATGAAGATTTTCTACTTTGACGAAATAACTTACCCAGATCCTCGCTCACGTAGCATTGTGTGGATCTGTGCCCGTGCATGCAAAGTCTCTTCCGGCTATTGTCTTTCTTATGCCAGGTGTTCTATAATGTACTCCAGCTTCATGAAGACTGTTTCGTACTGAAGAACCATAGACACAGGAGGTGTAGGTGATACTGGAAAGCTGGATCACTTTAAAAGGGATCCACAAGCTACCTCCACGAGTATTTGTTGGTCTTCTACAGGTTTTGGTTTTCCTGGATACACCTGGATTTGAATGACTGCGTAGATTCCCCTATTCGTCCCGTTTTCTATAATTGTAAACTGTAGCCTGCGTCACACGAAGTTCCCTCACTACGGAGTAATTCTTCCTCTGATGTTTAATATGGCGTGTAGTTGACCTAAAAAGGAGACCGTTGGTCTAAACCTGATGCTACTCCGTTATGTTCTGATAATGTGGCAATATTCTCCGTCAATACTTCAGTATTGGCGATTATAGATATAATCGAAACCGATTCGAGCACTATTTAGTCGAACGGCGGATTAAAACGAATATGCTTTGTGAGGTGAGGAGGGAGGTTATGCAGGTGGCAAGGTAATGAATGATTAAGTTTCATTTTCTAAACTGTAGTACTACCATTGGTGTGAATGACGCAAACATTGTGACCAGTGTGTATACAAGCCACTCGGCAGCCACCGTACGATAACTGCTGTGGAATACATTTTTTTTTTTAATCATAACAGCAACACTATTCATATATCAACCAAGTTTTGTCCCGCAGTTTTTTTTTTTTTCTTTTTACGGCTGATACTGTTAAACTATACACAATGTATTTTCGTCATTAAGATAAACTATAAATTACAATTATTCGGGCATAATTGGTATACAGAACCTAACGTTAACATTATTACCAACTGTCAGGTCTACGTCGACTTGCTCGGCCAACATTATCATGTGCATGAGCTGCCGGTCCCTGACTGTCATCGTCAGTCAATCAGTCATGACTGATGGTGTGGAACTCCGCTACAGACGCGTCGCTCACGTAAATTAAAACGTCGATCTGCTTTTTCCAGTAATGTCAGTAATCAAATTAATTTTTTCTCCTTCACTTTGTTGCCAATACTTGATGATTAGGTTGTCAGTCGAGTGACTTTGCCATCCCGGAAAAAAAAATCCCCCCCCCCCCCCGACGTATCGTTAGTGGTGAACTTCGTATGGCAGTTCAATAGCAGTCGTGGGGTTACGAAGATGGCGTCTGGCAATTACAGGAGCTACGATCGTACCAGCACCCTGGTGTATAGCCCACACGACCATTTAAGGAAATACATCTCAAGTTTCCTCAGCGTATCATTCTTTTCATCACATCTGTCAGGAGAAGTCTTATGATATCGTTGAGTTACCACCCTCTTTATCGTTTCATGGACACGAGTCTCCATATTCTATATTTTCAGCCATTTCTAGCCCGTTAGGGAGTAATTCGTTTGGTTCAAGGGTTACTAATAATGGGCAAAGCATTACCATACAATGAAGAACCATATCGTTTAGAAATATTAGCTAGATGAAGCACTACCACTTTCATCACTTCCATCAACTGAAGCATCAACTTCAGTATCATTTCCAAATGGCTGAAGAACGATCATATTCATATATTTTCAGCAGGTGAAATCTCAACGTATGTAGTTTTATGCAGATAAATTATTTGGTATTGTCTGCCACGACAACAGCAAAGGTCATTAGCGGTTCTTTTCCTGAAGGTGAAGCATCGTTACAGATAGCCATCTTCCCAGGAACTAGAACCAAACCTGTGTTACGCCCATTTCAGCCCGAGAGGTCACATGTCTATGACCAAGGTTGACCATCCGGTCTTTTGTCACAACCTTTATAACTCACTAGTCGACTGTTGGCTCGGGAGACCTGACGACACAGTCGTGATTTACACAATTTTACACGAGAAAGACAGACAACAGAAGGCCTGATTGGCCCAAGAGTGGGTTGTCTGAAGAAAAAAAAATGTTTAACTTGACAAGCCGTTTTTTTAAGCTATCACAGACTCCGCTGCATATTAACTTTCTACTGTCCCCGTTACTGCTGTCGTTTATACAATTTATCAATTTGCATCGAAAACTGTCTAGATTATAAACGTCCGTCCAGTGAGCATTTACCAAGTCGCCTGCAAGTGTCTCTAAACGTACGTCGTACCGACAAGACCCGCGGAGGAGCCAATGAGGTGTTGTTCCCCGGTGAACCAGAACCCCATCTGCCTGGCTGTGGCGTACGCTCCCGGACATGAAGACATGGCCCTACCCAGCGTGTCGTCTCTACAGGAAGAGAGAGAGAGAGAGAGAGAGAGAGAGAGAGAGAGAGAGAGAGAGAGAGAGAGAGAGAGAGACAAAAATAAAATTAATTTACTTATTTACAAATACATACAACGAGATCTTGCAAACGTGCAGAGCTAGTGCATGACACTGCAGGAAAATCTAGTTACAAGGACGTCATGCGAGTTACGAGTCACCATTCGTTATGTACGGGATGGATGGATTGCATGTTTTGTGGCTCGAATGCCAGCAAGTCACATGCAAGTGAGGCAGAAAGAAGTATTAATAGCAACCTGAGACACTGGAGTGAAACTTGACCGCCACCGAAGTGCTGGCTCAGAGAGAGAGAGAGAGAGAGAGAGAGAGAGAGAGAGAGAGAGAGAGAGAGAGAGAGAGTACAAAAATTTTAAACACTCTCTGTAAACTTAAGATAAACAGATACTTGTTTACGCATAGGCAATTTTAATTCATTACCGTTTTCTATACATAACATCAGAGATTGGCGTTATATAACCCTACTGATTCTGACACATAAATCTGGGAAGAAGACAAGGGCATCACGTGTCTTTTAGAGATATACGAAACATGCATGAATGAATCTGCATGACTGACGACTTCCATATACAAGGCAGCCATGGACGACAAGTCGAATCAGACTGTTAAGAGAAAAACGACCTTGTCCAAGTGTAAACTGTCATCTGATATCTTCAGGTCACTCTAAGCTTGTTACTGGTGACCTGAGCCCTCTCATCCACTTATTATTCCAAACCTACTGCTGGTAACCTGCCCTTGTCATCCAGTGGTCCTCCCAACACCTGCTGCTGATGGCCTGGTGACCTGAGCCTCTCATCCACTTATCATTCCAAACCTTCTGCCCTTGTCATCCAGTGATCCTCCCCACACCTGCTGCTAATGGCCTTCCTAGTCATCCACCAGGTACGCCACACACAATGGTGGTTACATTCTTGCAAGCATCACACGTAACCTCACAGCTTTGGTCTCCTTGCCATCCTACATGACCAGCCGACACCTGCTGAAGACGACTTGTTAACGTTATCCTTAAGGTATCTCCACCAGATGATGGTAACCTAACAGATGCGTACTTCCATACCTATTGTTGGTCACTTGTCACCTGTCATCCATGCGTTACCACACACCTGGTGATGGTACCTGTAAGCCACCATCCTCAGCTCTCCGTATATCTGCTGGTGGTGACCCGTCAGTTAACCTTCTGTATTAGGGTCAACCAGAATCTGTTTGCTGGTGTAACGCGCTGCCTGGTTTTCTTTGGTCATCCACACCAAACATCTGCTGCTGGTGACCTGCTACTGGATGTTTTCAGGTATCCCTCTACCTTGCTGCTTGTGACCCGTCAGCTGTGGCTGCAAACGTAACCACCGGCTTTCTCGAGCTTGCCATTTCTGCTGCTGCAGACCAACGCATACTGCACACACACACCTCTGTCGGATCCATATCCTTCAGTAGCCATTACTTCTTCGTCAACTATTCTGTCTAAACGATGGAGACTTAGGATTTTGAATGCGGCGGTCCTTGAAAAAGTGAATTTTCATTTCTACCCTTAAGAAAGCACATGACCAAACTCTGGGTGAGGGGTCTGATGTTGGTCTGTCTCTTATCCATAGCAGAAAGCTGTTGACGCAACAATAAGATTTTATCCTAGAGGGTTAAGTCAACGCGAGACAACAGCCGTACTAAAAAAGAAAAATAACTGAGCAAGGGTTGTCTTTCAGCCATGGGTAAAAAGGACGACCCAGTGAATCCAAGTGTCGGGTGGTTGGAGGAAATGATCAGAGTCTTTGACCTGAAATGTTGGTCATGACAATCAGATACGGTTTACCTGATACCTATGATGCAACCTCAGATAACGGTTGTAACTACAATCATGGGAACCTTGCGGTTGTTGCCCAACCAAAGGTAAATCCAATGATCAATCCACTTGATGGGGGGCGTATCTCTCAACTCGGCATGAAGGTTATAAAACCCAACTATGGTAAGACCATGTATGAAGGTGACGTAAGATTTTTGATATAGATTTATGCGTTATTCATAGAAATTAAAACGTGTGTGTAACCAATGCAGGACGTTTCGTAGAATAAAATGGAAGCCGAGGAGGTCTGATCATTAGTAGGATTAAGCGGGTTCTATAAATGTTTTGCAAATTATTTCGATATCATAACCTCACCTTTAAAAGAACTGCTCACGGGCTAACTCAAGCTTATGAAAGTTTCCCGACTGAGTGCAAGTAAGGATCATAGTCCAAGATTAAGTTTCCTACCAACGACGTTAGGTGAAGTCGATTCAGCACCTGAGGTTAAGAATGTCACCAAACTAACTATGGACTATAAACGATCCTTAATGATAAGATGCATAGTTAAGAACCATTACGATGCCAAGTAAGGGAAGAAACTTACCCTAGAGTTCATATGAAAATACCTTAAATAGAGGTCGTAACGCAGCTTTAGGTAAAGGCAAAGGCTTAGTCCTAAGTCAGAAACAAAAACTGGTCACATGTTAAGAGCAATGACATAACCAAAGAGTTCGATTGAGGGATGTGACCCAGCTCTATGTATGGCCCATATTCTCTTCACGAGGAAGGTTATGACCCAACTTCAAGTTGGGATTGTGACCTGACCAGGGTAAAAACTGTCTCAATCTTAAATAAAGTTTGTATTCTAGCATTAGGTAAGGTTTCTGAGCCAGCCCGACACACGGCGTCGCAAGAAAAATGTAAGGACTGTGACCCTCTTCCAGAAGAGGACCTCAGCCTACCTACTTACATATGAAGGGAGGAAAAAAAAGGAGTGAAAAATGACTCTGGCTGACAAGATGACACTGAAGGATCGTAGTGCCACATGACACATTGTTCCTCACTACTTGAGTGGGTCTTGGGTGAACTTATTGATCGTAAGAAGGAGACTAGCCAGCCAGGCTGCGTCCTGGTCACTGTGGAGACAACTGGAAGTTTGTGTGATATATAAAGACTTGAACCATATGACGGTATATTTCCAGGCAAACAAAACCCAGATAAACAAGAATGCTAAGGCTTAAGCATTTCTAAAGGAAATAATTGCTATATTCATACACGTTACATCAACTTCGTGGCGCACTTTCGTTTATCAGTCTAAAGCATCTTCATCAATCATTCCAGTCATTAAACATTCGGTCCATTGACCACTGGTCCAATCCCCCAGTTCTTCAATTAGAGAACATCACTTGCATGTCATCGTTTCATCTTTTCCTTCATTAATCTAATAATTCTCTTCCTCGAGTCAAACGCCGTGTGTGGTGTCCGATCTCAACCCATTTATTTATGTCTGCCGCCTTCACTTGCCACATAATTTCGCGAGCATCAGTGCAATGTTCAGTTGTTTCTTCATTGTGTTATTCTGTCTTTTGTTTATGTAGTTCTCCTGGGAGGATCTTTATATCTGCCGAGATCAGTCTGCTTTCATCTTCAGAGAAACTAGGCCTTAGATCCATAGATCAACTTAGGAAAGGAATTTAGAATAAGCTTTCACTCACGCCGGAGTAAAATGGTGTCACAACAAGCAATTACTGGTTGCGGAGTCGCTATTTTTTCGTCGTTTCATGTACGGCGGTGGATATAAGTCCCAAGGTATTTCTGACTGAAGCTGCAACAAGTCCCTTGACAATAGAAAAACTCCGTACACATATCCCACCACGTACATTTTTCGATCAGGCTACTTGTGCAGACACCTCAGGGAAAAGACTCATTGTTGTTTTTCTTGATAACTTACGATATATGATACGTATATCTTCAGTATCACAAGGAAATACAAAAGGGATGGCCCACTTTGGCCAAGTTTCAAACAAGATTTGTTTACCATACGATAGATAGACGTAGAAATAGATTTAGTAGAAAGATCATAATTCTGTAGCACCTTTGATAAGGCATATCCATCAACTCCTTCATACGCTTTATCCATTGGCATAACTCGTTACCAAGAAACATTTCTTTCTCTTACAACGTCTCTAAAAAAAAAAAATATAGAGTGAAAACACTTGGTTCATTTACGATCTAATCCTCATAAGACAATATGTTCTACTTTAATCAGCTGTTCTGCTCTTGATACCAACCGCTGAATCAACACTCGTATATCTTACCAAGAAAAATAATCAGACTGACACCGTTACTTTTATACAAGGACACTATACGTACATGCGCGTCGCCAAGTTCTCAGGCACCACTCCTTGGGCCTTAAACTTGTCGAACAGCCAGTTATACCATGAAAAAGACCATCAGACCCTCTCTCGATTCACAAATGCAATCCTACCCACTTACAATGCTCTCCAAATTTCATCTAGTGCAAGGTTTTCCCTATCCTTCCTCCCTCCCTCTTTCTCAAAGCAAGTTGTTTTTCTGTTTTTTCTTTGTAGAGCCATGTTTTGTTCGCTACGACTTTCTCACTCCACATCCCATTTCTCCCTGAACGCGCCATGTATACCACCTTGTCATCTATCTGTGAGCAATCCTCCAGAATGTCCATTCCATGTATTTCTAACGCCTTTTCCCCAGCGTCTCTCAACTCAGTTTTCTCCTTTGAAGCTGTATTTCTCCTCACACTTTTCACCCACATGGAAGCAATTTCCTATTTTCTATGGAGCTCATCAATACAATCTCTCTCTCTCTCTCTCTCTCTCTCTCTCTCTCTCTCTCTCTCTCTCTCTCTCTCTCTCTCTCTCTCTCTCTTTACGAGACACAAACGCTTCTTTGGCCGTTTCTGTCAATTTCCTCCATCAACCCTAGTGACCACATGGCATCTCTCTCGATCCCTGATCAACTCGTCCTGATCCCTCATAATGGTAGACATCTACAGAATACCACCGTTTCTTCCTGGTCAGACTCACTCGATCACCTCTCATCCTCCGGTCAATGACATGCACCTCTTTGTCGGTCTCTTTCCCACACTTCCTTTCCCCCTAGCGTCACCAGGCGACTCCAACAACACGACCATTACTCACCGAGAACGTCTCGAGAGATCGAAAACAACAAGCGGCACCAGCCACCATTTTGCGACACCAACCTCCCCCTTGTTGCAGCAAATCCTGTCACTATTGCCAGAACATTTTGAAAAAAAAAAAAAACATTCTTAGCAAATATCAACAGAAAATCATTCATATTTATGAATATAAACTTTTACATTACTACAGTGACATATATAGATTCCTTCTGGTACATTTCTTCTAGAATATGGCCAAGTAAGATAAACTTACGTAATTACTTATGCACTCCTGCTTTTACCAGTACACACATACGCTATACCTTCCACTAACACCACCAGCACATCACCACCACCACTGTCTCACACACACACACACACACAACATGTATTTCCTCTCCAACTCCTACGCTGTCGTTTCCAGTCTGTTTTACAGCCTTCACTTGTATGATTTGGAGGAAAACGAGTTCTTTACCCTTCACTTAAAATGAAAGATATTGGGAAAATGGTTTTCTGGCCAAGGCAATCCCAGCTTAGGCACGGTTGACGGGTAGAGTAGCAGCAGCCGCTGCTGGTCCAGTGCTTCCCTCTCCCGACCAGACCATTCCTGCAGAGAATTCTTCTCTGAGAAGCATTTGTGTGTTTCTAGTGCTTTTGAAATTCAGTTCTAGATACGCATTTTTTCCCTAATAAGTTAGGAATGAGCAGTAGAAGCCATCCATACAAGACTTTTTTTGAAACCTTTATATATATAGATGGTCATCTTCAAACTTATATGGTACTAGGAACACTTTCTGCGTAGTTGGCAAATGATAACCAGGATAGACAGACAATGGACACAAGAGGACACTGACCAGCAAGTACCAACGATGAACCTGAACAATGATGGCTCGTGGTAACTTCCAGTCGACCTGGGGAATGAGGACTAGTATGAAACGAGGTAGCTGCACTGAATCTGGAATGGCTATGGCTGAAAAGCATCTTTAGGGGTGGTGGACATTAGGTCGTCATGACCTGGAGGAAGAGGGACACAAATACGTACACTGGACTCGGAGGAATTAGTGTGCGAGCAACAGGTACTTCGAACGTGGATGTTGCTGTTCGAGCAGACAGTTACAAAAGACCTGGAGGATGACTGGTAGAAGAAACGATGGACCTGGAGCGTGTTTGCCTCCAAGTGACGCGGGAGGGGTAATAATAGTCTGCAGAGGGTAAAAGTCAGCAGGTATTTACGATAAATCTTGAAAAGGGATGGCCAACTCATATGAGCAATCGTCCTTGGAGGGTGGAAGCAAGCAGCAACATACAGTGGACATGGGGAGCTTGGGTAATGACCACCTGTTACGGACAATGGATCTGAAGGGTAAGTGCCAATAGGTGCGTACAATGATCTTCGTTACAGCCAGCAGGTACATACCTAAGAGTAGATCTTGAGGTGTAATTCCCAAGAGGTGAACCTTGAGGGTTGTGGATGGTGGCCAACATGTAACCAGATGCTTTTATGCTTCATGTTTTGTCCGTTGTCATTTGCTGTGGGTTAGAGATGAACACGTGTGGTCGTGGGCTGGTCTGGAGACGACTGCGAATAGAAAATGGAAAGAGTGCTTAATTTCTTTCATACTTGCCAGTACTTGAGACAATATTTTGCAAAAGGCAGTTATGCAGATGTTTATGAAGAACGAGTCGTGTGAGTTAAGTGTTGTCAAGTGTTATCGGAGTGATTGTAAGTATGTCAAGTTTGTGGACTGAAAGCAAGCTGTTCATGCATAGGTGAGGCAGAAAAATATGACAGCTGCATTGGCTTAGAAAGATTACCCGGGTAAAGGGAAAAGACTGGTAACAGAAGACTCATTGGACCATGTCTCAGGCATTTGTTTCTAGCTTACATATATTTCTGTTTATATGCCAAGTGAATGACGTAAGGATAGAAACCTAACAAGGCTCTCCCCATCCTACACTCCCTCCAGTAACAACAGCTGGTAGAAGCAAAAGGAAGAAAAGTCCATGTTTCTCAGAGGTAAGCCTGCATGGACTATAACAGGATAAAACTAAAATCATTCTATAGATTTCCACTACACTATCCTATCCTCTGCTGCACTAGAATGTTTTTAGACTGTGCCATGAGAAAAAATTAAGGTGTATCCTCTTTTTCTTACGTTCATATTGTAGATGACAATCAATGTAAGCTTTGTTTACCCGTACTTTTAAAATCATTTATTGTCGTTGCATTAACAACTTGTAACTAACTTATTCTACTGCTCACTGCCTCCATTTGTAAAGAATTTTTCTCCCATCGTTAATTCATCATTTTGTTTTAAAGTTTAATCAGTTGCAACTATTTTTATATTACAAAACGATTCCAGTGATTAACTTTATAGATTTTAACAACAATTTTTATAGCTTGCATTGGGACACCACGAAGTGTACGCTTCTTGTGGTGGGACAGCAAGCATAGTGTTCTAAAACATGAGCCCATTCCAAGCCCATGTCATGTCCATCGTACTGAACTTGGTGGAACCTTCGTAGACGTTAGGATGTTTGTGTGTCTGTAGGGTACCAGACGTGGGCCTGCTTATCGTATGTGACGACTTGTTCCGCAAGATGTAACAAAATAAAGCCAACAGATCTAATAAGGATAAATCTCACGACAGTGCCTCATGGTCCAAATATATGCACCTGCTGGATGCCCCCTCCTATCAGGTACCTTTTAGAATTAAAGCAACATCTTGATTGGCGATTGTACTTAGGGGCCGAACCATCATGATTTATGCATCGAACACAGTTGTATGTTACTGCATTTACCTCTCCTGGCTCCCCTGACTGGAAGGGTCCTGAATGACCGAGAGTCCATGACCATGTTCGAGGTGGGGTATATTTTTTTTCTTGTATACACAAAGTGAAAGCCCTGGCAGCTGTCGAATGGTGACAAGACGACCTATGTCGTAGAAGTTACGACTACCTGGTCTACTAGTAGAAACCACTTGCTCCTCAGGATCCTCCACCAAAAATGGAACAAGAGAGACGTCAGAGTTGTAATAGAGCTACGTCAGAGGTCAGTTTGCTCTTCCTCTTAAGCTCAACAGAAAAGAAGAAAAAATAAAAACTCGATGGTTACACAAGCTACATTTTTTCTTGTAACAAAAAGACGCTTCTCCACGTGAAGATGAGGAAAATCGAGCTTTAAGAAAGATGAGTGGTAGGGAGAGAGCCAGTTGACCAGTGTTAAGACTAAGGTCAGGCCGGTACCTCGCCAGAAAGCCTTCATATGATGTTTCAGGAAGACTTACGTTTTCTTTGAAGTAGTACTAGCTAAGCATTCATAGCTGACAGCAACAAGGACAAACTCTCAATTCTCTACCATTTGTTTAGGCCACCGAGGCTGGGTTAGTGGACATGGGTTGGCTGAGGAACGTATGCATGAGTGGCGCGACTCCGAAAATGACCTTTACGAACATGATGAGTGTGGCACGTAGTCTAGTACCACCAACCCTGCACAGTTTGAGTTCCCCGACAAAAGGTAAGGTGACCCCCATAAACTCCAGGCATAGCTAAGGATGGCATAGATAAAATTCTATCAGTGACGAGTTGCAACAACGACGAAGGTCCTGGTAGCAAAAAGAAACCTGGAGCCCAGGTAATCGCGGAGGTAAATCTACCATCTCCCTAAAGCCCACCTACTCATGGAAGCACAGCTGCAAGCTCCCTGGAGACCACGTATTCACGGAGGCCGTGCTCCCTGGAGCTCATGTACTCAGGGAGGTCTAGCCACAAGCTCAACAGGAAATAAGTGAAAAGATGGATAGCTCCAAGGGTTCTTCCAGCTTTCAACGGCAAGACAAATTCTTCTAGTAGAAGGTCTTTAGAAGTACAGACCTTTTGCTCCTCCAGCATGAGGGAAGCTTCAGAAAAATGTTAGTATCCTCCCATAATACTGTCTCACCCTCCCATCTCCGCAACCAAACCCTCCCATACCACCACCAACCCGACTCCGGTTACCACATCTCCCTCATCGCTGCCGCTCCCTCCCTGGCCACCACATCCTTCCTCACCACCACCACTCCCTCCCTGGCCACCACACCCGTCCTCACCAACACCAATTCCTCCCTCTCGGACTACATATCCCCTTTGGACACAGCCAATGTCTCCTTTACCCATCACATCCTCCCTGGCCACCACAACCCCCTTCCCTGGCCACCACACTCTCCCTCATCACCAACAACGGACCCACCTTTCCCCGTTACCACACCCTTCCTCACCTTCACCACTTCCACCCTCCCTGGTTACTACATCCTCATTCGTCCCATACCCTCCCTTACCAGTACCACTCCCTTCCTCCTCGGTTACCACACCACATCCTTTCTCCCATATTGCTTGCAGAACCCTTCCTCTCAATAATAAACATATCACCCAGAAGCCACCAATATCAGTCCTTCCAAGGAAATAGATTATCAGCAGAGATCAATGTGATTTATGAATTTACTTGTCAAGAAGCATTCTGTTCAACCACCACCCTCTCCTGACGTGTAACTATTCATATCCAACAAGGAATACCAAAGTCAAATGAAAAACTAACAAGAGACAAGCCTAACAAGAGTGTAGATTCAACAGAAATACTCCATGATATTGAAAACATGAGGCGTTTTTATATCACAGAAGCTCTGCTTTTTCGATTTAAGACTTGCGATCAACCTATAAAACACGAGAAGATCGTATACAACATGACATCCATCCAGGGAAGAGACGTTCAGAGAATTTACAACAGTTGTAAACCAGCCACATTCCCACATGTTAGAAGCGGCGATTGTCGTTCGAAGAGGATGTCCAGAAGAGTTCCTCCGTGTAGCCATCACAATATTAGGTGTTGCCTCCTCTCTCTGGTCGTGTAGAGGAAGCAGCCTAAGCTCTAAGTAGTCAGGGTCAGTTTATCTCGACAGATCCTAAATTGGTTTGGCAAGTGTGCATTGTACTACATCAGGAGGTTTTGCTTCTGAGGCGGTAACATTAGGTTGTCTTAGGAATCTTATGAAAAAAAAAAATGTCCCTAATAAGAGAATTATACATTTTTAGGAAGGCTGGGACATTCGCCCCAAGGTCTTTCCTACCACGAAAATTAATGTGAACAAACTGCCGAAAACAGACGTCAAAGTTACTAAACATCCAACTAATTAGTTCCTCGTACTGATCACCTGCACACCCAAGCATCTGTTACAGGTTACACACTGCAAAAACGAACCTTTCAGTGACTAACATTCTTGTGTTATTAGATGTAGGGCCATTTGCATTTCCTCGCTGCATTACTACATCTGAATAAACAGTCAGTAGGACTCCTCATGATCTTGGTACATTTACAGTTACATGCTTGAAGCTACTGGGATAGAGATGAGAACCATTCCCTGAGGAACTCCCCAGACAGTGTCTCTGACGTGTGAATTGTCTCCTTGATACTGAACTTTCTCCTTTCGGTGAGACAGGACAGTACTCTACGTAATGGCTTGTCTTTCAGCACAAAGTCAGCGAGGATGGTATCAAGCTGAGCCATGTCAAAGGCCCTCTAGTTAAAATAAAGACAAACAACTTTGACGGTACGTGACAGTACGTGACGGTACGTGACAGTAACAGAATAAGCTGTACTCTTCCCAGCAGTAGACACATCAATATCAGGGTAAGGCGCTCTTATTACAGTGGAGGCAAAGAAAAAGAAATGATCCTTTCTATTATCTTGCAAGACAGATGAGAAGAGGCTGATGGGGTGGTAAGTATCGAAAACAAGGAACTTTGTGAAAGGGATTCTAAAATCAATTTCCTATCTATCAAGAAAGGCCTCACTCATTTAAGAATGAATAAGTTTACAAAAGGCTCCTTCAGGATGGCGCAGACATACAGGTTGGAGTCACTCGCACCATTGTCTCCAGGAGAGCGTGCTTCCCGGTTGTCCTGACAAGGTTCAGTTCTTCCTAAAGTAAAAGAGCATCGACTGGTGCCTTCCTATCAAGCGCCTGCCTAGAGAACAGCATCACGCGACTCTGCAACCCGCTGATAAACCCGTTGATGAAGGCTGGTAGGTCAAAGGGGATGTGAAGCAGCTTTAACCCAATCATCTATGGGGAGGCAGCAAGACACCGCCCAGAGTCCAGAAGCTCCGGCTGCCTAGGCAGTGAGCCACGAATAACATTAATCTTCCTCCAGTCCTTCTCAGGGAAATAATCGAAGGAGAACAAACCAACCAGCTTAATGGAACCAGTGCTCGTTCTTAATCTTCCTTCATTCCTTCGTAACAAACTTTCACAAGATTTCGAATCCTTCCTAGTCCCTAGAGGTCTGTAGGTTATTTCATCCCGATACTAGTTTTCCAAAGACATCTGAACTCAGGTGGATGATCCCAGCCAGTTGTTGCCAGATCTCAGGACAAGAGAGACGGGGGCACAACATATGAAGGTCACTGGAGGACTGTAGCACCACAGATCACTGGAGGACTGTAGCACCACAGATCACCGAAGATAACTCAACCGCAGAAATTATGTCCAGGATCAGATACCGAAATGCACATGTAACGAAAATTAAGAACTACCAGGTACTAACATACTTAGATCAAGTTAACTTAAGCAAGTCATATGCCCCGAGCAGCCTAGCACAGAAAGACTCAAAGATCACACGGCAGTTGACCATTTCCGTAAATACAGTATCTCGTAAACGACCAATCGAAGGTAAAGTGCCAGAAGATTGGAGATTGAGAAAGGTTATTCATATACATATAAAATGAGAAAAAAAATTCTTTGAAATATTGACGAATCAAAGTATGTTCATGCAAAGTCTATTGAAACATACAAAAACGAACACAAATTTGTCTTCATCAATTTGGGCATTTATTAAATGCTAACCCCAGACAAAAATATATGCATGTGTACACCAAGTCTTTTCTCTCTTTCTCGATATGAAGGTGGCTTTACCAATTGACACGTAAACAGAGAATAAAGTAAAGAATGCCAGAGTTTAGTGTAGTGTAGAAGACGTATTTCAATATGGCGTATAGACAGCATAGACGATATTCATGAGGTGGCATTTTCATTCTTGCTCCTAAAATTTCATACTTGCTTTACTCCACTGCAAAGCAACTTTTATCTTACTTCATTCTTTTTTTTCTGTTTGCTATTTTTGCCGGATGGATAGAAGAAGGGGAGCCTTTCTTTTCTATCAAGTATAGTTTTAGTGAATATCCGAGGAACGACACAAAATTATGGGAAACACCGCGTAAAGGCAACGACATTGCTGGCGCTTCGAAGATTAATCTATAATATGAACCCAGAGGCGTAGGGGAAACTGGTCGTAGGACAGACTAATTCGCCATAACATGATTAACAGGCGTCAGGCGTAGATGTCTAGGCGCTACTATCATGGCAGGTAGATCATCAGATGTGGAGGAGGAACTGTTTCTCTCGCCACTACATGGGAGTCGGACTTGAAGAGTGACAATGTTCAGGTCGCATAAAGGAGAAGAAAGTGATATGTAAAGTTTCAGACGGAGATCAAGGACGGTATAGACATGAGCGAAGGCGAAGTGTAAGTGAGCTGAGGACCAGACGAGGTATGTACAGGGAGAATATGTACAAAGGAGACTTGAGAACGCGGAGGAAGCTAGCTATTCAGCCAGAATCTTCTGATGGTTTTCAGATACTCAAAGTTCGGGATATATAGTAAGACACTCTGGGCAGGACACAGCCTGTTAAACTGACAGTATCTAGAGCGTCTGTCAACAAGGTTTTCCCAGGTTCGTGACGAAATAACATGGCGTGTCTGTCTGTCCTGAAGGAAGGGTTTGAAGCTTCGAGCTTGCGAGATAAACCCACATTATATTACAATATTTCCAGGTTACAGTTATCATTATATCACCAATAATGTTTTGTATTTTGTATAATGTACCCGTCTTGCACTGATGGAAGTACACTTCCCTGTTAGTATGATGTTTGAAGCAATTTCTGTTTTGGTTGCGACCGAGGATGGTTCGACTTGGTCGTTTCGGGTCGGAAGTAATGTGGTAGCAGTCTTTAACCTACGCCACGCAGTCGGAGTGATGCCATTATAGGATCAATCACACATTTATATTTTTTTCTGATTTATCTATTCATTCTTTTAGGAGAGATATTTAGGAATGATGATTTCAGTCATACTTTAAATAGGGTTGCAGGCCTAATGACCTTCCTCATAGGTCGATGGCCGTAAAACCCAACGAACAACAAGGAGTGAGTGGTGAGGTTTCTCCCGTTGGTCAACTCTTCTCTCTGAGCAAGTTGGTTGTGTTGCTGTATTTATGGAGATTTAGTGTACTGTTTTAGCTTCATTACTTCTAATCATCGTGTTTTCTATTTTACAGTATTTTGTGTATATGATGTATATAGATTGCTGTATGATTTATAGTTAATTGGTTTGCTGGTCATTTTGGATAATATGCTGTCAGAATATTCACATGTTTATTCCAAGCAATTCTTGGCGATTCTACACCAGTAAGGAAGCCTTCTTAATGTACCTAGATAAAAGCAACTATTAGGTATATTTGAGATTTCTCTAAATCACTTAGGATCAAGCCCAAGGGTTGTAAAGAAAACGGCAGAATCTTACGTACCGGAATTTCAGTATACGTCTCAACACTTTTCATGAAGTGGTGGTAGCGCGGCTAAAACGGAGAACGTTTTTAATGCAACCGATTTCGTGAGTCTTTTGTGCTATTTTCCCTTCCACCAAGATAGCGGTGAGAGTTTGAGATGGTGGTCCTCCATGCCATATCCATGTGTAAATAGAATTCGACACCAGCTCCATATTCCAGTATCCCTACCCTCACCATGTATAATAAATATCTGATACTTTGTTCCACCTTCATGTAAAACAACCTTCTGCTACGTCTACATTCCTAATCAACCTCCAAATATACACATATACACCAAAAATGGCAACATGCATGGTCAGTAATTTAGCGCGTTACACTAACAAAGACTGACGTGACTAGCTGGTGATAGCGAGTCTGAAGACGTGTCATTATATGTGGTTAATATGTGAGCATGTGGTGGAGGTCCACACTTCCGTGTGTTGCCAAACGTGGTTGATCTTTTACCTGGTGCAAGCAACGCTACGGGTGGTGTCTGTGGTGTTCGTAGACGTTAAGATCCGCTGTGTTTAGTCCTCGCCAGACGGTTGGTCGGCTGTCAGGGTCACAAAAGCCGTCAACGACAGGAGACATCCACGAGAGGAAAGATCTTGAAACACCACCTGGTGTTAAGGATAACTCTTACGAACATACATACCCTCACCAAGATTAACTTGCAGCGGTAACCCGCTAAAGTTGCACAGCTGACCAACTGCGTTTACCTCTCCCGCGTCACTGAGTTTAATAAGATGGTGTAAATCTAATTTCAAAGGCTTACTACGTGCACCTTTTGATGGTCACACAACTTTACAAACAATTGCCTTTATGTATCTCGCATGAGGTGGCGTCTAGTAGAGGTGTCTTTTTTTTTTCAACTTGGATTTCCAGGTGAGGTGTAGCTAGCGCATGCGTCCTCTCGCACCCATGCTTGCCATGTACACGCACTGGATCGTCGTCCATCATTAAAGGGAGCCAATCTCATGTTTTGTGGGTAAATAAGTGTTCCAGTCCGCTGTCTTATCATAATGTCTGCTTGATGAATGTGGCGAATTCGCTTAAATATGCACTGATTAGTTCAGTTGATTTATACATCGCGTCACGCACGCTACTGTTTCGTAATGTATCCACTGGCGAACAAAAATTTCATACCGAGGATGATGTACTATCTCCTTATTCTACAACTAAAACGCTATAATGTTAACTGTTCCTTCCTGATACACGCTATGCATTTTGAATCGCATAGGTAAAAGGGCAACAAAAGATCGGATCACTGAACTGCCACCGAGCTTTGTGAAGACCAGATGATTTTCGGTAATTGGAGTTGCAAATTTGTCACCAATGACCACAAAGTTTGTATACCTGTTCGCAGTCGACGCAAATAAACCCAGCTACACGATCATTATGATATCGTCCAAACATATGCTATAACCCTGGAAAAGCAATTTAGATTTTCAAATAAAAGAGAAAAACTATGACATTTTCAAGATGAAATTTCCCCAAGGCAGCGTTACATGTGCACAAGTCTATAGGTTTCATTACCGTGCGTTCTATTTCGTTAACGTTGATGTTAAATCAATAGGAGAAATATACAGGAAAACTTATGAATGACACTTGCTTCTACCATCTTACAATTATGGGTGTATGGAACATAGTGCAACGGGTAAAGAATGAGAAGAGAAGTCCGGACATCGACTGCAATTTTAATTAAGGATTCCCAATTAGAAATGAGTGATGCAGGAAACGCTAACTACTGTGCAATGTAAAACAGGGGACAAACACAATGTCTGGATGGTGAAAGAAGTTAATTGGAAGATGTGTATAGACACACTAAGGGGAATACAGTATATCAGACTGCTGATAGCAAAGGTAGAAATAATTATAGAGGTTGGCAGTTAAAAAGAAAGGTGGTCAGATATACCTTAAGACAGGAACACAACCCCAGCACCGCTCACCATCCAGTGCGACCTGACGAACGGGAGTAGAAGACTTGCCCTGCCGAGACGTCCACTTCCCGTCACGTCAAAACACCTTCGGGAACTGATACCCAACATGGTAGCTTTGGGTGGACGACCAAATCCCGTCTACCACGAAAGCACAGGGAGGAAACACCTCCGCCATCCCCGAGGTGCCGACACCAGATGGACAAGGCAGGCGACCGACTATTAACCGCCTTCTCCGGCCATTCATCAGCTGACGGTTAATCCGCCATTAGCAATACCCAGCAATGTCGCAATGTCACATACTTTCCGGATAATAATCCAGCTGGGTGCACTACTTTGGTCCGCGGAGGGCAGTGTTCGAGGCCTTTATGAATTATAATCGGCGAATTGATAAAACAGGTGTGTGCGACAGTGTTCATTCTTTTAAACTCAAAATTGACTATGGTAGATGGTATTCGTTATACTGCCTACATATTTGGCCAATCAAATAATTCTGACAACTGCTTCCTCTGTGTGTCATGTTTTATACGAAATCGGACACGCTGTGGACCGGTAGGTTGCCAGGGCACGATAATGAAACCTTCAGACTTGCGCCGCGACTATAGTACTTTGACCCTACCCTCTGTAATAATGAAGGCAGTACCACATTGCCTTCTGTTTTGACATTAGAATAATTTAAGGTATTGCTCTTTACAGAGAAAACTCTTCCATATACATTAATTGTTTGAATTATACACGCAAACATTTCGTTTTTCATGTTCAAAAGTGTAAACCAAAGTATACTAGTTTCCCATCCATACTTTCATACCAAGTAGATGAGTTTTGCATGAATAAGCAATACAAAAAAGGCTAGTGTTATTTATATAAACCACTCCACTTGACCCCTCCTCTCCCCTACCCCATAAATCACTTTCCCTTACAACGGCTACTGCCAGACAAAGCGGACAGTGGTTGGTCTGTACGATTGGTGTTGGACGGCGGGATTCAAGTGTGATGTTGGGATGTGGGTAACATTAAGTAATGGCACCTGATAAGGTGGATAGTCACCACGAAACATGTCGTGCCACATGTATAGAAAAATTAAATAAGATTGTATGAACTACTGAAGTGCGATTTCAACTTCATATATATATATATATATATATATATATATATATATATATATATATATATATATATATATATATATATATGAGCAGTTCTTGCAAACATGGCCATGTTTTATGAAACTGCCTAAAAGTAATTTTGCCTATTTTCATCTTGGTTTATAATTTCATATTGGTATTTGTAGCATGTACAGTTGCCTCCGTTGGTTTCGAAGTTGCTCTTTCATCACAACAGCCTCTACTGCAATGTGTCAGACCGAAAACCAAGTAGGTTTCTGTGTAAGGAAAAGGACATTGATGTAGCAACGCGTCGTTTTCGAGAACATGGTGTGGTTTTCCTTTGTGCGAAGCCTCAGGACCTTCAACCTTCTTCTTGCCACTGATCCAGCTGATGGACCATCCTCTTTCGAACCACTGTGAGAGCTGCTATTACGCACACATGTGTTATTGATCGTCCTGCATCACAATATTGCCAGACTCCCTACCTCCCTCCTGAAATTGTACTACCTATCACAGATTAGGGAACGATTTGATAGTCGCCCGCTCAATCACACTAACGGCTCTTTCGACACGCTAATATCTTCCACGAGTGCGAGAATATATGTATATCACGGTCACCTTACGTTCACTTAAGCTGAACTTGTTTATACCACTGCATCCCTTGCAGCTCTGTCAGATCCCCAAGGGCGTAATCATACCACAGATATCTATTCTTCTCTGTTGTGACCCGCGGGCGGCCCTCCTGAATGTCGACTGCATGGAAATGGTCCGAATAAAACACTCGTCGAACGGTCCACGGTGAGGTCGAGTGTACAGGTAAATGGCAGATTTGTAGTCTTTCTTAAAATCGAGGTCCATGCTAGTGTGGTGCTCCTTGGACTGAACTTCCCCGATGATCTGGATGTCGAAAATAAGTAACTTCGTCTTTCACTGAGAATCGAGAAACCCGTACCGCTCCTTGCATGAGGAACCATTGGATGATGAGATAAACCTGGGCTGGTATAAGTGGATGAAGACCGAGAGCTCCTCCGTTACAAATAAGGGGAAGGTCCTCGACAAAAGAGACGTCATTGCTGCCCAGATGATTTCACGGGATAGAAATGTCCCTGGGAGATGGACCCCACTCTCATCCACCTCCACTCACCCCTACCTTAAATATTGGTTCCTGCTTAAGAACAACCTCTTGAATTATAGTCTTTACCCGCCCTCAAATTGAATGGCTGGAGACGGCCTGAGAGTGAACAAGTTGAGCATCACCTGGCAGGAAATTCCCTTCTACTAGCGACCGTTTAACACAGGCTTTGACGATGATGAATAACGATGATGTACCTGCCTGTTCCTCTTTTCTAAACCTTTCGGGAGTTCTCTATAGTTGACAGTACTTTTGTTTGTCAGTGACGTCATCTGCAAATGGTACTATTCGACTATGATACGTAGTTCTCATTCGGGACTTGAGTGAAAATTGTAAACCTAAACTTAAGATCTCTTAGTTTGGATAGGAGTGACATGATCATTTGCTCAGTACTAAGAGTCTCAGCAGCTGCTATTTGGGAGAGAGAGAGAGAGAGAGAGAGAGAGAGAGAGAGAGAGAGAGAGAGAGAGAGAGAGCTGCTATGGTGTGCCGCCGTGATAGCCACATAGACAGGCTTATCTGCTTCTGCTGAAAATCCTGCACTACAACCATCATACGTATTGTACCATAAGGAACTCCTTCGTTTACCCAGAGGTCTCTTACCATTGTATGGTCTCCAACATCATCACTCAAGTAGGTGGGTGGAGGTAGCAGATTGTATGGATGCTCGACTGCACGAGTTATACCTTCCTTGGTTCCCGCGCGGCCTCGCCAAACACTTGGGCACGTATACAGAGAACCGTCCGGATTCATTTGGAACATGGACGCATTCACCTTATAACGACCCCACCCGGACAAACCCGCAACTATACAAGAGGCTTGCTTGGCCTCTCTCGCACCTTTAATATCCACTCTAGGTAATGAGATCAGTAGAGCCTAGAGGAACACGCCAGGTATCTCCATGTCTTACCCAACAAGCCTTGTAACTCACTCATATGTTGTCCGCTACTTGAAGTTTCCTGGTGGGGGCAGTGGAGGGCGAGACTTGAGGCAGTGTATACGATATAGAGAGGTGGTGGCGGGCGGAGGGAGGTAAAAAGTGAGTTGTCTCCTTCCATCCAAGCAACCAAGTCCTCCTCCCAAGAGAATATGATGTATGGCGATATAGCGTGTTTGGCGGTCACATAATTCTTGGTTTTTAACACGATGCAAAAGCTGTAGCTCCCTATAGGATTTGCTGAACGTGGCTCAAGCTCGATACATGAAAAAGGGTGGCAACAGAAGAAACTCGTTAAGATGGGTATTAGCCAAATACCTTTTAGGGTTCTCTTATTACCAAACTCGACCAGAGAGAGAGAGAGAGAGAGAGAGGAGTAGAACTCTTGTGAACGTCCATCCCTCTGTTAAAAGAATCTTCTTGGCTGAATATCTATTCATAGCAATTGTTTACTTGGGACTGTTTATTTCAGATGATATTCACATTCATCACATATAGATGATAACTTTCTATTCGAAAAGTGGAGAGTAATCATCTTGTAGACTCTGAGCATAAAAAACCTTTTTGTCTCCCATCCTACTAAAGTTGTGGATAAAATAATGGCAACTGTGTATGGGAGTCAATCATCGTACGTCTGGCAACTTCCTCGGTGTGTCTATGGTCAGGACAACTCATTATACAAGAGGCATATTCTTTTTCATTATTTTTTATTTTTACCCCAAGACCTCTTTCAGAAAGGGTCGTGGGGGGAGATCACCCCCGGGACCATAGCTACACAGGGGCTTCCGGAGCTCCAAGGTTGCTGCGCTCAATAGCAGGGAATAGGTGGTGGTCTCCTGTGTGGCGAGATGTTCTTTAATGACACTGTACACTGACCCGTCAACTAACGATGACACAGCCTCGCTCAAGTACTTAACTTTCATTCGCAGGATCGCCTTCAGCAGGTGAAATCCGGTGGCAACATTATATAACATACAAACCTCCAACTGCCAGGATCGAACCCGGGACCCCTATGCAAGAGGCAAGAATGCTAACCGCTAGGCTATGGGCCATTTGGCGTCCTAGCTTCGTCTCTCGATGTATATCGACTGACTTATATTTCTTTCTTGTGTCTTCCCTGATGTGAATATTACACGAAAGTGCACTTGGGAACTTATCGTATTTCATTCTTCCCTTGGACTCATAGGGATATCTTCATCACGCGCAAAATTGTGATCCTTTCCAATATATATATATATATATATATATATATATATATATATATATATATATATATATATATATATATATATATGCGTCTAGGCAGGAAATCTCTCAAACATGTGTCATTGAATATGTATTCTTATTCATAATCAGTTAATTTCGTGCTGATTTTCTCAACCCTCTAACGAATCTCTCATATTGCTCAGGTAAATTTGTAAGTTATTTCACAGCAGGGGTAGAACCAAACTCAAGTGGAAACCAGTAGACTACTGGCTTCTACTTGTTTCGTTCTACCCCTGCTATGAGCTTTAGCCAGCTTATCAGTAATCTACCTAAGCAGTCTTAAGATAATCGCTAGACAAGCTGAGAACATCAGCTGAATTAGCATATATATATATATATATATATGATAGTGTCGATCGCACTAGTCCATGATAATTTCATGTAGGATTAACCGCACGTAACGATACACTACACGTTTCACCGAAGAAATCCGCCTCATCAGGCGTAAACAATTTACAGTTTCAACTCCTAACACAAGCGCGCAGACGTGTACACCTTCTTACCGCTATGTCAGAGCAGAAACTATGTCCTGACGGTAAAAGGGAAAATTCACGTATGGTTTGGGGGACTATGAGCCAATGGTTGGCCATCACATGCAAGGCATGTAAAGATGTAAACATCAGCCAAATAGGTAAAGCAGAAACCGAGAGATGCTACTGGCACCGTCATTCAGTACGCGGAGGTGAGCACAGTAACGCTATTGCTAAGCATTGGCGGGAAAAATGATCACCCATGTAGACCTTGATAACCAAGTCACATTGTACCCCATCATCGGATTATGCTACTCGTAATGCCATTGTCATAATTGCTGATGCTGGTGGCTTCAACATACCACCAGGTAACTTTAAAGCATATTCCATTATCAACCAAACCATTATGATAGAATGATCACGACAAGGTAGTTTAGGAGTATTCGAGCTCGCGTCTAATTACCCAAGCCACACTTAACCACAACCCACCATCCCACTTTCCGTTTTACGGCCAGGATACTCTGTCTGCTCTGGCATGGCGGGAAGAAGGTGGACAGGTCTGTGTGCTTGTGTTGGGAGGTGAAATATTCTATAACTTTTTTCACGAGACGAATTTCTTTCGAGAAATATATGTATCATAAGGTTTCAGTAAACTAAATTATCTGAACTTCTACTGAAGTGCGGTTACCCCTTTCATATATATATATATATATATATATATATATATATATATATATATATATATATATATATATATATATATTAAGCAAATGTTTGCTTGGTGTGGTTAAACAATGGGAAAGTCATCATCTTTCCTCATGCGCTGTACTCCAGGCGTTAACTGTAAGCATTTCGCTGTTGTGCTAAAGGCAGAAGGGAAGGCAACTCAGGTAACAATATAGACAGTAGTGCTCTTGAGAGGCATCGAAGTGGGAGGTGCGCTAACTCCAGCCAGCAAGCTTGATCCCTCTCTCCCCTCCTCTTCTTCTTCTAAGAGGGTCTTGTTTCACAGACACCACCTGAGGACCGCTTCCTTGACTGTTATCTTCCTGTAAGCAACAGTTATTATCAGTTATATTATAGTCGAACGTAGTGGTGGCAGGTGTTATTACTGAGTGGCGAGGGTGGAACGGTAAGGCCAGAGGGTTAGAACGAGGTAAGAAAGACAATAAAGTGTGTGGTGCCCTGCGTGGAGTGAGGGAGGGTTGAAGCGTGGAGTGAGGGAGGGTTGAAGCGTGGAGTGGGGAGGGTTGAAGGGTAGAGTGAGGGAGGGTTGAAGCGTGGAGTGAGGGAGGGTTGAAGCGTGGAGTGAGGGAGGGTTGAAGCGTGGAGTGGGGGAGGGTTGAAGCGTGGAGTGAGGGAGGGTTGATGGGTAGAGTGGGGGAGGATTGAAGCGTGGAGTGGGAGAGGTTGAAGGGTGGGGTGAGGGAGGGTTGAAGCGTGGAGTGGGGGAGGGTTGAAGAGGGAGTCCTGTGAACCTCGCTTCTGCCAGTTTTATTCTGTGGTCGGAAAGTGGAGTGCGGGGTTTGGAGAGAAAATCTCATTCCAGACACACCACACAAATATAGAAGAGACGATGATGGGTAGTGGCGGAATAGTAGGTGAACATGAGAGGTTTATCGTGCCGACACTAAACATGAACTCAGGACAATGGTCATTCAAAATTCCTTCCGTCGATTGAAGAGTGGATCACCAAACCACCCAGACGACAGTTCGTTCGGTACTCCGCGTGGTGGGATTACGAGCCTGAACGACTGCGATCAAGAGGTCATTGGTGGTCAGAGAGAGAGAGAGAGAGAGAGAGAGAGAGAGAGAGAGCATGACCAGGCAGGAGGGCAGTGTTAGCTGCCGCTGAGTGAGTGAGCTGGGACGTGCAGTCCATTGTTAGCTGACTGGCAGAGGAGGCCCCATGTCGTGTTCATCCAGTACGACGTAGCGTACCACACGTGGTTGGCTCACACACCCCTTGTCTTCTGGCCACTCTTAAGTCAGCATCAGGTTCCCGTGCGGGGATATGAAGTGTGTCGTCATTTCCACGCAAATGACAGTGGCAGTGACTTGAGGAAAAAGCCGTCCTCAGCAGGCTGGCCCGCCCGCCGGGATAGTTGGCCTCGTTACCGTGCTCAAGTGGGAATACTATTGGTTTCAGACTCTCCTTCTGTGATTACCATTTGTGTGCTAAGGGAATCGAATTTTACGCGCCTTTACTCCTACGTGTATACACACACACACACACACACACACACACACATCAGCCTGGGCCAGGTATCCAACTATCGACCAGCTCGAAGAGGGGGATGAACACTCAGGTTGGGTGTAGGCCGAATGCCACGCAAAGGATTCAAACTAATGTGGGCCCGATCTTGGTCTGGCCCGGGCTGACCAATGGTCAGCAACTCTAATCACTACACCATGGAAGCCCTGTAACCTCCTTAAATAGAAATACATGATCTCTGTGTTTGCCAGTAGAACCCTCATGGCTTTTCGGGAACTCCAGTAATCAATTGTATTCAGTTTATCTGTCGATTTATCACTCGTGTAGTTATATCTAGTAAATAAACCCATATTCATCATCAGACATTCTCAAGTCGCGTTGTTCTAAGAATTAATAAAACTTAGCATCTGTTTTTTTTATGCTCTGTACAATGAATTACATGCGTCTGTCCAGTTATTTTCTTCCTTTCATCCTCCTGATATCAATTAATTGCAATGATTTTGACTGACAAATGGGTCAGTTCTGATTTGTGATTCTATATAATGACGATTTATGAGTTGGGCTATACCTACCAGTAATAATGTGTCGTGTCTGTTTTGTCTCTCCAATAACTATTTCCATTTTCCTTACCTTCCTGATTTGAGTAGTTCCAAGTTTTGATTAGCCAATATTCAGTTATGATTGCTCACTTCATATGATGTAAATTTCCTATAAACGACGTGTGACTCATAATGCTTCGGCTCATGAACTGTATGCTAGATGCAGGTTAGCGAGGTAGGGGTTCTGATAGCCCATGGGAAGGGATTCTCATAGCCCACGGTTGTAAGTAGTCTTAAGCACGACACTCCACCATGATTGTCATCTCTTGTGTGTGTGTGTGTGTGTGTATGGTATGTGTGACTAATAGCATTCTGCCAACCAAAATCACGGGCTCTAAAACAGTATAACATCTAAGGTATCGGAGTTGGCTCAAAGGGAAATTTCTATCAGTGTACTATAATTCATCAAATAATCTCTTGTAAAGTTATCAAATAACTTCTTTCAGACAATATTCCTCACTATAGTCTTTTTTCGTCTCTCTCTCTCTCTCTCTCTCTCTCTCTCTCTCTCTCTCTCTCTCTCTCTCTCTCTCTCTCTCTCTTCTTGCTGTTATACTAGGGTATATAAGTCACTTAAGGAGAAGTTGCACCACTGTCAGCACGGAGGAAAATCCATCCTGTCCCTCCTAATGAATGCAGCGCAACATCAGACTTGTAAGAGCCCTCGGATAAAGGGTTCTGTGGTAACATCAAGGACCCTTTCAGAGAGGAGTCCTTTGGTAGTTATCTGTAATTACACCAGGATGACTGCGATACTACAGAACCCACCACTTTTCCAGAGGTTATTACATGTCCAAGGCTGCACTGTACTCAGTAGCAGGGACAAGATGTACTCCTCTGAAAACGAGTTCTTTGAGAAGACTGTACTGTCTCCTCAAATGACAGTGGTACGGCCCCCGTTAAGTCTCCCTACATTCTGTAACCATCATTTTAGCCGCTGGTCCAGCCCAAAGTAAAGTGCCTTCACGGTTGTTTAGGTTAGAGGCTTAAAGGTGACCTGATACAAGGATTTAGAATTAGCATGGTCCTCAGTATCCTCAGTCTCTGCCTCATTCTTCTGACTTCACTTGTAAGAATCGATTCAAACTTATGGCCAAACATTTTACCTAGAATAAGGTGAAGTACTTTTACTTCATCGGGATTGCGGACTTACGGAATGATTCACCAGTTAGAGAAGATGAAAGCAGTATCAAAGATACATCTAAGAACAGACCCGTGGTCCAGTGCTGTTTGAATTTTTGTATTTCTTTCTTTGTATACAGTGATTCATACAGTCCCGAACATTTTCATTTCCTCATTCTTAATATATCGTCTCTTTCATCATCCAGTTGATTACAGAAATCTATGGCATAGGATTGCCATCATGCTTCTTTAATAGAAAGTCTATTATTGGTAATTTATCCTCCTACTAATAGTCTTGACTATTGTCTCCCTGATGTAACAAATGCACTCAGTTATTTTCTTATACTGTCAGTCCTTAAAAGAACTGAAGTCCCTGTTTTTGTCCTCAGTATGTATAGATTCCCAGATTCCTTAGACCAAAACTATATCCAGATGGTAAGGATAATATCATATCCATATTAACTACACTGGTCCACAGAGCCTTTATCCTTTGCTTCCATGCTGGCACTATCCACATGGCTCTCCCTCACGTGAAATATGCATACTCTCTCATTTATTCACTGAACACTTTACACTCTCGCTATGTATCTAATGACTGAAACGAATCATATCCTTTATAACTTCAGGGAAGATAATGCTTGTGCATTACCATCCTATTTTCAGCATCAATTCTTATACCTTTGCTGGTTCTAAGATATCCTCATTCTTTTTTACAGGCTAAAGAAAAAAAAAGCTTGAAAGATCGAGTATCCTTCACTGAGGCGAAGGCACTGTAAAATGAGGTTAAGTGAAGAAAGCCATCTGGGTTCTCTTACCGTGTGTTGAGGAGAAAGAAGGGGACGGCGTTACATCATCTATATCCCTGACATGATGGCAGCGCATCATCAGCTCCTTTACTGGTAAGTAAGTTTCATGCTTACTTCGGTATAGCATTGCTCTACCACTTTAAAGGCTATAGATCATTATGCGATGACATCAGTCTACATGACACAGGCGACGTTAGTACAGTGTTGGGGGATGTGTCTTCAGGTAGATGACTGATCGTGTAAGCCGTCGTGTTATAGACTTCCAGAGTAAAGTCTGAGAAGACGAGAATCGTTAAAGCTCCTCGTAATGGAAAGAAAAAGTGGCTGGCTGGTGGCAGAGCCTGAACGCCTCCCTGGAGACACTGGCTGCTGCCTCTGTGCCACCGGACCCACACAACTTTGTGTTCTGCCTTGATTAATGGCTCAAGTCTCCTCCCTCACCTAGTGTTGACCTCTCTCTCTCTCTCTCTCTCTCTCTCTCTCTCTCTCTCTCTCTCTTTCTCTCTCTCTATGAACACATGTGTGTCTGAATACTGTTTGTGTGTCTCGAGGAGTGTTATACACTTCTGTTGTCTCGTTCCTTTGTCTCGTATATATGTACTATGTCTTTCCTCCTATATATGTATACACATACACCCACACACACTAACCTAATGTTAGCTACATAACAGCTCATCGACCATCCCCAAGGGAAGGATGAACATTTGAGTGGGGTGTGGGACGACTACTTCGACAAAGATTCCATTAAGATCACCCAAAGCGCCTTTAACTCCATCCTTCAACCTCCTCCTCGATTCCCTCTTTTCCTTTTTTCCCTCCACTACCAACAGGCAACCGTCTCAGACTCCCCATCCTCACTCTTCCTCTCCATAAGCACAAACCACTCGAGTACATCCTCTGTAGATCTTTCGTACTCACTACTCTTGCTACCACACCGATCTCTTGCCTCGTTATTATTTCTTATTCGATGAACCCTCCTCGCACCACACCTTGTCTTCGGACATATCCAGCACATCTACTTTGCTCTGTGCTTTTTTCCCTAAGACCCACGACTCGCATCCATACGACACCGTCGACACTACTGTACCATCAAACATACCCACCTCTGCCCTCACAGATAGTGACCTCTATTTCCAGCCACTCCTCAGTACGAACAGGATCTTATCCCCCTCACCCACAATGTGACTCACTCTTACGCATCAAAACATTTCACTTTTCCGAGTTTGCTCAATTCAAACTTGCATTCTACCTAACCAGCCTCTCTCCTCTGATTTTTATACACATTCACTCTCAACTCTCTCCATTAACACACTTTCCCAAACTCGGAGAACAGCTTTTGCAGTTTCTTACTTTACTTTTCCCCTAGTATCGTGTCACCTCAAACAGCAAATGACACTTCCCAGGCACTGCACCTCACGAAGCTACAGACACGCCCATCTCTCCTAAATCCATGCATCCACCTCGCTCATCCCGCTCGTAAGCAAATTAAACAGCTATGGAGGGAGACAACACACACACCACTACCGGAGATCCACTTTCACTTGGGACCACTTCCACTCTACTCTCTCCACTTGCATACATTCTTCACTCTTCATTTAGCTCCTCACAGCTTCCAGAAGCTTTCCTCATCCATTGAACATTCGTTAACTCCTTCCACAAAACGCCTCTGTGAACCCTATCATACACCCTCTCGATCCCTAAATGCCACATACAGATCCCTCTGTTTCTCTATTTCTCGCACAAGTTTTTTTGTAAAGCGAACATCTGATCCACACATCCTTTATCACCCCTAAAGCCACATTGTTGCCTGTCAGTCTAATGCTCTATGCATGTCACCACTCACTCTATCACCGTTATCCTATACAAATAAATTCATCCTGGCTGGACAGATGCCGTGGAAAGCCAAACTATTCATGTGAACGATCATTGTTCGTCAGCTGTGGTCTGAATCCGTCGTTAATGATTCTTCTATTTTTTTTTAGAAAAGAGGACTTTTATTTAGTCTATTTGGTTTGGGGACCATTGTGGCAGTTGTAGTTTTAAAAGTAGGCAGGAATTAACCAGAGAATAGTGCAGCATTCAATAGGGTGGTGAACACTATCATGGTGTCGTCAGGGAAATGTGTCAGAAGCTGGTAACCAATGCCAGAGTTACCCGAGGTTGCTTTGGGTGTTTTCGGACGTTCAACCGCGTCGAATGTATGGGATATGCGAATATACGGTCGTTTGTAATGGTGCCTATTTGTATGATTTGATCTTGATGAAAGTGTCTGGGTCTACTTTGTGAATACTGTGTAACTGTTTGTGTGATGTCATGGGCTAAGGGATGTGTGGGATGAGGTCAAGAGAGTCTCTTCTAATGTCCTTAAATAATGGTGACAATGTTGCGACCGTTTTGGTGTAGTATGTCGTTATCTTCATATCCGTTCAAGTCTGTTTTGGATGTGCTTTTATATATTCGGATCTGTTTCCAAAAGTCTTTAGGGGGATTCGCTTCGATTTTGTTCTGCAGTGTGGATTAACGAATGCCAGCGTCCGTTGTGGCCTTTTGTGAGGCTGTTGAGAAGGTGGTTGCGGAGAATAGCAAGTTCCCACTGACTCACTAAGCTAGGGCCGGTTTGGTCAAATCAAAGTACTGGTTGCATTTGCAGTTCCTCATACTATTTCACACATTCTCGTAGCTACCCCTTCACCATTAATCCTACCGCTTCCTTAGCTCTTGCACTCGTGCTGACCCCATGAATTTACCCATCTACCCATTCCCCTTGAGCTGATTTATACTCTCATCTAGTACACCCAGGCTCGTCTCCTCAAACATACTACCTATCTCTCCACTCATCTTGGTTACATTCACTCACGTCCAGACCCCATAGCCTGACTGAACCTTCGAGGAGGATGGGCACTCTTCACTTGACTCTGTTCCAGATTTCAGTTGAAATGCTAAGAGGGGAGGGTTTCCCACCGCCTACTCCAGTCCCTTTAAATCACCTCCCACGACATGCAGAGACGACGTGGGAAGTATTCTTTCTCCTCAGGAATTTTACTGTGTCGTCAGTTGACGATGATACAGTCTCGCGAAAGATGACTTCACTTGCAGTGTAACGTCAAGCAGGTGGTGTCCGATAACAATATCATATATATACATATATTCGTAGCTTTCATTGTATCTTTTCTTCTTTCTCCGAAATAGAATCGCTGGTCGTTTTCTCTCCGTGCTATTTTTTGTGCACATCCCCGAGCCTCACTAGCACACATACGAGTAAGCTAAGCTACTCTTCAGCAACTTCCCTTCCTTTCAATACTCACTTTAATAATGAAAACCCAATATTCTCAGGAAATCTAAAGTCCCAAACTCTCCCCAACCTCTTCCCAATTATTCTCTGCTCTCGTTGGATATGTTTTATCCTAAGTACTGCCACTTGGTTGTGGTTGTTATAAGCACGCTCGTTAAACTTGCCTTTCTGAACTACCTCGGTACGTCACAGCTCTCGTTTTTTGTGTGTGTAGCAGGGAGGACACTGAGGGATGGATTCGCCCGTACGTCGACAGGAGCCACTCTCCGGGTCAGTGAAGATGCCTCTGGCCCTACCGTTACGTCCGAGGTCAGACGGGTTGAGCCTTGTACTTAGTAGTACAGTTGATCCTCGGCATAGAAAATGGAAAGACATTAGAGGAATAACTCTCACCTTAAGTTTGTCTTATATACAAAAGTTTACCATTGAATGTAACGTGCCTCATCAACTTATAATTCTGCAAGATTCTTTCTTAGTATCTAAAGAACTGCATGACTGTGCCCGAGTCTTTCGACTCATAAAAACGTTGAGCTTGGAATTTAATTTAGCTTTCGAAGAAAACTCCGCCTTTAGCTATAGAGCAACACAAATGTTTTTGCTATTTACCGATCAATATCTCCACTCATTCTCACCCAAGGCATTCCATTTGATTTTTTCCTTTCGTCATTTGAATCTAAATTATCACATTACCTGCCATGAACTCCCTCGTCACACGAAGCATATATACTCCACACGGAACAGCCCTGGTTGGAGGCACAGGCTAACACTGCAGGTGACATTTTAAAGTTTATAAGGTCAACTGCAGACTCCTCACTCATCCTACAACTTACCTCATAACTCGCAGCATTACCAGTCTCGAAACATCCCGTTGTTTGCATCATCTTCCTAATCATGGCCACTAAAGACTTTCCAGTCCATCCATATGAAACTTGTAAAAGGCCATTTGGATGTTCTTACGTTCCCTCTGCACGCTTTCTTGTTTCCTTATAGTCTGAAAACGTCTGTCGCGGGACACATCTGATATCAGAAAAAAAAAAAAAAGGAGAAAGAATTCCATAAATCTCCTCACCCATCGTCATCTTTACCATCATTTTTCCCTTTCACGTTCTCACAATCGCCACCTACCTTTCGAGACAATCCACGTGGAATTTCTCCTGTCACTTGTAACGCCTTTGCGTTTACCCAATGGTGCAGTTGTGGTTCCTCTTGTTCTTTTGTACAGTGTATACAAAGTCTCATGTGCCACCAATTCATCTTCGTTTCATCCCGCCTCATTTTCTTTTCGTCGCTTCAATCTCTTTCTGTTCTGGTAACAAAGCGCCTATATCCAACTTTTTTCTACTCCCTGCATATTCTATATCCATCAGCTATCATCATCAGTTTACCAGTCTTCCTTGGAAATTTGCTCGACTTTGCCACTCACCCTACCTCAAGGACGGGTGTGCTTTGATCCACTGTCCTTTTGATACTAAACGTCTCGCCACAATATTCTCCAGCACACATCTGAGGCTTGGGAAGACGTCTGCCAGTTCTTCAGTCCTCCTTTACACTGGGTCTTCTCATGTTTTTGATGCTTTTCCAATACACCGTTCAGTAATCATCAGACTTCCCATCTCACGTTCTACCAGGTTCTTATCTACTCTTCCCATCTTTTATATTAGAGGGCTGCACATCCTTATTGCATATATAACCACTTACCTCTCCTTTAAGCCTACCTTTTTCACCATACTATCCAGTATCCTAGTTTCTTGTACTTTATTCTTCAGTCTATAGGGGTCTGTCGCGGTGTTTTATCCCAGCTCTCACTCGCTGCATTATGTAGAAATT